>NC_049171.1:21791613-22106601 GCF_009769625.2 Cygnus olor
TCTTCTTCCTTCTGAGGTACTCCAGCCAAAAAACAAGAAAGATCCTCTATCCTCCATATATCCTCATTTATATCCCCTCTGGGATATAAATGGACCCACTGGTCCCAGGACGGACCCCTGAGGGACACCACTCATCACTGGCCTCCACCTGGACATAGAACTGTTTATTGCAACTCTCTGGCTGCAGCCATCCAGCCAATTCTTTATCCACCAAATAGTTCACCCTTGAAATCCAGATCTCACCAATTTAGAGATCAGTGTGGGACCAGGTCAAAGGCCTTAAGAAGTCCAGGTATATGACATTGGTTGCTCATCCCTTGTTGACTGATGCAGTCACTCCATCATAGAAGGCCACCAGATTGGTCAGGCACAATTTGCCCTTGGTGAAGCTGTGCTGGCAAGTAACAAGTGTTTTAATTAATAGCTTTCATTTATGCAAGAGGGGTTAAATGTTTAGATTTAAACTGACTTCCAGATTTTGGGGGAACATACTGTTATTTTACGTGTTTCAGACACTGGAACTTACCTATCAATTTTAAAAGATTAATGTCAAACATCTTTTCTGAATTTTTGGCTATTTAAGAAGTAAGGAAAGGGAATCTTCCTCACACACAGCACTCTTGTGAGCTGTTGTGAGCTGTACGTGAACAGGAGAATGACTGGCACTGTAAGTTAAACCAAAGGGCAAGGAAGAGATGGATCTGAAAGAAGTTCTGCATCTTGATTGCCTGGACATCTGTGCCCAGACATAGATAAAAGAAGGAATCTGCTCTTGCTTTGAAGTGGTGAAGCAGTATTGGTCCCCCAGAATAAAGACAGAACTAAGTTTTGGAATGGTTTCTATCCTCTGCATTGTGGCTAATCATACTTCCTACGGGTAGACCTTAAGAAATGGCAGACTGCTTCTGCGAAGGTAGCCTGTGTAGTGAAGCAGGAGGAAAATATTTTGATGGAAAAACAGGTTATGCACTATTATTTCATGCTTCCACAAATGGAATAATAAAGCAGTTCTGAAATACCTTTCTGACCATTCAGTGACCTCTAAATTATATGTGCAAAACTGGGTTATTTCAAACACTGGCCAATTATCTCACTCCAGTGTGGCATTCAGTAAGAGAAGGATTAGCGAGGGAAAGAAGTAGACTGAGTCATCAGTTAAGAACGATCTTTAAAATAAAATAGTGAATATAAGCTTACTGTATTATTACCATCTTTATTTAAAGAAATTGCCTAGACTGGCAAAGTTTTGTTTCATTGCAACATTTTCTTCACAAAGCTCCCTTCTGAACGCAACAAAACCAACAACTTCAGTGTAGGGTAAAGCCTCAGATTATCAGGCTAGAAATGCTATAATAACTTCCAGTGTCAAAGCTGTCTTTGAGCTCATAGATGTTCAGTTCTCTTACAGGAACATAGTTGTGATCTCAGCTTTTATGCTGGTAGTGCATTTTCAGCAGGTGGTTTACACTGGAATTATTTCATAGAATCACAGAAATCTTTGAGGTGGGAAGGCATCCCTGGAAACCATCCAGTCAAACCCCACCTGCTCTAAGCAGAGTCCTGACTGGGTTGACCAAAACACTGCCCATGTCAGTCAGGTTTTGCATCTCTCCAAGGACAGAGACTCCACAACCTCTCTGGGCAACTTGTGCTGGTGTTTGGCCACGCTCACAGTAATTTGATTTTTCTTAAGTGGAATTTCCTGTATTTCAATTTCTGCCCCTTGCTTCTTGTCCTGTTACCAGATAGTAATGAGAGTAGTATAACAGAGGGACAGAGTTACTCATTCGTAAACTGTAGAAAATTCCATTACTTAGGAAACCATGGTGGTTTGAAACTGATGAGCGGCCAAGCAGTAACATGCTGCTTTCTCACTCCCCCTCCTCAGAAGGGCAAAGGGAGAAAATATGATGAAAAAAAAAAAGCTCATGGGTTGAGATAAGGACAGGGAGATTGCTCACCAATTACCATCACAAGCAAAATAGACTCAGCACAGGGAGATTAGTGTAATTTATTGTCTATTGATAACAAACTTGAGCAATGAGAACTAAAAGCAAACTAAAACCATCTTCCCCACATGCACTCTCTTCTACCTCCTCCCCCCGAGCAGCACAGGGGAATGGGCAATGGGGGCTGCGGTCAGTCCCTGACGCTTCATCTCCACCACTCCTTCACTGCTCCTTCACGGTCACTCTCTGCCCCTGCTGCACATGAGGTCCCTCCCACAGGATGCCGTCCTTCCCGAACTGATCCTGCGAGGGCTGCCCACAGGCAGCAGCTCTTCAAGAACTGCTCCCACATGGCTCCATACCACAGGGTCCATCCCCCAGGACCAAACTCCTCCAGCACGGGTCCCCCACGGGCAGCAGCTCCCCCCAGACCCCTGCTCCTGCGTGGGCTCCTCTCCACGGGCTGCAGCTCCGGCCTGGGGCCTGCTCCTGCGGGGGCTCTCCATGGGCCGCAGCCTCCTCCAGGCCACATCCACCTGCTCCACCGGGGGCTCCTCCACGGGCTGCAGCATGGAGATCTGCTCCATGTGGGACCCATGGGCTGCAGGGGGACAGCCTGCTCCACTGGGGGCCTCTCCACAGGCCACAGGGGAACTTCTGCTGCGTGCCTGGAGCACCTCCTGCCCTCCTTCTGCACTGACCTTGGGGTCTCCAGGGCTGCTTCTCTCACATTTCTCACTTCTCTCTCCCAGCAGCTGTGGTGCAGCAGACTTTTTTCCCCCTTTTCTTCAGTCTGCTCTTCCAGAGGCCCACCCCACATTGCTCCCTGGCTTAGCTCTGGCCAGCAGCAGGTCCCTTTTGGAGCTGGTTGGAGCTGGCTCTGATCTGGCGTGGGGCAGCTGCTGGGCTCTGCTTAGAAGCAACCCCTGCAGCCCCCTGCTACCAAATCCTTCCCAAGTAAACCCAATATCTATACACAGGAATATATAAGAAATAAAATTATCATTATTGTCTTCACACTATTCTTTAGTTTAAATCTGGAACAATAATCTCATTAAAAAAAAAAAAAAAGAGCAAACTGGAGTAGATAGAAAAGAGATGTGAGGAAAAATCAGAACTTGATGCTTTGCATACTTCTTTATGCCTTTGCAAAGAGAGGTCAAATCAATCCTTCACTTTCAACGTGCTCTCTAAACAAGTTCAATGGATCCCTGTCCCTCAATTGAATTCAGTGCTGTTCTAAACCAAATGACTTGAAAGACTGAAAATCAGATACTGTGTAATTTTGGACTTCTGCAGTATTTTTCCTTTATTTCAGAATAATTTACGACCTGGATTGTCCTGGTAGCTTTGTTGGAGTAGTAGTAGCAGTTGCCTATATCATTGTGCTTCAGTCACAAATATGTCTTGATGCAAGAGGGTTAAGTGCCAATTTTCTCTTGCAAGTAAGCATGGACGTTGAAGATCTAGGGCAAAAGCCTTCAGCTGTGCTTTGTGACCCAGGAATTCATCGCTATCATGATCCAGGCTGATATGTAGAGGAAAGCATGAAGACAACTACAGTGCATTATTTACAGAATATTAATACCTATAAATGAGTGAAGATTTTTGGCTGTCCTCTGGTACCTATTCATAACGAATGTTTTACTAGGAAGATTATTTAGAATTACGTTTCTTCTTCTCCAGAATAACCTTTTTCTCCACTTTCTATTATGAAAATCAGCCAACAGTTTTTGATACTGTAATTTACAAGTTCAGGTCATTCTAGAAGGCATACATAGTGCAAAAGATGAATATCCAGCATGGTTTCTGTGAGCATTTTAACAGCTGTCAGCATTGCCATCAGAGTAGAGCTGAATAATGCTTCACATATGTGGATGGCTTGAAGCCATTATATCATAATCCTGGGATGTGTGATTATGAAAGTGTATATGTCAGTGGGTTTGATTGCTGCCTATAAGAAACTCTTTTTTTTTTTTTTTTTTAACAGATTAATAATTCCTTATTCTTTGAAGAAGAATTTAAGATTATCCTATGCTCACACAATAGGGTGAAGATAGAGAACAATCAATATTTATTGCAGGTAAATTTCAATGCTTTGCTTAAGATGACAGAGGTAATAGCTAGTTTATGTTTACCTCTGTCTCTCCCTAGTGGTTGTAGAGGCATGGAATGTCTCCAGCTTCCATTTTACTGAAATGCTCAAGGTTATGTGGTAAGAATTGAAACTGTATAACAGACCAATAATCTTTGTAACTGATACAATCGAAATACTCATGTCACTCTGTGAAACTTTCTGAATGGAATGGAGCTGTGCAATTTTAACTACAAAAAATCTGTTCATATGTTTCTAGTTCCACTGAATGTTAACCCCGTCCTGAACTCAGGTGTAAGGAAAGGTAGTGTTCTGCTCTGACAGCAATGTTGAGTAGCAAAGATAGGGCTACTATCAGGCAGAAATCTCTGGAAACAAAAAATGGCCTAAGGTTTTATGATTTCTGTTGCAACAGTGATAGCAACAGTAAGGGTTTTTTTTTTTTTTTTTTTTTTCTAAAAGCTATTAATACTTTCTAAAACAAGTGAGGGAAGCTGGGGCACTCTCTTGCATTAGAAGTATTGTTTTGGTTTGATTTGGGGGGATATGAGTCTACTTTAATATTGAATTTCTCTCTTTCACTGCACTTTACAAGTTATGGTTCACAATTGTGTTCATCCTGTTTTCCCGAACATAATTTTTCTGTCACAGTGATACTGCAGTGAGTGTAAGTCCTTTTCATGTATGTCTTTATTTGACTGAAAATTTAATGGCAAAATATACATTTTTGATACCTTTTTGTACTTAACTGTGCAGCTGTACATATATTAATGTCAGATTTATTCTGGCTCATTCACATCCATCCAGAACGTCTTTCTTCCTGATTCAGATCTATCTTGACATCAGTGCTGCAAAATGACATCCAAATGTATTTACATCTGTTTTATGAAGCCAAATGTCTAAAAAGATTGAATTAGATCAAATTATCAGAAATGAATTCTATGAATATATCTACAAAAATATAAATTCTAATTGCATGCCTTTGCATGGGAACATATTTCTGTGAGTCTGTCTGTTGTATGAAATCGCTGAGCAATGAGATTATGGTGGCTACATCCTATGAGCTGTTGCATACTCATATGGAAACATTGATTCCATCTCTGAATGCAAAGAAATACTAAAGGCCTGGAAGTTAAATGTTCTCATGTCAAAATAAATGCTAAACTCTATTCTGAAGGCCCAAAGGTGTGATGTACTGACATATCATACTAAGGCTCCTTCCTGTACACTATAATTCATCTTATTCATTCTGGGGTAAGTTTCATCTAACTGAAACATTTTAACTTTGGTTAAATAAGGTGAATCAGAAGGATAAAATGAAAAATAAGACCAAAATAATTTCCTGATTTTAAGAGAAATATCTTTACGTGATTCTTTTTAGTTTTAACTGTCACAACAAGACAGGTCTTTTTAATTTGTCATACAGTATGTTTTAAGACTGTAATAGTAATCGACATTTTGCTTTTTTTTTACATTAATACCTTTCTTATTTTTTCTCGAACCTGCAAAGCTAATTTTCTCTCAGGTGAATAATTTCTACTAGTTCCTTTATAGGTGGACTTTTGCTAGATTAAAAATGTCGGTGAAAACAAAAGCAGTGCTCATTCTAGCTGTAAAAGAAAGGAATTATCTGTGAGAGTGGGAAGCTTGAACGTGTTTTTTTATCCAGTACTTCTTAGCATATTTTGCTAAAAAGCAGATGCTTCAAATGTGTGAGCCCAAAACCACGCTGTCATGTGACAGAAACTTGAAAGAACGTTAAAAGCTGTCAAAGCCAGCAAAACTATATGAAGGATACTTTTAAGCATAAGATGAATTCATGCTTTTCATGCTCTCTCAACAGTTTAGACATGTCCCTACTGGTCTACCCTTTATCATTTTTGAGTCTCTATTTGTGCAAAAATGGCAGCGAAAGACCACTGGGGAATAATGGAGAGTAAACAACCTTTAATCCTGATGTTCATCATCTTTCCTTCCAATCTTATCAGCATTTGACTAGAACGATTGGCATAACCAGAATATAGCTTTAAAATAGCGATGCTATAAAATATTTTTAAAACAACTCCAAATAAAGAAAGATGTTTATGGTAAAAGTAAAACAAGTGTACACAAGATAGATTGCAAGCAGGTACTAGAGGGCTGATTAATGGGAGCAGTAGATAAAATAAGCACTTAGGTTCAATGCTTCCATATTTCTTATAAGAATACGGACATATGGAAAGTAGGCAAAAGAATTCACAATAAGGTTTAAAATAAAATCAAAGCAAAGATGTATTACTGCATATGCTGTATAAGCACAGATGCTCCTGGGAAAACAATTGCTTCAGCATCATGGGTTCAGTCAGTCAATGGATATTCTAGACAGTAATTCAGTGGAGTCTGTCATTATTGAGAGCTCATTATGAAACAGTTTCAGAGGTTAGATGCAAAAATTTGTCATATGAGTTTAAGCGAACAGTAACTATTAACTTTTCAATATTCATCAAAAGCACAAAGACTATGTTTAGTTTTCTAATGTTTATGAATAAATGGCATTTTTATTAGTTGTCAGGCATAAACAGCAATGTAACAATTCAAGCCATAATTACAATTTGTTGATGACACTTCCTGAATACTGTACTGGCCCTGCAGGTTTATGTACACGTATTTGCTCTGGAGCAATGATAGATTCACGGATCTCAAAGGAATGTGTGTGCTGAGAACATGAAGGTATGAGCTGACCAGTGGTGGAGCTTCAAAGATTTTGGGGACTTAATTTCAAAGGAGGTAGACTATCTGTGAATCTGGTTATTCACAGTTCAGAGAGCACTTAAACCATCTAATCTCTTACTCTTACACTGCAGTACCAGAACTGTCAGCCTGGCGTGTTTTTTTAATACTTTATACAGTTTATACATAGGCATCTAAAGATTTCTGTACTTTTATTTAGAGGTTGTTTTATAGCTCAGTGAATTCCACTGCTAGGTGGCTAAAATAATCTTAGTGCAGCTTCTTGAAAAGGGGGCAAAGAAAAAAGAGGAAGAGGACACAAATAAAAATATCAGTAGACAAGTGACCTCTTGCCTTCAATTAAAAAAATGGAGACCAACTTCAGTGTTAGACCTCCACATATATTATATTTATTAGAAGCACTGACATAAAATTGAAATAATTGATTTATTCCTATTCATGTCAATGGTCCAGAGTAGGGATGCCTTTCACAAGGATTAAAATGTTGGGAAGTACGTACCCGTATCTTTCAGTGTAGCAGAATGTGACTGTACGCGCTTCCACGTGTTTTTATTTCTGTGTTCTCATGTGTCCAGTGTTGTCTGTGCTACTTAAGCATCTTAAGTTTGTGTGTTTTGAGTTTGTCTTGTAGTTTATGGTTGCCAAGAGGAATAATTTTGTATATTTAGGATAATACACACTTTCCATTTCTCTAAAATTTGTTATACTCTGTGTCAGGTTTCCTTATGATAACCAATTATCTTTGACGTGTATCCTTATCAAATTCTTCTTGAAAAATGCCTACTGTCCACGTCACTCTCTTATCTATCGCAGCAGCATTATCTTCAAAGAGTTCTATCAGCTTAGTTATGCAAGACATTCCTATTATACATTCATATTGGCTGACTAATGGAATTAAGCTTTCCTTAGTACTCCCTTGCCAGTTGCAACAAAATTGTTTTCAATATATATTAAAAATGCTAAGCCAGCTGGTGATTATACATTTTGCCCTATCTCATGGCATCCTTGAATAGTGGGCTTGGTCTCAACTTTTTAGTCCTTCAGGAGCTAGTTTTGCCATCACAGAGTATTGACTGTGAAAGCTCAGTAAATGCTTTGTTAACTGGAAAGCATTAGTAAGCAAATCATGCTCACATAGTTAAATGACAGAAATACGTTTCTGTAGAAATGTGCAAATTTCAGACAGTGAAAAAAAAATAGCTAATTTCAGACAGTGCAAGAGAGGAGGCTAAAATTCAGGAAAAAAAAAAAAATCCAATGTTAATAATCGGAAAACTAGAAGAACACTAAAGAAAATTAACTTTATGATGCTGTAAATATCACACCTTCAAAAATAAGGTCCTGGAGGCTTGGAGAACTTTTAAAAAGAATGCTTTTGTTTGTTTGTTTTTTCCAATTGGAAGGGCTATGTTAGTTATATTCCTCATTTTTGTGCCATAGGCATAATTGCATATTAATACTTGAATTGCATTTATTAGTAGATTATCAACTTAAATACTTGCTTTGGTATGACATGCAATATAGAGATATAAAACTAGATATGTTAGCTGTTTATTAATAATGTATCATCAAGGCTGTTACCAGAATAACAAATTATAATAGTGAACAGTAGAGTTGAAGGAAAAAATAATACAAAAATAGGAAGTGAAAACAGACTTAAAGATACAGTAAAGGTAGTAATAGTTTTTATATCTATGTGAAGACAGTTTATTACCAATACAGGTATTATATAGCAGAGCGAAAAGTAGTAAATGGGAGAGATATTGTGTACAGCTAGGAAATGGAACTTTACTTTTCCATTTATCTTGGACGGAAAAAATAGGTCAGAAAAACATGTTTTGTTAGAAGATAGAATATTATGCTAAAGGTCTTCTTCCAAACAATCTGAACAATCTACAAAAAATACGTTTTTTTTGAGAGGTTGAAATTCGTTTTGTTTGAATATTGGAGAAATGTTACCTAATGGCAACTGGATCTATCATACATGTGAATTTAACCTCAAAATAAAGTAAGCAAGAGTTTAGCACTCTGTATATCACCCACACTATGAAGCACTGGGAAATAACCCATTGATTATGTAGTGGGAGTGTGGTTAGCTACTATAAACTTAATTAATATTTTAGTGAAAAGTGGATATTGCTGTTTTGCAGAACTTTCTCACTAGACAAATAACCAGTTTGTCTCCTAAGCAGACAACAAAATCATTATCACACAGTTGAATGCTGGAACTTTAGCAAATTGTAGATCTTTTCTTCCTTCCAACTTAAATCGATGGGAATTCTGATCTGCTGAGGTACAGTTAGTGTTGGGCACAGAAACAAGTTATGCTTGGATTATGTAGGCACTACAACTAAGACAATCCTAGATTAGTTACAGGTACTTAGCTACAGTCCCATTTGGTCACTACTTTGGAACTGTAGACTTATTCTGACATTATTTAAAACATAGCCCCCAGTTGAAGGGCTAACTAAGCCAATGGAACATGACTCTTTGTTAATTTTTTTCTCTGTGAAAGAGGATATATATCGACCAGTTTAGGAGATAAATCATTTCAGTAGAAATCTCATTAGTTGCTTGGAAGTAGCATGTCATCTGAAGAGTTTTTTCTCAGATGATTTTTTTTTTCTTGCATTGAGTTGACCTCTGCACTAAGTGAGGGGCCAGGAAAGAAAGTAAAAAGAAAGACTATAAAATTCCTATATTAATTATTTAACAAATTTGATAATTCTACATTTTGAGCACGTACTAGTATTAATTCTGATTGAGTCAGCAATATGCTTTCGGACCTATGTCATGTATCACCCAGACACTGGAAAAGTGGTGATGACATAGAAGCTATTCATTAAGTCCAGATAACGTGATGAACATTGAAGCAGCTTTCTTCCTTTTAGTCCTTACTAGTTTGGCTTAATAAATACATAGGTTCGTTCATGCATGCCTAACACGGTCAGGATACTTTTAGGGGAAATATTTCATTTATTGTAAAAATCTATGTTTTGTTTGAGTTTACCACCTTGCGTAAAAAGAATGTAGAAGGTTCATTGATAATAATAATGTTAGATCTTACATGGCCAGGGAAAAATTGATTCTCGTTAGCACCTTATTTAGTCTCAGGAGTTATCTTCTGTGTAAATGAATGTAGTGCCCCTGAAGGAAGCCAGGCTGACAGTGCTCTTTACTCAAGTCTTCCCTTCAGGCTATACACAGCATAAGGAACACCTTTGCAACTGCCACTCCTTCGTCCTGCCGTGAAGCAATGAAGGGCAAATCCCCATGTCCATGTTGCCTTTCTTCTTCTCCCTGGCTTTTATTTTATTTTATTTTTTTTTTTCCCCCCAGGGAAATTTAAGATTAGAGGCGATGTGTCAAATTATAGCTCTTTGAAACTAACCCATTCTTTTTCTTGTGAAAGCTTATTCCTTCCTGCCTTACTTCTTTGTGTTTTGTTAACATTAAGGTGTCACATAGCGGGAAATTTCATCTTTCTGAATAGAGAAAGACAAACATTAGTGGTTTGGATCAACTGGTAGGGAAACTCATACTTCACAGATTTTCTTTGCTC
This sequence comes from Cygnus olor, assembly GCF_009769625.2. NCBI lineage: Eukaryota > Metazoa > Chordata > Aves > Anseriformes > Anatidae > Cygnus > Cygnus olor. The sequence continues at coordinate 21,801,950 of NC_049171.1, forward strand.
TGGATATGAATTTTCCAATGCCTGAAAATTTTCAAAGAGGGAGAATCTGGTTTGGAGTTATGTGCACACCATACATTGAGGAAAAACAAATTCTGTCTTCACAATAAATTTATTGGTGAAACTTTAGCAACTTGTTATCAAATGTTCTTTTCCTAATAACTTCATAGTTCCCTTCTGCGTTGTTATTATTATTACATACACATTTACGCAGACAGAATGATTTTGCCTACCATCTGAGTTAATTTTGGAAACAGAATGGGCCTCCAGCATCTACCTGGATAGGAACAATAATTGTACTGTTTTAATGCTATGAAAAGCGTTTATTTCTGGAGTCTGATAAAACATCAGTGTGAAATATCTAAAAATTAGAGTGGTGGTACAGCCTTCAGCCATATTTTAATTCAATAATCTGTTTAGTTCTTACAGAAGCTTTTGTTTACATTGTTACAGTTTAGTTGGATATTAAGATTCAGATCACTGTTCTGCTTAGTAAGTAAAAAGCAAAAAATACTTTAATGGTTTCTATTATTAGAGTTTATTTATTTACTATAGTTTCATTATTTATTTTTGAGAGAAAGGCAGAAGAACAATGAAAGCATTTGTATCAATACTTCTTCCATTCATTGCTCACTTCTGGATAGAGAGCAACTCTTGTAGCTGTTGACGAACTGTAAGAATCCATTTAGCTATAACTATTCTTTAGCGTTAGCATTTGGACAAAATTTGTTAGTATTTAAATAGCTACATAGCTATTAACATAAGGGAAGTCTTTCAGTTAAAATCTTAATCTTGGCAGTGGTACAGATTGTTTCAGGTTTCTTTACAAGAGACACGCAAAAACAGGTTAAAAGGCAGCCTGCACACTCATTTAGTCAGAATACTCCCTCTGCTCCCTTATTTGACTTTTATAGCAAGTGTACAATAAAACACGCTAAGCCTCTAAGCTCCTCACCAATAAAACAAGCTAAGCTCCTCACTCAGATTACCTTTTTTTTTTTTTTGATTTAAACTTTGTTTAGCTGTGTCAGCTCTTCTTACCTAGCCCTTTGATCTCTCTCTACCTTGTTTTAGAGGGATGACAGTTACATCTTTTTCATCCTCTTCCAGCTGTGGTTTTCGCCTAAATCATCGAGAACATTGTAATGGCCAACGCCATTTCTGTGAATAGTGACAAAGATTCAGAAGTTCCACTGAATAGGTATTAAGTCAATGGGAGGAACAGCAAGTGAAAACTACGAAATTGAAGATCCCATCAATTACTTTGAGTTTTGCCTGTTGTATAGAGTCATAAAGATGTACCAGTAATAGCTACTTCCCTTCACAATCTCCATATCTACCTACTATAGTTTTTTGGTGTCTGGCAGTGACATTGTATAGATGGCATCGTAACAAACATTCCAAACTCCAACTTTGGAAATCAGTAATTATATTCTTGCTGTAAGAGTAGGATGAGGAACATGGTATTGCATTAGAAACTAAGAAGTTTTCATTTTTAAGATTAAGTTGATGATTTTAGAGGTAAGAAATGTGTAAAATTAGCTGCAAATGCTGTTAGAAAACTTTCTACATCTTTCCATTAGTTTTAATGGAATTGAATTTACTTTTATCACCTTCAGTACCAGAGTGGATATTCAAAACCAGGTGCCATTAGAAATACATGTAATGTCAGGAAATGGTGGGGTAGCCATGATTTATAGCCATGATTTATAACATGACGTACAAAGAAAGAATATATATATATATATATTTGCCAGAAAGACTTCTGTAAATATGTTAACATGAAGTGCATAGCATTTTAAGTATGAAAACAACAGCATATTGTGAGAATGCAGCTTCAAAAATAATGCATATTTTAGGAGCCATGGATTTTCCCCATTCCTTTGAAGCAAAAGCCCTTCAATATGAAACTGTTCATGTATTATCCCTACTTGCCTTCAAAGTTTTCTCAGGATTTCTGTTGCTAACACCCATCTCTATTAATCTTTAAAATTATCCACACACTCCAGGCATAGAACATAATTGGTAGCACTTACCACACAACACTGTTCTTTTTTTTCTCTTTATTTTTTTCCAAAGGACATAGCCATCTGTAAACAGTTTAAAATAATTTGCATTTGTATTCTAGCTGTGATTCTCCAGGAGACTTTCTCCAATCTGTACGGCTCTGTGCAGAAGCACTGGGTTGTCATCAGATGGGATGCCATTTGCAGGATTCAGACCAGAAAACAAAGCTGATGTAAACTGAATTCAAGGGCCTTACTGAGAATCAGAAATTTGATGGTCAAGGTGCTGGCCCTAAATGTGAGGTTCTAAGTTCTATCCTAAGAAGCGTCATGGTCAATATGACACTGATCTTAGTCTCTCTGTGCTTTTCTCCCACCTGTAAATGGGGCTGAAAAGAACCCAAATAATGCAGTCACAGGTGCTGGGTAAGCATATAAAACAGAAAGTAAGTACCATCTGTAATTTTTAAAGACACTCGCAGACATCAAGGAGTGTATTATTTTTGAATCTGCCGATCTGCATCACAGATTTTCACTGAAGAGTTAAAGTATTCAATACACATATGAAAATAATCTCCTTTCAGTACAACATTATTTAATTTCATCTTGCTTGGTATGCTTGAAGGATTTGTAATTGTTTTAAATTACTTTGTACATTATTTTGACATATTCACCTATTAAAGGAGCTTTGTAAAAACTGTGCAGTATTACAATATCGCTTTCTTATGGTACCAATCAATAACTGCACCAGTGCTTGAGGACATTGCATTTCTCAAAAAGACACAAAAGAAATATTCAGGAATACCTCATTTTTTCCATTCAGAGTTTTGTTAAGCAAATGCATCTTTATCTTCAGAAGAACCATACATTCGCCATTCTCTAGATGTGATGCACATCACTGGTAGAGAGGCTTAGAGAGTTTGTAATGAGAAATCAGAATGTGTTTTCTATTTATAATGTTTTCTATTTATAATGTTTTGAACAAAAATAGCAAAATCTTAAAGCCCTACACTATCAATTGTATTGAAAGCTTCTAAATTTGGGAAGAAGAGGGTGTTTCATCTTATGGTTTCCCCTATCTAATAAAATAAAATCCAACAGTTTATGCCTCTGTAAAGAACTGGGAAATCTATAAATAAGTACAATATATGATATATATGATATATATGATATATGATATATGAGATATGTGTATATATTTTTAATTTTGTGTTCATCAGTGTCTCATTAGTAAAATATTTTTACTAATATTTTACTAAAATTATTTTTATGAAGTTTGTGATGTGTGGTATGTTTCATGATGTGTGAATGGAAAGATGTAGTGGAGGAGCAAAGCCTTTGTTGTTAATGTAGTGTGGATAAGCTGATATGAGGAGATCTAGACAGCCTATTAAAAAAAAAAAAAAAGTGGGAAGAAATAGCTGCATATCTTCCATTAGTTTAACTTTGTGTTTTGATAGAGCAATTGTTTTATATGTCTACTGTCAACTCAGGAAAACAGCTTGTCATCCATTTTGCATATCCACAAATTCAGATCACATTCACGGCCTGTGAATTTTGTGGTCCCACAAAAAATAAATTAAAATTTTGCCATCTTTGCTGTCATGTATTGAAGCAATATTTATTCTGTAGGAAAAAGAATGCAGGAGTAGAAGAATTAGTCACAGAATGCTTTCTACCTCTTCATGAAGGTAGAAAATTTCAGTACTGTGACCTTTCAATACTTAAAGAGGTCTTATAAAAAAGATGGAGAAGGACTCTTTACTTGGATAGATAATAATAGCACAAGGGGGGATGGTCTTAAATTAAAAGAGGATAGATTTAGACTAGACATTAGGAGGAAATTCTTCACTGTAACAATAGTGGGGCACTGGAACAGGTTGCCAAGAGAAGCTGTGGATGCCCCATCCCTGGAGGTGTTCAAGGCCAGGCTGGATGGGGCCTTAGCCAACCTGATCTACTGGGTGGCATCCCTACCTATGGCAGGGGGGTTGGAGTTAGATGATCTTTAAGGTCCCTTCCAACCCGAGCCATTCTATGATTCTATAAAAATGAACTGTTTTTTGCCATGTGGTTGAGGATCTCAATAGCCTCCACCACCACTGCTGAAAGGTAAAACAATACTAATCACACAAGGAGCTGTGAAGAAATCTGTCTTACTGAAGGTGAATGAAATTGAATACCACTTTGTACCTTACTCTAAATGACTCTGTAAATTTAGGAGCAGAATAAATTCACAGTCATTCCACAGCGTATCACTTTTCAATACCTGATAAGTTTTCCTGAGACAATCTCAGAAATCTTTAAAAGGCTTTGAGTCAGTTTTCATCAATTTAATTCCCAAATTGAACAGCCACTGGAGAAGAATAAACCCTGAATATTTTTTTTTTTTGCAAATTCTCCAAAGCTTTGAACTGAGAAGTTTCTTATCAGTAACATCAGAATACTGATTAATCCAGCCTGATACTTTATTTGTTCTACTAATATGCTGGTTGCGCATTCATAGTGTTAACGGTTTGAATATTTTATAGTATTAATTAATCCAAATATCCTATTTCATCTTTATAGAGAATCTTTTCTCAGTTGATTTACTTATTTATTTATTTACTTATTTTTGAGCAGGGGGAGTTATCTGCACATCTCCCTTTACAGAATAAGTGCAACTATATTAAATTCCAAATGCCAGTGTTAGGATATTGCTTTATTTCATTTTTAAAGAAATAACTTTAAAACATTGGACCAAATTTTCTGTTCTCCACAGCATAAATCTGACAAGCAATTTACATGACCGAGATCAAGTGAATTTGTCTATAAAAGGATATTTTTCATTTCTATTTTCTGTTAACCCCGCAGGCATATATATACAAACATAACATATACAAACAAACATATAACAGTATGTTACTGCTCAACTGACAACTTCCAATATTATAGAATTGGACTTTTGCAGCATTATTCTCAAACACTGCTTTATATTTGCATGACATTTTACACTGGCACATAGTAAGAAGGCATGTCAAGTCAGCATCACAGTAATTCGATTCTCTAAGACTTACTGCAATAATCCATAACATCTAGAGTTGATGAGGAACCTGAACTCTTTGATCATGGCAACATTCTTTAGAATTTTAAAGTAGATGTTTGGAAATTAATGCCAGTTATGACAGCCTTTATTGGGTACACTTCAAATAGTTTCAGGTTGACTTCCCTCCAAGTGAAATGTTCATTTGTTAAAGACCAAATACTGTAAATGAAAATTCATACCAGAAAGCAGCATCTAAGGCACTAAAGTACTGTTCTAGCTGTACAACTGCAGATATTGGTGGCACAATTACAGGTGTCTGTGTTTTAATGTACTGTTGTCCCAGCTTGGACTCCAGCTTCACAGGCAGTTTACTGTAGACACTTGCAGTGCATTCATCGCCTGGACTTTTTGTAACAGAGATACTACTGCATTTCTTTCCTTTTTGAGAGTAACAACATGAATGAAGAATCATAATGGCTGAGTAAATCAAATCTGTAGGAGATACAGGACACACTCAAACAAGTCCTTTATGTTGTACTTGTCAATGGTTCCATTCTGTAGTTTGTTAAAGGCATTATGTTCCTTATGGTAAAGTGTACTTTCTGTTAAGCTTTCATTGAGAACTGAGAACTGTCTGAGCCTAAAACTGCCAGAGCTTTGAGGTAGTGCTTCCTGAACCTTCTTCTCATAAAGAACTTTCCGAAGAGGATCCAAATGACTTTGAAATTTAAAAAGCCAGGTTCTTTAGGCTATGAACTGGAATAGTTTAAAAAAGCTACAGAGAACTTGAAGTAGCCTGATGAAGCAGAATGGAAAGAAACAAGGTTCATAAACCAGTGACCCCCTTTTCCCTGTGACCTTCCAGCACAATCTTTGTTTTCAGTCAGCTGCTCACTGCTCAGTTCCCACAAACTATGACCGTGCTTATTGGTCCTTGGTAGTATCTCCTCTCAGCCTCCTTGTAGCCCTTTAGCTGCTCTTAGCAATCATTCAGCTCTCTTTGAGCTGCAGGATCTGGGTGTGCTCTTCTCTCTGCTCTTTCTGCCTCTGCCCCGCGGTAACTGAGGCTGCTGAATTTCCCAAAGACATGTACCGTTTCTGCCACCTTTTAGTGGGTGTCATCAGCCTGTCACTACTTTTAAAGGTATGAGAACAGACAAATAGAAAGAAAGAAGCATATTTGCACATCAAACACTGCACATGTATATTGTTAGTGTAATGACTGAGATTCCCTTTGTGCGATCATACAATATAGCAAATGTATTAGGTGTATGTATGCATAAATAGTGTATGAAGTTTACCATATATGATTATGAATGACCAGAAGTGATGCTAGTCCATTAGTGTGTATATTTTATATGGACATTAGGTAATTTATTCTGTTGGCTGTTACTGTGAATCACTTTGTATACATAGAAGTGTTTTGAAAGGATATCGGAGATTCAGAAGGCACACAACATCTTGGTACATACACCATTAATCCCTCAAAATGATAGTGTGGCCTGGCACATTATTTTCAACTAAGGGAATTTCACTCAGTATCTTATCGATTGACATAATTACTGATGTGGGCATTGAGAAATGAAGAAAACAATTAAACAAACACTTAGGGAAGACACCACTTCTTGCTCCTCCCCCAGGCCGAACTCTAGGCCAGACACTTCTCCTCACTTCCTGGCCCCCGCTCCCTTGTTACCACCACAGGCCTTTCGGGTGGCACAGGAGGGTGGGCTCAGGGTGTCATGGTTTCTTCCTGTGACTTCTTCCTTCTTGCTCGGTTCTTCTACTCTGGTGCAGATTCTTCATGGTCTGGCTCAGAGGTATGAGGTGCTTCCTTCCACAGGTGCATCTCCTCCTGCAGTCCTACTCCTGGTGGCTGCCATCCCTTCCTCGCAATGACTCTAAGGAGGTGCAATATCCCCCTGAGTAGCTGATGCTTTGGGCAGGGTGGGGTGGGTTGTAGAGATGCTTGGAGACCAGCTGGGACTGGATTGGACCAGCTGGGCCAAGACAGAGACCTGCACAGCTGCCTGCCACACACCGGTACTGGGCAGATCCTGCAGCTGAACCCTGCTAGTTATACCCAGTGAAGTCTTTATATATATTTTATAATATATATATATATGTATATATATATATATACACACATAAGTTAATTGTTATATATAGATAAGTTATATATAAGTAATATATATAAGGTAACATATATCTAAGTTACTTTAGTGACCATTTAGTGGCAGCCCAGTGGCTAGTAAGTGATCACCTCCCAAAGCAGCCCATGTTGAAGCTGAGGTGGGGTGGATGGAGTTGAAACCCAAATGGTAGGAAACTTGCATGGACTAAACTCTTTTAAAGGTATGGTCATTTTTATACTGAAAATTTGTTTTGTCTGACTCACCCAAGAATTTCTCCTTTATTAAAAAAATACTGAAGGTAGCATGACCTGTAAAATGTACTCAGAAATAACTGAGTCCTTGGAAAACCAAGCTGGCATTGATCCACTGCTTACTGCCCAGGAAATTCATGTTTCCTTATGTTTCACTGAAACTGTAATATGAAATTGCAGTTACAGTAAGGGCTCATTCAGACAGGATAAAGTTACATAAGTAAGCAATATGAATGTCTGTCATCACTTATTATTTGTATATTGTTGTTCTTTCAGGCCACCCTTAGGATATATATCCCTTTTTAAATGGGCGTGTCTAGTAAAAACAAAATAGGTATTAAATGACTAGAATTTATCCATCTATCTATTTATTTATTTATTTATTTTCAGACAGGTCCAGGTGGCATTAGTGCTTTGTTCTGTAGACACAGTTTGAAGGATGTCTCTGTTCTTGGTCTTCCAGGCCAGTTGCTTACAGCCCTTTGCCTGTGCACCATCCTCAGCAATTCTGCTATCTTCATTTCTCCTACTGGAGAGACATTTGTAGGTTTAGGCAAACCAACTTCAAATTCAGCACCTTCCGTCTAGAAAGGGTGAGAGCACTGTACAACCACATAAAGGAAACAGCTTTTGGCTTCAGGTTGGCAGGATGGCTAAGAAGCAACATGTGATATGTCACATAGTGTTTTCTAGGCTTGAAATGGGAGACCTCTTCTTGAAGCTGATACTATGTGTAGAAAGCATCTACTCTGGCATATTTTTTTCCTCTGTTTTATGTATGGCTATCAGTTCAACTATATATTTATGAATGAAACAAGTTGTTTGATGAATTTAAATTCCAATTATTTGAATATCTGAATTGCACAATCTGTATAGTCAAATCAATAAGCTAATATATGACGCAGAAACATAACTGCGTATTTGGTCTCAGTATAGTAATCAAGTCATATATCCACCCAGTTGGCCAGGGTGTCCATTTGTGTGAGTCAGCAGAACTCTACTGAAATTTATGAACTAAGTGAATAATAATAGCTCAGAATTACCACAATTGTTCAATCAACACAGAACATTTTAAATTCTTAGTACTATATCTTATTTTGTCATTTAAACGTATAAATTTTAAAAAATGGAGTAGGCATTGCTTTATTGGAGGCATAGCCTTACTTTTCTGGTTCAGTGTAAGGACCAGTTGTCGTAGCACTTTCTAGTCAAATACTCGTTTTTTATAGGCATCGTATATTGGTTTATGTTCTGTGACAGGTTTCTTACTGCTAGCATGATAATTTCTCTTAGGAATCCTTATTTACTGAATCAGAATTCTCGAATACTCAGGTGCACTGTTGTCCCATTAAATCCAATTGAACCACTTAGGGCAGATCCTAACACTTGTTGTTCATTGATATGCGTGAGCTCAAGGCAATGGAGTGCAGATCCTCTGGGTGCTGAGAGCCTTCTATTCATGTGGAAGGCAACAGAAGTGTGAAAGGACTCATCATATTGTAAGTCTGCAGACTTTATCCACATGCACACACACAGTTACAGGATTCCCATTTTTTGCTTAGTCTTACACAGGGTAAGTAAGTTAATTGGTTTCCTGACCATACTTTCAGCAGTAATGCACACATAAAGAGTTTTCTCTGCTGTTTGCCACCCTTTGGTAATATTTACCATAACAACGTTTCTGGCTATTGCAAATTTTGTCACTGTGTTACATTATATTTATACTGTGCAAAACACTGCAAATATGTTGGCATTATAAGATGATAAAAAAATTATTTTTATGTAGCCTATAATTGTCAGCGGTAGTAGGTTGGTTGTTCACACTTCAAACCTTGCATTCAGTAATATGTGCAGCTTTTGGTAGTTTCATCAATATTTTATGCTAGCTTTATAGTTAACTCTTTGTAAAGCTTCTGATAGAAACCAGTCTCAAGATCATATCTAGAAGGCTTCTATCCTTAACTCTTTTCAGCAATATCTGTACAAAGATATCAAAAATCTATTAATTATTTTAAATTAGAAATAATAACCAAACAAAGGAAAAACAGTAGACCTTTTCCAGTGTATGCTCCTAACCTCAGTGGTTACTTCTGTGGTGCTCCTTTCTCTGCTCTCTGACCACTCTATGCGTTGGCTACTGTCATCTGCTGTGCAGTAGTAGAAACTGTACTGGCAGTCTGTCTGCATGGGGCTTGACTTTTCCCAGTCTTTTGTAGAACACAAAGTATACCTTTCTTAGTAAAATATATGTGATGATGAATTGCTCATTTATTTCAAAGAACCAAAATAGTATTCTTAGACTGTAAAGGTAGGATTCAAATAGATTAATTCAGAAATTGTGAGTATTCTCTGTAAGACAGAAAACTATACAAGAGATCATAAAGATTTAATAATTGGATAGCAGGAAGTAGAGATGGGAGACCACTTAGAAGAGGTGAAGTGGGATAAAAAAGTGTTTAGCATAACTGTATATACTTGCAGAGAGGAAGCACACAAACAAAATCCAGCTTGAATTATAAAATATTTATTAAATAATCAGTTGTGGCTGGCAGTGTTTGCTTTGGGCATGATGCACTCTTACCAATGTTACTCATGAGAAAGGTTTAACAGTAGTTTAGAAATATTTGGGCATGCAACTTGTTACTCTCTCCATGTGTGGAGAGCATAGGAGTTGCCATTGGAGGTCGAGGTTCAGCTTCCTAGTTCCACTCTTAAACAATATAAAATAATCTGGTGTAAGTTATATTTATACTTATTTTAAAGCTTCCTTGCTGCCAGCGTGGTACAGTGGACCCCAATGGATTTGGAAGTTCAGGAATGAGCTTATCCAGTATGGACTTAGCCATTCTGAGCTGGAAACTGAACGTGGAAGCATACAGAATAAAAGAAAAGTCTTTTTATCTAGTTGTTAAGAAAAGAAAATCCTTTATCTGCTTTCTAGGCAACCGTATGTTAGTCATCTATTGTACAGAGGTGCAGTAGAAGTTTACAAAGTATCTGCTTTCATCAAAAGTATAAATCAGATTTTAGAGTAAAGTTTCTCCCAGGAAAGCCTGTTACCACTTTTTCTGTTCTTTGAAGAATGAATTTATATGACTTAAAAGGAAAAAGATTTAGTGTAAACTCAATATTTTGAAGCAGAGAAAACAGACATTAAGACAGGACACATTTGAGAGAAGTGTCCTCAGGAGAAAACATACTAATAGATGTTCCAATAAGAGAGGAAAGTTGGCCATCCATGAAAGAGACCATAAATAACATAATATTTCTTTTTTGTCTTCCACACAACCTTCTGCTATATTACTTCAATATCTGTCGTGCAAATCCAAAACATATTTTCTCTGTTGGTTGTTCATGATCAGCTAAGAGATGTTTATTTTACAAGAGAACATAAATATCACAAGATTGTCAAGGCTAAAGGTGAAGACAAGTGTTTTATGAATTCATCTAACCCTGACAGGGTGAGATTGCATTCTTACAAATATCTTCCATACAATAGAGACTAGTAATTTTGTTCCATGTTTAACTATCGTTTCCCTGTGGTCTTTAAAGCTTATATTTCATGTTGTAAGTATGAAAAAGGCAATGAATTAACAGTGTAAAATGCTATAAACTCTAAAGTGCCTGCCAGGCACTTGTGGTTCTTTGGGCATCTCTTAAAACCTTAGTTCTAATTAACACAAGGAAAAGAGTTGTTTCCAGATGCTTAGGGAGCAGCATCTCTTTCATAATGGGTTGCTTCAATGGAAGAACAGTAGGAGCATATTCTGAATATATTTAGTAACAATCTCGCCTAATAAAGTATTTAGTCATTAATATGGTAGTTAAAATGTTGCCTCTGATGTTTTGAGATGGTAAGCTAGCACTTATTTCTGAAGCAAACATCATAAAACACTTAAACTGTAGTTGCTTTTTCTCAGACAACTTTCCTGTAAATAATTACAAAGAAATCATTAAGAAAAGATATTTTTTAATTAGATTTAAATATCTCATAAAATAATACGCATTTACCAGTATGAGTATCTTCACCGTTTTGGAAGTTTCTGTTCTGTTGTAAACTGATATCCCAGGAAGTTGCAGGAAAAAAAAAAAAACACCATGAAGTTACAGCATTCTGACAGATCTCTTTAAGATGACCTTGTGCCATAGGGGCACACTGATCTCAGAGAGGACTCAAAATCTAATCTTCATTTTTTAGCTAAGCACTACTCTCACAAGTAATGTAAAGTTACCCAAATCTGTATTTCTATAGTCCTCAGATAAGGCTGTATAATTTGCCACAAAACTATGCTAAAAGGATGGTAACCTAGACTCTGTATGTGCTATGCTCTGTTGAAGGAATTTAGTCTTAGCATAAAATTGAAAACATTATATTAAAGTCTCTTGATCTGAACTCAGCTCTGTTTTGGGGGAAGTGATAACATCTGAGAGTATAAAGTTTCCTGCTTATTCATTGAAGTGTTCTTATTATTCTGATCACTTATTCCATAATATAGCAATATGAAAAAAAAAAAAAAAAAAGACTACCCTGTTATCAGACCAAGCTTTATTTGTTTTAAGAGGCATGCACAGTTATAAATATGTAGAACTTAATGGAACAGTCCTAAGATGCATCTGCAGAAGCATAAGCCAGTTTGCTCTTTGCACACTCCAAATACATACATGTAAGTAAAAACACAGTTTTTACACAGTTCCTTTTCAAAATAGGACACAACTTTTTCCCTCCCTTCCTCCCTCCCTTCCTTCCTTTTCCAAAAGGGTCCTCATATGTCTCATACTTTAATGTAAAACGCTCCTGATGTTTGTGATGAGTAAGAAGAAAATCAGCCTGTGTGACATTCAATATCGACTGGTCATAACAGTGAACTGAGTAGTTTTTCCTGTCTCTGTTATCTGCAGTATGACTCTGTTAAAAACAAACTCCAGCAAAGAAAGCATAAAATATCTATATAGTAGAGATTGAAATGGTAATTCTCACTTCAAAACATAATGATAGTTTTTAGACATTTTGGAAATTCTGAGACTAACGGCACTCCCCAAAGGAAAGTGTATGTTTCTCGCAGTCTGTAAGTGGTCCTTACTTAGTGTTTTACATGTAATGCTAGGCTAGGTCTGCTGAGATGAGGGCAGAACATGTCATATTTACTGTCACCACCATGAGCCAGACAGATGTGTGGGGTGGTTCAGGTCACATTTTAGTGAGAGTGTGCAGCCCAGTAATCCACACGGCATGGAAGAATGTATTTACTGGGCTGCAGCACCATACCTTACTCCTGGAGATGTCTACCTGCATCTGTTAATCCAGGATAATGTTACTGTCTGTGTCAGATTGTACGGGGTTATATAAACTCATACCAGAAAAATAAGACCTAATCCCAGAAACTTCAAAAATATTAGTAAAGCTCATGGGCAGAAAAGAGCCAACAGAAGACATGCCCAGTATTGATAGAGTGCCTCATACTCTGTCTGAATCTGTTTCCAAGGTTTCCACATTGTAGCTCCAGATATTGAAATGGACAGAGGGCTAGCTCATATAAAACCAGGGAGCAAGTGTAGTGTGAAGTATGGGAAAACTTGTGGCAGTATCAACTGATGTATTTGGTCAGTGTTCTTTATATGAACACGTTAGCAAAAATGATACATAGATGATAAACGGAAATGTAAATGGGGTCAAACACTCAGTGCTGAATTACATATTTCATATGTGGTGAGGGGGAAGTTCGTTCAAAGCTGAATGGTTTATTTCTCAAGATGTAGAATAGATGGGATAATGGAAACAGAAAAAGATGTACCATAGCAAAATCCAAGCGACAAAGGTAAGTATGAAAATGAGCAATCAGCAACATGGCAACTTTGTAACATGCTCCAATCCATCCCACAATAACTATGCAAAGCGAGAGTAACAGGAATGCACACGAGTTAAAGGCTGCCTCTCCTTGGATTAGCAGGCTCAGTGAGTCACAAGCAGAGCTGAGTTAGATCAGGTGGGAGGCATCGCTGCGAACTGCCAAACACTCCTCAAACAGCCTGCTCATGGGAGCGCATGGGCTCCTGACTCACGGCGCGTGTTGAGGTGCCTGTAGCAGAAAGGCACTGCAGATCCTGCAGCTGCTCCGAGGTAAGAAGTCTGAGACTGATCTCATCCCCTGAAGGTACCAGACCATCAGCCATCCCCCATTAACAGCCCCCATTTACGTGTCCCAAGCTGTCTGTGTCCTGCCCAGTTGCCTGGTAAATATTTGTTATGCTGTGAACAGTTCCAGCTCCTTCATTCCTGCTCCCGGTTGATACGAATTGCAGCTCTGTTGAGTTGTGCTCTACCTGTCCTTGGCAGGCGCTGTTAATGAGGATGGCTTAATGACATCTCCCTTTGATACAGTCACAGTGTGCTCTGTGTAATAGTAGCTAGCTGTGAATCTGTCTTCAGAGTAAATTTATATTGATGATGCAGTTGCCTTAAATTATGTTCCTCAGCTTTATGTGTTCTGTTTGTCCTCACCTCTTTTGTTTTGTAGCCTTGTTTTTGTGCCCTTGTTTCCTAAGAAGGCTAGGTTCGTATGATCGCTCTGTCTAGCAATCTCTTCCCTTATCATTATGAACCTACGGCTAAGATTGACAGAGGAATGCCTCACCAAGGCAGGAGAAGGTGGAGGGAATACAAGATGGGGGGCAAGGATGGCTCAGCCGGAATCATTTCTACTTGTGAGCACTCAACTGAGTAACCAGCACGTGTATTGGCTAATACTGTGGACAGAGTATCTTGACCTGATGTCAAGGCGGCAAATATTGATGGAAGGGATCGAGGGTATTGCAAGACCTCTGTTTTGGAGGAACACAGAGACCACAGAAATTAAATGGAGAGTCTGTAGAGTGAATTTTGGAACAGGAGCAGTGTATAGTGTAACGGGCGCTCCGAGATGGAGGTGTAAGTGGGGAGGTGTGGAAGAGTGGTGTGCATCCTAAGAGAGATGAAAGAGATTAGGGATCATGGTGGTGAGAGGCAGGCTGCAGGGAGGATGACATGTCAAACCTTAGGCTAGGTAATTGGTTGGGTTTTGGATTAAAAAAAAAAAAAAAAAAAAAAAAAAGCACTTGGTTATCATTTCTGGTCTTTCTTCAGGTAGCTACAACTGAAAGCCAGTAAAAGATTCAACAGATGAGTAAATACATTACACACACAAAAAAAAAATTGCTTGAATTTTGTGACCAAATGTGTGGAATAAGAAAATCAATAGAAATCTTGTTTTGTGTCCCTCAGTTTTAACTTCTCAGTATTAAACGTGGAACTGTTACTGATAAACAAATATAGAATTTAATAAGGTTAGTATTGTGATCTCAGTGACCCTGTAAAATAAATAAGATGAGGATTAGAACTAGTTCCAGGAAATTTTATTTTTAGTTTGGACTCAGAGACACATTATTGCACTTGCCATGTGTATTTCGAATACACAGATATGCATATTTTTCTGGTTACTATTTTGCTTGTGACAATGAACTCCCTCTCCTCTTCCCCATTATCATTTTTGAAACTCAAACAACTTCATGATTTACTTTATGACGATAGGGTGCATGACCATCTGCATCATTTCCTAGTCATCATTGTCATCAGTAGAAGTCCTAGGATTCACCGGCTTGGAAGTCTTCAGTCAGCATTTTTGCTGATCAAGACCACTGTCCCCTTTCCTCTCCCTGAGAAGATGGAGTCATATCTCAGATAATCTTCAAGATTCCTTTATTCTTTCTTGGACCTCCACCCCACGCCAGCAGCTCATGTGGAAAAGGGAGGAATCAATACCTATTGAACTTGACTGACACAAGTGCTGAAAAATCAGAATTTGAGTTCATTTCTGTCAATTCAGCCTGCCTTGAGAGAGAGAAGTTAAACTGAAAAGTAACTGAGAAGGTGCAACAAAGCGATTGGATTAACTGCACGGACTAGCTGAGTCGGGCAGGGTGATTTTTTTTTTTAGCCAGTTTCATGGAGTTCAAAGCAAGCCACTCATTTGAGTGGAATGTATTTGTTTGCAGATCTCTTTGCTTTGCTTGGTCCCTAAAACCACTGGTGTAGGTGAGGATGATGGTGCCAGCAATCTGGTTCACCCATTTGCCCTTCTTTTAGAAGAGTTTCAGAGTGGGAATTTCCATCTCAGACTGAAATGTTTGAGGTTACTTCTCACATGTAAGCCCCAGCCATCAAGCTTCTCCAGTCCTGCCGTACTAAAAGCAATGACTTCCTTAGGGGCTCGTAACCTCAGCATCTCATCTTCTGGCCGGTGGTCTGAAGAGACTTTCTTCATTTTTCTGTAGCTCCTCAGCCTCCTGGTGTGGTTCAACAGGAAAAGTTTACCCATTTCTTACACTGATTCCTCACTGCTGTAGTAGCCGGAGTACCACCAGCATCTGAGCTTTGATCCTCACCTCCAGATCAGAGAGCTAGGTGGAGTTTAAAGCAGTGCTTCATTGTGAGACTTCTGTGCATGGAGAATGGTGACAAGGACTTTTACCTCAAGCTAATGCCGTGCATTATTGATTGCGAGCATGAAATAGGAAAGTCACACAATTTCTTTACTTTTTTATTTCTTATTTTTTTATCTGAGCTAAAAGAAATGTTACGAGGATTTGTCTTGCTCTTGCTGAAGTCAAGGTTAATTAGTAAATACTTTTTTAGAGCACTATTAAAATCCTTAGATTAAAGGCTCCAAATACTGTAAGTAAAAGGCATGCTTATTTATTATTCATTTATTTTCATCTGCTTCAGGATATATGTGAAACTCTTTTCTAATTTAAAAGACAATCATAATTTGGGGCGCAGTTTTTTTCATCTGATTTTTTTTTTTTTTTGGTGGGGAGTCATCTTCTGAGTGAAAAAGCATATGCAAAAATTGCAGCGGGAATGAATGAGCACAGTTTTATTGATGTTCAGATCCTCTACAGGGAAAAAAAAAAAAAGAAAGAAAAGGCATTAAAAACAATGCTCTCTTACAAACTCCAAATTAAAAATAAATGCAGCCTCAAGCTTTATTCCTTGTTTTTAACTCATCCTCTTTTCCTGGCACTGGCAGTCTTTCCTCTGGTTGAGCAGATCTAAGCAGGATGCTGAGGAGAAGAGGGGTGGCAATCCATCATGCTTGCTTAGTATGGAGTTCTGAAGAGCAGGAAGAGTATTTCCAGCAGTTGTCTGGCCTGAGCTATTCAGTGGCCTGGATCAGGGAGTAATCAGCCTGGCGTCCTTTTTCCTGGCCGATATCTCTTTGTCCCTGGGCAGGAGAAGCCTAGGGTTGAATCCTCTGTCTTGGGTGGCTGCTTTCTGTCGAGAAATAGCCGTAGGGGACAAGTTCTGGACCATGCTATTATGTGTTAGGGAGATTATGAAATGAGGTTTATGGGCCTAATATTTATTTTATTAAAGTTTTACAGCTCGTTTTTAAACATCATTATAGAGTGTCAGTGTTTATTAGAGATCTGTGTGTGTTTCCAGAGTGCTGATCACTGTGGTTTCAGAGTACTTGAGGTGCCGAAGTTATCAATTTGACTGTGAAGCTAAATTAGGCTGTAATGCCCTTGAGTATGTTTTCTCCAGATCAGGCAATAATCTCCATGATTATGGGCTCTGTTCTGTATTAATTGACCATGACTTGTTATGCATCCTAAAGTGAAGATGCATAACCTATTTCAAGGTCAGTTATTTCCTAGTCAAATGTCTCAAAGGGGTGAATATTGATGAATTTCAGTGCTAAAGACAACTTTCCCTTTAAAAAATGTAACACTGCTCTTACAGTGCATGCTTTTATGTAACATATCCAAATCTTGTCTTCCTTAGATCTTTTTAACACAGACACTTGTAGCAAAATTTTCAGCTTTTATAATTAATGAAAAGAGACAATAATTATTAACTTTAGAAGTATGACTAAATGCCTTTGCAAATAGTTGTTTGCTGGGATTGTGCAATGTTAATTGTGCTCTGGTAAAGTTACCAGGGAAGCTGTGGAATATTATCGTTGTAGTGCCTGCATGGAGAGAGAGAATTTGTACAGTACCAGCAAGAAGAAAATTCTGAGTGCTTCAGAGGATTTGAATTAGTGTGCACAGGAAATCAAGCAAGCTGTTTGCATTATAGTCTGGTGTTTTAATCCATGTTAAGGACCTAAATGTTGTAGGTTTCCCTGTCTTAAACTCACTGACTGAATGGGAATACTCTAACAAAAGGACAGAAAACTGGACCAAGTTCATTGTGTATCTCAAAAAACAAAACCAAACAAATGAAAAACAAACAAAATAAACAGTTTGTGGAAGATATGTATGTGGAAAGAATAAAGAGAATTTGATTCATTGAACGTCACTGCATATGAAGCTTTTGAAGTCATTTTCAAAATGGCCCTTAAGCTGTTGATTTTGTAGGGGTAAATATATTTTCCTATTTTACTGAAACGTTTTATAGAAATTTAAGTTTTCTGTCATCATTTGGCTTTAGCAGATAAGAAGTTTATACTATTCATACTATATATGTGTCTGGTTTGTGTTATTAAAATGATCTATATTTCCCTAAACTTGCAGTCTCTATATCTCAGAGGTCTTTATTAAGGTGACCTAATGATCTAATCAAAGACTTCTAAACAGAAAACTCAGAATAAAAATATACCAACTTGACAGAGTCTGAAGAGGAAACTGGCAAGGGCAGTAGAATCAGTACTCAGTAGTCCTGCCCTCAGCCTACTCTCTTTTTAATACAACTGTGTCTTGGCAATGACTTGAAGCTTGTGAAGCGCTTTGTCACTATCTCTCAGCACTGACTCAGACGTTTCCTAGCCGTTTTAGTACCGGTATATTGCTTAGCACAAGAACAGTCACTGGAATCTAACTTACTACCAAAAATACATATAAATATATAAGAATATATATTTCTTAGACATGAAAGGAGCCAATAAGCTTAATTAAAATAATTATGAGAAGGTCATAAAGTAGTATGTCAGGGTTATTCCTTTTTCTTTTTTTTTCTTCCATTTACAAAATGTTACCTTTGAATGATAAATTATTCAAAGCTTTTTCTGCTGTTGCAGCTGAACTATAACTAGTACTTCAGTATATCTTGTGAGTAGGATGGTGCTTCTTTCTAGGAAGAAAAGGACATATAGGAAGATTCTTTTATGCTTTTGACAGATGAATAATGTCTTACATTCTGAAAGCTTCATTTTTCACAGTTCCATTGCTCATTCGGTATTTGCTGTTGAAAACTATGCCCCGTGCCTTATTTAAGTCATTATGTAGCAACAACACAGAAAAACCTCACAACATCACAGCTGGATACCTGTGTTTACTAACTATATTCAGATATGTCAAGCCTTGCTGCTTTCTACGATATAAAACATAGTGAGAAGAGCTAGAAAACTATATAGGGTCTATATAGGGATACGCCATGCATGTTCTGAGTAGTGCAGACCTGATGCTGTGACTCTCTTTGCTCCCCCTGACACACTTTATGTTGCCGGCACAAGTTGAGCCAGATGCTGAAAGAGACTGCAGTTGAGAATAAGTCTGTAAGGCAGAAAGTGAGAAAGGCAGTGCTCTCTGCTATTATTCTAATATTTTCTTGAAAGGAAAGTTTGTTGCAATATATAGCTTCGTATATTAGTTTTCCTTGTATTCTAATTAAGACCTTGCAAGGTGGATAAAAATGTTCCTTATGATTTAAAAAAAAAAAAAAAAAAAAAAAAAGAGAGATACCTGAGAAGAACAGTTTCCGTTATATGATTCAGTAGTCTGCTCATTTTGAGGTATATTGCAGTTGGGAGACAAATTGTGTATTTTTAGAGAAGGAGGTAGGAGGTAAGCCTCGTTATTGTATCTGGTATGTTCCTCATCCCCAGTTCTAAAATTAAAACCCTGGCTGGAATTTAAGCTGGATGCCTGAAGCTAGCTATAAAGACCAGAATTTCTTAGTCCCTCTGGATGGATTTTATTTCAACTAATACTGGTATAATAGAGATGTCTATTTATTGAACTGATCACCTCTCCCTTCTTGTATTGGATGGTGAGAAATTGGTGGTTTTAGCTCTGCCTTTTTTCATGTCTCTTGCGTGGGATGAGTTGTGCCCTTAAAGTGACCGTGGAGGCCCAGATAGCTTACATGCAATTCAATGTAGTTGTCCACATTTGATTATATGAATCCCATTCTATAGTGTTCGCTGCATAATAAAAAAGGACACACCCCAGAATAAATTCAAAATCAAGTAGACTAGCTTAGAAAAGCTGTTCAGTCCAAGGTCATTCCTGCCTGATTTAACTTCTCTTTCTATATGCTGCCTGTCTGGTCTAATGTACAATGTTTAGCTGTCCATTAGTCTTGCAGAATACATTGCTACTCTTTTTTTTCCCCCCATTTTTTTTTTTACATTAAGCATCACATTTGTAGATAATAAAAATGTCCACATAAATATATAGTCTTAGAAAAATGTTTCTTTCTTAATGTGGTCAGATATTTTGAACCTAAATTTTCACAGCAGGATTTCAAAATGGATGTGATTGCTTTTCATCCAAAAAAAAAAAAAGTCAGATAAATACAGCCACAGCACAGTCATTTGTGGTTAGGGGAACTTTTGTCTCTAATCTCACAGTATCATTTATCTAGAAACATGAGAAAGGCTGTGCATATAAGAATGTGTCTCATCCTGACAGATCCTATACATGAACAGAGAGTAAGTAGAGAAGTGTTTTTTGTGTTGTAAATAAAAAGCTGAAAATTAATTCTGTTATAATGGGGATTGCATGGCTTCTAAACCATTCAGATCTATGATGGGATGCTTCTTTAGCGGTGTGGAGAATGGAGTCATATGGCTCAGTTTTCCATGGGATGTGGGCTAACCAGCAGGCCAGATGGTTTTGTAGGGGAGTAAGCTGAGAGGAACATCTCCCACATCTCCCTCGTGTTCTACAGCTTCTTGACAGGCAATTTAGAGTTTTTGGACAAGGGTCTCAGATGCAGTGTCTTCTGCCATTCAAGGAGTAAATCCTCTCCCTAGATAGAGGGATGGATGACCGGCTTGCCACATCACTGCTGTAAAGTTACCATTGTTCTGGTAAGGAAATAATGGAAGAATACTAAGGAGCAGAAGGAGTCCACGGGCAGAGTGGAGTCAGACATATCAAGGACACTGGAAGCCAGGCCTACAGAGAACATGAAACTCATGGGTGGCCTGGTCAGGAAGTCAAAATTCTCAGGTTGTTACTTTTTATTGGAACAACAGTAAACTGGATGTTTCCCTTTGTGACTGTAGGAACATGCTGGTATATTTCAGAGATCAGTGAAATAAGGCAGCAAGTACCACTGTTTCTGTAGTGACTGAGGGCCTGGGCTATACCTATCATCTGGGCAAAGGACTCCTATGATATCCTCTCTATTTTTTTTCACTGTGATGTTCTGTAGTAAGATGAATTCTCCAAAGTCCCACAGCAGCGTTTGCTGTCAGAGGATTAGCTGGGGGATAGTATACATAAACAAGGTTGACTGCAGGGACAGGAAAAAAGATATTTCTATTCCCAAGTGAACGTCCTTCTAACAGATACAGAATCATACTGCATCTTGTGTTTAGCTACACATCCCATGATTTTTTCATTATTTACTGTCCAATGCAACAGTTTCAATGGGACCATTATTCCCACTCCAGCCTTGCCTCCAACCTGATCATTGGGTCACTTTCCTGGGAAAAGAGAAGTGTGACAGAATCCTACTTCCTAGATAAGGCCGGCTCTAGGCTGGTATAGAAAAGATGAAAACAATTCCCTTCCTTCTTACTTGCCACCCTTGGGTTTTATTGATATCAGTTGCCACTGATGCAGAGATCTTATTGCTGAATTAAGGGCTTTTTGTGTCCTAGACAGGCTCTAAACCTCTCTACCTGAGAATGCCTACCTCTGAGCCTTTGAAGGGAATGTAGTTGAAGAGGTACTGTTGTAGGGGCTCAAAGATGGCAGCAGTTTTAAGAATTTGAGCAAAAATAATCTTATTCAGGTAGCCAACTCTTTCCATGGTAGTCTTACAAAACTGCTAATAAAATGGCGAGCCATGTACATAGTAGGATATTTCACTTTTTGTCTGCTGTTTGCATTTACTCCTCTTATGCTAATTCCGTTCTTCTAGCAGAAAATCTGGTAAAGTAGGACCACTCCTATTTTCTCAGATATAGCAAGAGAAGTTTTTATACTTAGAAATCATAGACTCAGAACAGAATAATATTGTCTTGAAGTATAATGTGTTTATTGTTAAATGCCAAACAGATGTTGTTCACAAGTAGCTAATAGTAGCACATCCTCCTTTTATTTCTGATAATAAAGAACATGAATACCTCAATAGTGTTAATCACATTTAAATGGTGAATATCATTATTACAGTCATGACTAGTCTGAATAGGTCTTGATTTCAGCCACTGGTTGGACCACATCACCCCACAGAGGTCCTTGCAATATAAAAGATGATAGGCTGTACCCACTACAGAGTATTTTGAAAAAACTTTTAAATCACTTCCCTTTTCTGGATTTTTGTGTCTTTTTTTTTTTTCCATTGAACACGCGTATCCCATCCCTTTCTCATAAAGTAGCTCTTTAAACTTGGTGGATGATTGCTTTATTTCCAAGGCAAATCGCTGGCAGCTGTTCCAGAGTGATTCATGGTGTCTACATTTAAACAGTGATGCCTAATCATTATAAAATGATCCATCTGGGTTTTTATTCTACAGAGGGGACTTTCTGTGCTATGAAAAGACACAAAGCATGTGACACAGGGATATTTTAGTATGAGAACATAACAAATGCTCTGTCTTATAGCTTCCTAGATTCTTGATCTTCCCTTAAACCTTAAACACAGCAGCATATAAAGCTTACTTATGGAAACTGTAAGTTGCTGACACAACTGTCCTGTTCTTTATTTAGGGTAAGATTGTGCCTATTGGCATAGCCTCGAGCGAGAGGCAGTGTGTGAACTGCATCCGTGTAATGTCAGCCTGGGGAAGTATGGTGACTCAGATATTCCTCTGAATCACATTTTCACTTCTGCTTCTTCCTTGCTCAGAGGGAATAGTAATTTACTTCTGGAAATTAGTATCTCTCTGCAGTGGCGCAGCTGTTCTGGCCAAGAAGTCTGGAAAAAGACTTTAATCTCCTCCCATTCCCCCATCCCTCTCTATCTTCCTTCTGCCCACCTGTTTCAAAGAAGATATAGCTAGGTAAATAGTCTGGTTTACTCCTACACACTGGGGCCTAACATTTGGGTAGTTTGCATAGGGCTCTATCGCAGGGTTCCTCCATCCTCTCTTACAGACTAAACCTTACAGAGATGAATCCGGATGTGATACAGCAGGCTAAACAAAATAAATAACATTTTATTTTGGCTCAGTCATTCATGTAAAACAGGAGTGATAATTTGGAAATTGTTTACCAATCCATGGATTTATTTTTTCTTTAGAAATAGATTTCTATTTAGCAAATCGATTCAGTCCTAATACAGTCTAAAACACTGTCTATCAACATCTAGAGCTGTATCCCCTCCCTGACTCTTGCCAGTTTGAGTGGAAGCTTCTTGACGTTTTTACTCAGTGACGTCAACCCACAGAGGTTTATTCTGCCACTTCTGAATGCGATTAGCACATCACACGTGGAAGTGAATGGGCATGTTAGACCTGATACAATTGTAGGAAGGATGGCAGGGTAACTGGGTGCCAGTTATCAGCACTGATAAAGCTATAGCTGCACTGAAAAAAAATATATTTTTCTATTTTAATATGTCAACGCAAAACTTCTCCAGTTCAAGTCTAAATATGATATACTGTTGCATCCAAGTTCATTGTGATTTAGTGCCGCAGTATCAATCACCTTGCCATGTGGGTGAGCGTTGGTAAATAAAAACACACACGTGCACATGCTGTTCTTTAAAGTTCTGATTTACTTAACGCAGTTATATAGTAGCCAATAACATTTCATACAGTTTCTGAATTGCGGATGCAAAATGTGGTAAAGAGCAAACCAAAAAGCACTTCTTTTCCACTTTGGAGGGGGCACAGGGGGATCAGGTTCAGCATCCTTTACCAGGGAGATACCGCTGCAGCAGTGCGCTCCCTGTTTTCATCTGTTATCATTGTTGTATGGGCTATGATCTTCTATACTGGTTTTGTTTTCTCCTTTGAATTTTCACCATAAATAGCAACTTTTACTTGTTTGTATGGTGTTGTGTTTTGTTTGTTTGTCTTTTTTTTTCTCCGGGGGTGTCCAAGTTGCACTCCTCTAGTGGCCAGGAACCGACCATTGGCAAGATGTGCTTACTCCCGTGGGGTTCCCTGTGTTACCTGAGACATCTGTTGTCATCCTCTGCTTTTACTCTCAAGGACCCCTCCTACCACGCAGACCTCATTATGAGGGTCTAATATAGATATAGATATAGATATATAATATAGACTCTATCACCCACTGAGCACTTACTCTAACAAAACTCTGCAACGTTGCTGTTGACCACAGCTGGTGCTGTCATTGCCAAGGTCGATTTCGTACTCTTAATGCAGGGGGGGAATCTGCTGCATTTGCACATACATCAGTCTAGACCTCAACATTGTGTCTTACGCTGAATCGTGATTAAGTTTTTATGTTTTGTACAGATGAGGAAGGATAATGTTTGTTTTAAATTGTTTAAAAATTGTTTAAAATTATTAAAATTATGTTTAAAATAAGAAGAGGAAGCATAAAAAACATGGAGAAGCCTTTTGTTAAGAGCTACAGGAGGCCTGGAGGGATTAAAAGCCCCTACAGTAAAAATGCCCTGCTTAGTGTCTCCAGTATATCTGAAGCTCGATAACCATTTGAAGAATAAACTGAATGCTACAGTAAATTGTAATGCACTTTCTACTTTGTTTGCCAAATATACCTGATCCAAACGTTGTTTCAGCAGCGCTACATTTTTCTACTTAACTGTGTTACGTATCTTTTTCTCAGTTTGAGGTCATTACCCTAATGGGGAATCAGAAGGAACAGAGAATGTTCTGTATTGTATTAAGAGAGTTGTTATGAAAATCTGTGTGCTGATGACAGGTATTTTTTATAGAGTATGCTGTGGTACAGTTACCCACAAGAGGTTTGCATGAAGCATCGTACCGTATAATATGAGTGCACTACTACTAAGACATCTCCTTCAATCCTGCAGCCTGGTTAAAACACTTTAAGTGT
The DNA here is from genome assembly GCF_009769625.2 of Cygnus olor. Classification (NCBI taxonomy): domain Eukaryota; kingdom Metazoa; phylum Chordata; class Aves; order Anseriformes; family Anatidae; genus Cygnus; species Cygnus olor. The sequence goes on from NC_049171.1 coordinate 21,826,566, forward strand.
GCTGGTCTTATTGTTTTCGCCTGGGCTTGCTCTAGATTATAGCTTTCCTAAAGGGAACTGCCTTTTAAAATATAATAACTTTTGGAGGGGTTCACTAGCTCAGGAAGCCAAATGACTGGCACCCTGTCTTAAGGCATCGCCTATAACAACCTAGAAGGAAGGAGGCACATACTTTTGGGGAAATTGCACTGATGTTACTGTTTACTTTGTGTTCCCTGTTGGCACCTAGATTTCTATCCGTCAATTCTTGCCTGTAGTTCCCCTCATGTATTTATGTGCATGATTGCTCCTTTCTAATATCAATACTTTACCTGGTCTCTATTCAGTTTTTTCTTCTGAATTTTGAACTCACTCCACTTTGTCAAAATCCTTTTGGATTCTGACCTTGTCTGGCAAAATAGTTTTGATCCCTAGAGAGGTATGAATGCACTTCTTCTGCACTTGTGTAAATCATTGTTGAAAATATAATATAGACCCAGGCTTGGACCTGCACTGAAGATGTCCTCCAAGTTTGGTGATTCCAGGTTTGATGACCAACAATTGATAATGGCAGGAATGCTTTGTTTTCTTACAATTACCAAGATGTTTTATAGAAATTTGCAGTAGTAATGCCAACCGTATTAAAGTCATCATTATATCATATTTGCTGATCAGCAGGCAATTGCATTGGCTTTACTATGCTTGGCAAATTCTTACTAGATATTTAAAGATTGTCTTTTATTATTCTTTTAACATGTTTGTTTGATACTATTTGCAATAATTTGACTTTCCAAGTTAGATTAATGTGTGTTGAATTGCCTCAAGTGTTTCTTTATCCCAGTAGAGAAAGGCACTCTGGTTGCTCTTCTGCTACTTCCTCCATGTGTTCTTGAAGGTGAAGTCTCTGTTGAGAGACTGATCTGGCTAGTTAGAAAAGTTCTCTACAATGATCCAGTCTCCGAAATATATGTCCGCCTTCAGCTTTTTCTGCTTTTCTGGTCTGCTGTTTGGTAGCTAATTTAATTAATGCTTTCTATATATGAAAACTGAAGCAAGGTGTTGAATACTTTAGCCATCTCTCTGTTATCGTCCATATTTTTGTCTCCTCTCCAATTAAATAATGCTCTCTTCCTTTCTTTTGTTTTCCCATTACTACTTAATGTATTTATAGACTATTTCCTCACTGTCTTTTATGTCTCTAGCTAATTGAAACACATTTTGCAACACCAGCCTTTTGATTTTTATCCATATGGAACAGGTGAGCTATCCATTATGCCTATCATTAATCATGTGCCCTTGTTTTCCACTTGTATAATGATCTTTTTTTTCTTTCTTTCTTTCTTTCTTTCTTTCTTTCTTTTTTCTTTTTTTGTATTTTCAGGTCATTAAAAACTTTCAGGTCATGCAGTTAGAATATTCTCTTCATATTTTTCCTTCCTACACTTCAAAAGGGGTCTGCTTTTGTGTATTCAACATAGTTTCTCTCCGTGTGTACTGGGTCTCATGTGCTCAATTTATCCTTTAGATTATCTTTCTGAGAGATCTTAAATGTGGTGTTTTTCTTCTTTCTCTCTTAATAACCTGTTTTTTAACTCAGAACAAGAACTTCATTATTTTTTTCATATGGTAAACTTCATCATTTTGTCATGACCCCATTGTAGCCCTGGACTGTCAGTTGATTCCCCTGTTAAAACCAAATCTAATATAGTTCCTCCCCGGTATTTTTTACCACCTCTTGTAACTCACTGACTTTTGCAACGAATACTTGATGAGCTGTGAGTCCTAAAAAAAAAAAAAAAAAAAAAAAGTCTCGCAAGCCCATTGCCACTTCTTGGCAATGACTTTGTTTGCTTTTGCTGTATAAACACAGAGACATCCAACAGCTTATTAGTTCTTCCTGAATTTCAGACTGAGTGTTCTAGAATATGCAACTCAACACCTCCTTGCCTGTGCTGGCTAAAAATCATTTATTTCTATGTCTTTTTGATACCTACGGTGCTTATAGATGCTTTTATGTTTTCCTTACTATACCCTAATATCTGGCATTTATGGGAATATTCAGATAAATTCCGTTATTCTAACTTTTATTCCTCTTATTGCCTTATTACATTGTCTGATTTCTAGATTTGTATTTTATGATTAAATCTCTGTTTTGTAAGGCTTCTTGCAACCATTTCCTCTCATCATACTGAGGCAGCACAACCTCACCCAGGTGCCCAGCATCCCAACTTAAAACTCTCTTTGCTTCCCCTCAGGTACTATTAGTTACCCCTGTGGCCTTATGGTGGGTCATGAGATTCCATTTCCAAAGGCTTATAACTCTCGAAGTTGTGAAGATTTTAGGTTTTGTAGGAGCCGCTAGTTAGCAAGGGAAGGGAGAATGACCCAAATTGGGTCAGACTGCCAGAAGGACTTCTGTCTGAGCGCAGAGGTCAGCCGCGGCACAGTGCTGGCACGGCAGCTGGGCAGCAGCTGGGCAGAGGCCTGGATCTGCTTTAAGGAAAAAAGTGAATATAAAGAAACTGCAATTACTACCCAGGGAGAACCTGGAATACAGTAAGGGGTATGTAAGGACTCAGGACATAGTCAGAAACAAAACCAACAAAAATGTGGTTTTTTGCCCCTGTGTATGGAACGTGTTTCAATCCCATGGATTTTCCTCCGACACATTTTTAGGTGAAGGGGGAATTATTTATTTAGCTTCCTTTTTTCACAGTGAATCATCCTAGTCTATCAGGAAAGCAATCATCACAACTTTAGACTTTAACTGTGATAAAAATACATTTTTTTCCTTGCTTTTCTTTCAAACTTTATCTGAAAATTATTTCTATTGTTCTGACTCGGCACTGATAAATATCACTCTTATTCTCACAGAACTAACATCATCTGCAAATATATCTCTTTGTTCTGATGTCTTTTCCATATAATGTTCACTGACTTCACTTATGACAAGCAATCTTTGTGTCATTCATTTGGGTAAAGAATGTAGTATGTGTATATCACAGCTCCAGAGCTGTTATTGTGCAGATCCCAAATGAAATTTTCTACTGTCCTCTAGTGTGCTGTGTTCACAAAAATAAAAACAATTAGCCAAATACATGTTTCTTGTCTAATCAAGCATATTTGACTTAAAATTCAGCTCATCCTATACATGTAATTTTGGCAAATTTCAGTCATTTGTAGTCATAGAAAACCTGGTTTTAGACTACTGGTACCTGCTGCCATACGATGAAGTACTCGTGACCCCATCTAAACCAGACAAATAAGAAGGTGGGAGCCAGTGGTGTTGATTCATAACGTTTTGACACCGCTGTGGTTATGAATAATACCTTTGTCCCTGCTATCTCACCTGCTGGCCTTGGTAGCCTTGCCATCTGCATCTCTGCTCTCTTGTGGCCTGCAAAGCCCCTGTGTTTTCGGCCTTTCTGTCGATCAGCTCAGAAATACTAGAATTAGAGGACTGAAAAAGACCAAAACGTAAATGTGCCATCCAAGCAACTTGACACAGCATGGAACATCACTCTGACTTCAAGTCTTTCCCTTTAGCTCTTAAAATAAAGAAATTGCAGTCAGAAGCACTTCCTAGACACCGCCATAGTTGCTTTTCTCTTAACCCTTTACAGAGCTGCTTTACCTCTTTGTTTCTAAACAAGAATCAGCGTGGTTAAATCCCTCTTAATTTTCTGCAAAGCTGTAGGTGTTCCAGTAATTCTCCTTGACTTCTTTGCAATCTGTTTGGACAAATTCCTCTGTTGTATGTAAGAATTGCTGAAATTATTACTGAAGTAGAAAAAAAGAAAAAAGGGCACATATATATATATCTTTTTCCCTAAACAATGTTGCTTTTTTAATATTTATGGTATATAGAAATCATTTTTTTTTACCTTTCTTTGCTATCTCAGTTGTGTTGCAGATGAGCGCAATGGCTCAATATACTATTGATTTTTCAACAAACGGAATGGTTTCGATATCTATACAAATGCAGTTTCTCCATCTATTTTCCCAAAATTTTTGCCTAGGAAACTTCTGAGGATGTATGGTAAAAAGTGTAGTAAAAAACATAGGTGATATACTGTGAATGCAATATCTAACAATTGTTGTCAGCTTTTATGTTGAAAGATTAATGTATATTTACACAGAACACTTGTACCATCAGGAATCATCGTGTATTCCTCTGTAGACTATATATTAAAAAGAGAAAAAACCACACACAACTTTGAAGTCTCTGTAATATACTGAGTAAATGTGTTAGGATTTTTTTAATATGTATTCCATTGTCTTTATAAACTGAAAACTACTGAGATCTGACTTAAAATGATCTAAGCTAGCTTTCTGTACAGTAGCAACAAAAAAAAAATCTCAGTTTTAAGGGTGTTTGTGAGACATATGTTGGGATCCTCTGAGGAATGTTCACTTCCCAGTAACATGAGTGCCCTTTGCTGTCTCGGTGGGAATTGCCAGATATTGAATGTCAAGCCTGTCACCGGTTCCTTTTGTACATTTTGGACCTTTAGGATAGTGTCATATGGGGGAGGAACGAAAGTGAGAGAATGGCAGGAAAAATGCACTAACAGGAGGGAAAATACATGTCTCTAGAGATGCTGCTATATTTTTAATTGCAGCTGTTAAAAGCACTTGTCTGGAATGATGGTTTGGCATGCTGCCTCGCACCAAGGAAGGCTGGTTATGCCATGTCCTCGCCAACCTGAGAGTGGCAGCGGTGGCTGCCAGCACAGCCTGTGCTCCTCGTGCCCTTGGGGCTTGGGTGACTTGGTCGTGCTGCATAGCTCCTTGCACCTCTGCCACCTTTTGTGTACGCGTGGCACCCTAACCCTGCCTCAAGGATGCCATCGCCCATAGGGTCACTGACAGCCACCTTCTTGCTCTCAATAGGCAGTGAAGGAAGGATCATTGCATGTGCTCTACGTCAGATAAAGGAGAAGAGAGGTCATATTAGAGTGGGAATATTTTAAATAGATAGAATTGTTTGTCCAACATTGCTCTGCTAACCCAGAGGAATCTGAGCTAAATCATACGAAATTTAAACAGTAGTGCCTATCCATTTTCTCACAAACCTTATATAACTTAATGGCCTTTCTATATGCCATTTTAACAAAAAATCAATATCAAAATTCCTTGTTTATGAATGCCTACTTTATTCCTCAGCTACTGCAATTTAATATATTAATATGGTCTCAGTGATTTGTAACAGTATTGTTTTAGCTTATAATGACAGATTAAACAAATAAATTTAATAAGATACTCTTTTGGTGCAATTTTCCAGCAAAGAGGATGTGGAGCTAATTTTCTAAAAAAAACATATGCTGCTAGCCAGCACATACAGTTTTCTTTTTGCCCCTTTGGAAAAGAAAAATGGCACTAAAGACACAGGCAATGAAGATAGAGAGACCTAACCTGTACTCAGGGAGCAAGAAGCCCTTGTGCAAATTCATTAATTATCATTAAAATAATTATTATCATTATATTTTCCTTCCCTGGGCAACGATAAGTGCAGAAAGTATTTATTTCTAACACCTTTGACTGTGCTTTTGAGATTAGAAATGAGTAAACACCACTGTTATCAGGAAGCTGAAGGAGGAATTTTACTTTCCAGTATTCCCCTTATGGCACTGTCACGCCTGTCCTGTACAGGGTTCAGCGAAATACTACTTACTGGCAGAGTCTTTCAGTTCCCTATGAAATGTGTGTTAGGACATTGTGACCCCTACCCACGTGCTCGTCACATTTGTATCCCCCAATGGCCACTCGTTCACATTCAGAAAAAACCGTGGTCCTTTCTCTAACTACTTGTTGAACAATAGGCTGTCAACGTGAAAAAATAACCTCGCTTGATAGTACCCCCTGGGGATAAAGCAATGGAAGCACTTAGAAGAACGTGTGAGCACAAGGCATTATTACATGATTAGATTATAAATGCACCAGAGTTTTGTAAAAAATACCTAACACTTCTCAAGCACAGTGCTCTTTTCTCCAACTTCCTACAGAAGGGAAAATGCAGCTGCTTTTTTGGGGGAACCTTTGTATTAAGCCTGGCTGGCTGGCTGCGGGCTGGTAGGCAGCGTGGCAGCATTGAATGACCCAGCAGAAAAGTTACAGTGATTACCCAGATGAAGGGTCAAAGGGAGATATAACAGATTTCAGTAGCCTTTCATAGTTTATTTTTTGATTAAAATGGCATACTTCTGTTTCCTTCTTCTCATTTTCTACCTAAATATATATATATTTACAAAAATAAAAGGGTTGCAACAAAAATAGTAATAAAAATATTGATAGCATTGAGAAAATCTTCTTGTTGGATGGTAAAAACATGAATTTGCCTTAATAATATTTAACATAGTGCAGGTTTCATAGTGGCCCTGTGGTAGACTCCTTTATTAAAGTTGATTTTTGTTAAGAAGATCCATGATGTTTATTGCATATTTCATGATCGAGGAGAGAATTTCCTGCAAAATCAAAAATTGCCAAATGTGTTGAATTCTGTTGAATGTGACATAATGAAAAGAATCATTTCCACATCAAGGTGGATCGGCCACACTAACAGGGTTGTGCTGTGTTGGAATGCTTTTCTCTGCAACAGGCACTGAACTGCACAAACTTGTGCAGTTTAACACTTGTTATGAAGGCCTTCCTTGTAGCTGTGCACTTTTTTGGATCAGGTTTCCAGGACTAGGCTCTCTCCCATGATATACATAGTCCTGTGTTTTCATAGGAGCTAGACAGCCTCACAAGAGTTACCCAGTGGTTGGGAAACTCTGCTTGTCAATGTGATAGGAGGTCTGAGAAGTGGGAGCAGCACAACAGACTTTGACCAAACTAAATCATACAGTAACAAAGATATTTCCTTTCTCTTTGATAAGCCAAAAGTTAAACATTTCAGCTTAAACAGGAGAACTTTGATCTACAAATGGGTTGGCGTTTTGGTTTTTCTCCAGTTGGGCACAAAAGCAATTGCTGAAATGTTGAACTTCACCATCAGGTAGAAATTCTGAGCCCCGTTAACTAAACCTGCCCTGGACGTGATGCTAAGTACACCAGGTGTTAGTGAATTAGAATGTCACTTTAAAACTAGTCTTAATTTATACAATAACTATGCTATTCCCAAATAAAATGACACATAATTAATTCTATGCAAGTATATGACCCTAGGAGCATCCTGGGGATGAAGTCTCTTTGAGGCAGTTTCACTCCCATTGCTCAGTGAAGTACTAATCAGATGGCTGACAATAACAGAAGCAAAGTGCCACTTTACCCAGTACAAGTAAATTTGTGGTTGCATTGTTATATGCAGATAAGACTGAATGCTTCCCACCTACCTGGCAGAAAAGAGGAAGCAGGTTAAAGAGCAAGAAAGAAACAGTTTGCGTACAAAAATGTACAGTAAAGGTCTAGTTCTCTCCCGTAGATGTGGGTTGAAAGCACTCCCAAGGACAGTCAAGCTCTAGGAAAATGTTCTGAAGAACAGTAACTTAGAGATTCTCTGTTTTGTTAAGGTTCTTTGTTGTGATTTTTCAATATTGATTAAAAAGTACTTGGATATCACCAACTCCCTGCAAGCTTAAGGGACACAATTAAGGGAAACATTTATAAATGTGTTCTGTTCTGCGATCAGACCTGCTATACATCAGTCACTATATTAAATTTCTTCTGCTGAATACCTTGGCTCTGACTTCTAGTAATTTACTAGTTCAAAATTAGGTTTATGCTGAACACTCCAATGCCACATGAACAAAGTCACTGTATTTGGAAAGTAAGCAAGTGGTTTGATTGATGCAGGAACTAATGATAGCATCTAATGGATTCGTGACCTATGTTCCCGTGTTATGGTAGCCCAGTCCTCTCTCCTCCAGTTCCTTATTAATAACTTTCCCCTCATCCCAAGTAGTATCTTCACTTCCTCTGTAACATCTGCTAAGCCTCCCTGTTCACAATACGCTTGGCTCTCTCCCATGTCCCCTAAATCCCAGCTGCTGGGGAAGAAGCAGCTTGTATAATAGCTGGTTTCAACATAATACTTGTGCTGATTGGGAGACCGAACAAATCTGATAGTTGCTGAGTTTGTATGTCTGCCTTTACAATGAGGGGTCTTAATTTGGGTCTGTTTCCTCTGCCCAGATGCTAACATTAGTCAGATTTTTTAGCAACTTGTCTTCAAGGCACCAAGCTCCCTGTTGAAATGCAGGACAGTGGGCGCAGGTGAGGGGAATACTGCATAGAAGGAGTCTCGAGACCTGCCAAAGGGCAAGGGTCATGGATCTAATTTCCTTGTCAAAGCAAAATTAAAGTAGAATGAAAGTGGGAGCAAGGGAGTAGTCTGCATGTGTGCGTTCCTGTTCTCAAGTGGACTCCTGATTAATGGCCTCCATACTGCTCCAGAGCCTCCCCAGCAACTCCATTCCTCCCAGCCCACCTGGAGCTACCCACACCCCTCTCTGACCCTGAAAATGACTCCCCCTACCCACACCAGTCACCTATCCCCTCTCCATAGTGTCCCCTCTCCCTCCAAAAACCCTGCCCCAGCCTTGGTCCCAAACCCCGGCCTCCAGTCCAACACCGACCCTCCCACTCTGCGGTCTCCCTCTTTCCGTTCTCCCACAGGGTGCTCCCAAGCTGAGAGCTCCATACCCACCTCTTCTTACCCCAACCAGGTCCAATTGATGCCAGTATGTCCGAAATAACCCCTTGCCCTCACGTTCTGGGGGTGTTCCCAACAAGCAGCCTCATGGGCTTGTTGGCTGCCACGGCAGCTGACTGTGTCCCTTTCCTGGGGCTCCTTGCTTGCTAACACATGCCGATGTCGTAAGAGATCCTTGCAAGCACAAGAACTATTCACAGCAGAAATCTGCACTGGAGTAGAAGTGTGCACTTGAGCTTATAGGGCTACTGTGGTGATCAAGAAAGTGGAGAGCTTACTTTACAAGAGAAAAATGTAATGTCTTGACAAGTCTTACACAGCAAGAGGAAGGCCAAGAAGGCATATGATTGCTCTCTATGGATACATCAAGGAGGTAAACAGCAGGAAGAAAGAAGAGTGATACAGCCTAAATGATATTGCTGCAATTAGAATAAACCGGCCGTGAATAAATGGAGGTTGATGGTTTTAACCATCCAAGACCGAGGCTCTGAAACTGCATTGTAAGAGTAGTGGGAACAAAAATAACCTAACTGGGTCTCAGGTGGAATTTGTCAAGTCATGAATGAGGCTGGGAGAGGCTCGTTCTCCGTAGCCCTGGGAGCCTGCTACGCAGGGAGTACCAGCAGCACGCCAGATTTTCATCCCTATTGCACTGCCTCGCCATGCAGCCCTGCGCCTGCAAGGCCAGGTGGAGCATTCTAGAGGCTCTTACTTAATAAGTGCCTTGAACACTAATAATATCGCTTTACTTTGTGGTGTATCCATCTATTAATGTAACCTGCTATCATCTTTGCCTTCTTTTTTTTTTTTTTTTTTTTCCAGCAGCTGCGAAATGATTTGATGGTTTTAATTATTTTTCATAATAACCCCAAATTCCTCTCTTGATTAGCTTGCTAGATGAGATTTCCACTTAGTACATATTCTCTAACTTGGTGTTTGGTTTCCCTGCTAATTATCTCACATTTTTTCTGTGTTTAAGCTGCATTTGCCATCTGCTCATCCAGTCACAAAAAATAATGGAAAACCTTTTGAATCCAATTGCATTCTCCTAATTACTGGCTCTGTCTCCAGTTGCGTTATTACCCACAGATTGGAAGATCTTGGGCCAATAATTGATAAAAAACAGTGAGATTCCTTTGATTTTTGGCTGAACCATGGTGACACATACCGAGATCCTGATCTTTCACTTCCTACTGTTGTATATTTTAAGTTCCCCGTCTTTCAGAAAAAATAAACGTCTGAGTCATGCTTCTCTCAATTTTCACGTACGGTATTGGTGCTGTGTTTCCCACACTTAGACCAAGCTCCTACTGTGAATGAGTATTTCATTTATCTGTACTCTGAGTGTACTCTCTCCAGGGAATTCATAGGAAGTTCGTAGTACTTCCGCAGAGCCTCATTGTTTCAGTAAGCATAAACTCTTTAATGCAGAGCATTCATTTGTAGCTATGCATATGTGAACTTCTGCAGATGTTTTACAATGCCGATGCTTTCAGCATTTAAAACGACAACAACACACTTAATTTTCATCTATATCTTTTTCTTTTTTTCCCTGGATCTATTGTTTTTTTTTCAGCCTTTCTGTATATGATTTTGGTGTAATTGTTTTAAGCCTTCAGCTCTGGTTCGGTGGGTGCTTGTTACCTCTCGGTACTTGCTCTCTTACTTGACGACAAATATGTTCATTTTGCAAGTTGCTCTCTTCCATCCTAGATTCTTGTTACCTAGCTTTTTATCACAAAGCTCATTTCTCGTCTTTGTTCCTGTCTGTATACTTGCTGATCTTTTGCTAATTTTACATGGGAGAATCTGTTTCTTTCACAATAGACTCTCTTATTTCCAAATCAGATAAATTGAATTTGGAGTTATTACTGTAAAGAGATCTCCTATACAAAACTATATAGAGATGTTTCTTCCCACCGTGAAAAAATGTTTCATATAAGTGTAACCCTTGCAAGTCATTAGTTTGGGCAACGTGACTGAAATGTCATGACAAGGACTTGAAATCATTGTGAATCCAGGTTTATTGCAACATTTGATCTTGAACATCAGCAATGATAATATTTTTTTCTGAAGGTCTTCTTAAAAGCAGAGCCTAGGCTTCCAGTTAGCTAGACAATGCAAGCCAAAGAAATGTTTAAAAAATGCCTGGATTTCCTCAGAGTTACCAGTCCTTTTGTATTCCTAATATTGTTTCAACAGCAAGATGTCACTGATCTCGATGTTTCCACTTAACAAAAGAAATACCAATTGAATGGTAATTGTAAGCATCATATTCAATGTCTGCAACATGAGGCAATGCTAATTGGGAATTTACCTGAAGCTTCATGTGAGTGATTATTTCCTCTCCCCTTTCCAATGCAATTTAACTTTTTCACGTGTGTATTTCTCCATTCCATTTTTTTAATGTATTTATGCCACAACTTGATATTATATTAGCATAATCAGAATGTGTTCTCTCTTAATCGACAAAGGTAAGGAGGAGGGATGGATATTCTTTCATTTCCCTCAGATTTTGGTTTTGCTATATGGACATTCAAGGATCTCCTAATCTGGGTCAATTTCAAAGTAGACAAATTTATAAAATACAGAATCACAGAATGTCTATGTTGGAAGAGACCCTCCAAGATCATCTAGTCCAACCTCTGTCCTAACACTAACAAACCTCCACTAAACCGTATCACTAAGGACTACATCTAACGTCTTTTAAAGACCTCCAGGGATGGCGACTCAACCACTTCCCTGGGCAGCCCATTCCAATGCCTAACAACCCTTTCAGTAAAGAAGTTCTTCCCTAATATCCAACCTAAACCTCCCCTGGCGCAACTTTAGCCCATTCCCCCTCGTCCTGTCACCAGGCACGTGGGAGAATAGACCAACCCCCACCTCTCTACAGCCTCCTTTAAGGTACCTATAGAGAGCGATGAGGTCGCCCCTGAGCCTCCTCTCTCCAGGCTGAACAACCCCAGCTCCCTCAGCCGCTCCTTGTAAGACTTGTTCTCCAGACCCCACACCAGCCTTGTCGCCCTTCTCTGGACTCTCTCGAGCACCTCCATGTCCTTCTTGTAGCGAGGGGCCCAAACTGAACACAGTACTCGAGGTGCAGCCTCACCAGAGCCGAGTACATGGGGGACAATCACCTCCCTAGACCTGCTGGCCACGTTGCTCTTATACAAGCCAGGATGCTGTTGGCCTTCTTGGCCACCTGAGCACACTGCTGGCTCATATTCAGCCGACTATCAACCAGTACTCCCAGGTCCTTCTCTGCCAGGCAGCTTTCCAACCACTCATCTCCCAGCCTGTAGCGCTGCTTGGGGTTGTTGCGCCCCAGGTGCAGGACCCGGCACTTGGCCTTGTTGAACTTCATACCAGTTGACCTCAGCCCATCAGTCCAGCCTATCCAGATCCTCCTGCAGAGCCTTCCTACCCTCGAGCAGATCGACACATGCACCTAACTTGGTGTCATCTGCAAACTTACTGAGGGTGCACTCAATCCCCTCGTCCAGGTCATCGATAAAGATATTAAAGAGGACCGGCCCCAGCACTGAGCCTGGGGGACTCCACTAGTAACAGGCCTCCAACTGGATTTGACTCCATTCACCACAACTCTTTGGGCCCAGCCATCCAGCCAGTTTTAACCCAACGAAGCGTACGCCAGTCCAAGCTGCGAGCAGCCAGTTTCTCGAGGAGAATGTTGTGGGAAACAGTGTCAAAAGCCTTACTGAAGTCAAGGTAGATCACATCCACAGCCTTCCCCTCATCCACCAGGTGCGTTCACTTGGTCATAGAAGGAGATCAGGTTCGTCAAGCAGACCTACCTTTCATAAACCAATGCTGGACTGGGCCTGATCGCCCTGGTTGCCCTTCAAGTGCCGCGTGACGACATTCGAGATAATCTGCTCCATGAGCTTCCCTGGCACTGAGGTCAAACTAACAGGCCTATAGTTCCCCGGGTCTGCCCTCCGGCCCTTCTTGTAGATGGGCGTCACATTTGCTAGCGCCAGTCGACTGGGACCTCTCCTGATAGCCAGAACTGCCAATAAATGATGGAAAGCGGCTTGGCCAGCTCCTCCGCCAGTTCTCTCAGTACCCTCGGGTGGATCCCATCGGCCCCATCGACTTGCGTACATCCAAGTGCTGTAGCAGGTCGCCGACCATTTCCTCATGGATAGTAAGGGCCACATCCTGCTCCCCATCCCCTTCCACCAGCTCATGGTACCGGGTATCCAGAGAACAATGGTCTTGCCACTAAAGACTGAGGCAAAGGCGGCATTGAGTACCTCAGCCTTTTCCTCATCTTTTGTAACTAAGTTTCCCCCCGCATCCAGTAAAGGATGGAGATTCTCCTTAGTCCTCCTTTTTGTGTTGATGTATTTGTAAAAACTTTTTTTTGTTTATCTTTAACAGCAGTAGCCAGATTGAGCTCCAGATGAGCATTGGCCTTTCTAATTTTATCCCTGCACAGCCTCGCAACATCCTATAGTCCTCCTGAGTAGCCCGCCCTCTTTTCCAAAGATTATAAACCCTCCTTTTTCTCCTAAGCTCGAGCCACAACTCTCTGTTCAGCCAGGCCGGTCTAGTTCCGCGCCGGCTCGTCTTTGGGCATGTGGGGACAGACCGCTCCTGAGCCATTAAGATTTCCTTCTTGAAGAGTGCCCAGCCTTCCTGGACTCCTCTGCCCTTCAGAACCTCCTCCCAAGGGACTCTGCCAACCAGTGCCCCGAACAGCTCAAAGTCAGCCCTCCGGAAGTCCAAGACAGCGGTTTTACTGGTCCCCTTCCTGACTTCGCCAAGAATAGAGAACTACCATTTCGTGGTCACTCTGCCCAAGACAGCTCCCGACCACCACATCTCCCACCAGTCCGTCACTGTTTGTGAACAGAAGGTCTAGCGGGGCACCTCCCCTGGTAGGCTCACTAACCAGCTGCGTCAGGAAGCTATCTTCCACGCTCTCCAGAAACCTCCTAGACTGCTTTCTCTGGGCTGTGTTGTGCTTCCAGGATATGTCTGGGAAGTTGACGTCCCCCACAAGAACAAGCGCTGACGATTTCGCGGCTTCTGCCAGCTGCCTGTAGAACTCCTCATCCGTCTCCTCATCCTGGTTCGGCGGTCTATAACAGACCCCACCAGGATGCTTGCCTTGTTGGCCTTCCCTCTGATCCTAACCCAAAGAGACTCAGCCTTATCATTCCCAGCCTCAGTTCCTCAACATCAAATATACATAAAGGAGTACTTAGTTCTGATGAAATCAGTGTTAATAAATCATGTGTTTAAAATTCAGTGTATTTAGCTGTTTCTTCTGTAGGTTTGGCATTCCTTGTGTGTATGTGAAAGCATGTAGTTTCACATCCAGAGTTTTATTTTGTTTTTATAAAAAAAAATAAAAATTAATTTTTGCTATGGGACCAGACAGAACCAAAATCCCAAAGCTAGTGAAAAATTTGTGAGCCTTCAGAGCATGGAGAGATCAAAAATATATGTGAAGCTATGTTTTATGAATAATCTCCAAGGAAACATTCAGATTCCTCCAGGTAGTTTAGCTGCTAAGTGAATTTTTGTTATATTGTTATTTATATCATAGAACAAGGCAGGACAATTTATACCATAATACTTCACTTAAGCCAAAGCATTTCTAAGTCTAATGGATAGATTCGTGTTATTACTAGCTCATCATACAATTAGATCATGAAGATTATATGGTTATTAAAGGGGCCTGAGATTTTAATGAAGAGTTATGTATATTGGGAAACTTGTTTACATTTGGACTCCATCTTAGCCAGTGTTATGCTTTACTGTTTTTCAACCAAATCTGAGGCTTAATTGTTTCTTGAAGACAAATGGTACTTGTCTAAGTACATCACCCAATGATTGAAAGATTTTAAATAGGAATACTTAGATAAATAGTGCTGAAAAATAGCCATGGTAAATCATGTTCCTTTTATTTATTTATTTATTTATTTTTTCCAAGGATGAAGAATTAAATCTGGCAGACAGCTAATTTCACACCTGTTTGTGTCTGTTTTGTCTTGATTAGTAATTCAGCAGTGTTTCTGTGATTAAGAGAATTTAGCATTACAAACTAGTAGTTTGTGACATTTATTTATGAGTAACTTGTGTATAATTATTTATCATTTTACTGTTGAAAGCTGGATCTTAACTTTTTCACTGTCTCTTGCAAGTAATTCATTATTATATCCTTGGTGATAAGAATCCCCTTAGTTTCAAATTTTCAGTCGTTTACCCCTTAGTTACATCTTGTAAATAATTTGATGGAGGCCAGTAACGCCATGGAAATCACATAACTTTTGGGTTTATCATCTCTAAATGCATGCCTGGTCCTGCAGATAACCTCACTTAAGAGGCTATTGAGGGGTCAGTTTGCAGAGAATAGTATCACTATCTAAAAGAAAAGCTACATTAAAAACACTTTTTTGTGACTGAAACAAATTTTCTCCCATTTAAATACTCAGACAGAAAAGAAAACTGAGGGTGGCAGTTTCTTGGCATAGTCTCTGAACTGGATCATGTATCTTATAAGAGAAACTGCTCAGTTAATCTGTAATTTTTCATTTTTTCTGTAGACTTGCTTCCAGTATCTTGTATGGAAGTAGAGAAAAGTTTGTATTATTCTAAGATTAAAAGAGGTGTTCTCAGTTACAATAGAAATTTATTTAATGATTTTTGGGGAAAAAAGTAGAGATAAACTGATTTTGTTGCAAACTCAGTTGACTAATCTGAGAATTTACAAGCACTTAATATGGACTAGTGTCTTTTAATAGTATTAAAAGTGATGTGTAATCATACAACTTCATTTTATATTTGACACAACAAAATGTTTTATTTCCAAAATGCAATAACATTCAGATGGGGCTAGCAACAGTATCTTACCCCTAGGCTGTGCTTGTCAGTGAAAGTTTGTTCCAATTATGATAATACCAATGATTTGTACTTAATTAGGTCAGTATTTATACATTAATTTGAGCTTGAGAGTTTTATGAATGTATCAATAACGTCTAAAATACTTACAAGGTTTATAGTGAGGTTCTAATTTCAATGATGTTTAATAGTCGGACAAAAGCATCCCATAGGAGTTTTGGGTGTTTGCATTCCATGTTCCCCAAAGTTTCTAATCAACACATGATGCATGATGCTTAGCAGTTACGACTATGGCATAGTGCATATTAACAAGTCACACAATTTTTATTTAGACCTTCGGGCTCCTTTTGATGAATGTGCTCTGTATATAGACTTCTAACACTGCAGATCTGGACTACCTTGTAGCTAACTATCAAAGAAATCACCAGACCATGACAAAAAATGTTAAGAATGTGAAGGTCAGATCAGTGACAGTGAATACTGGTTTGCT
Source organism: Cygnus olor (assembly GCF_009769625.2). Lineage (NCBI taxonomy): Eukaryota > Metazoa > Chordata > Aves > Anseriformes > Anatidae > Cygnus > Cygnus olor. The sequence continues at coordinate 21,842,564 of NC_049171.1, forward strand.
GCAGGAAAGTAAAAGGTGAGGTTGGCTGAAAAGATGTATCCGTTATTGTCTACATGATGTATTGCAGAAAGAAAAAGAACTATTCACGTAGTTAAAGAGAAATAATAACTTTAAATCTGTTGTTTCAACTTTGCTTTTGGCTATTTAAGGCTAAATTTATGAGTGTTTCTGAAAAAAAAAACAGACTTTTTAGTTCCTGAATTCAAGGTCTCAGTTGTAGCTTCATGAAACATTTTTGGACTCTCAACTCCTCAATTTTACATCTTTTTGTCAAAGGACCTATTTCCAGTTCTTATTAATGTTCATTTAGTTGCAGCTGGAATTTTGGCTTGTTTTCACTTATGAATGTTGAGGAATGTTCGCTGTGGAAAACTTCATGCATAAAAAATTTCCAGATGTGCCCAATTTCACAATCTGTTCTAGTATAGGGGTTCTGGACAGGTGTGGAGCCTCACTGCACCAGAACAAGTTATGAGCTTGGAGCTGAAGTTAGTAGTAGTTTTGTGGAAAATGACAAGCTTTTTTTTTTTTTTTTTTTTTCCTGTTTAACCCACTGGAAAGTTTATGTTACTGTGAAGAAATCTTTAGTTTCTATTGTAAAAGTCAAAATTAAGCACTCTTCTTACTTTGAGCTTAGTCTGAGCCCTGCAGTGAGCTCTCTGTGCTTTTGTAATGGTTGTGGTAGTGATCGTTTATAAATCCAGTAAAATGGAAATGTTTGGACTCATCCACGGAGCAGACTCTTGAGAACGTTCAAGAGAAAAGGAGAAGCATATTTTGGTCAGTTCACTCTTAAATTTTTTTCCATACTATGTTTATTAACACTTATTAGTTTGGTGGTAAAGGCTATACAGATTTTTGTTTGCTTGTTAATTAAGTTTAATGTTTCACACTTAATTTGTGTTTCTTGTGTATTTGCTCTATCCCACCAAAAGATAACATCTCTAATGGAGAGCAGAGATTATGTGGAAGCTCTTCTAATGAGTATGCAGATATAATTAGTGGTGCCATTAGATGCCAAAAGACATTATAGACTGGTCAAGACAGAAATCCTTACAGAGGATAGCTCTGGCCTCATATAAACAGGCTTTGTTTCCACCCAGCCTTAGGACAGTATCAATGGCTTATATGACAGGTCAGACATTGAGCTATGGTCTATAGCTGTTGGGACACATTGCCTGGCACATTAGGGTAACTGCTGTAACCTCCTCAAGTAATCACTTAGCATGTGAGGTGATTTGGGCCTGGACCAATTCAGAGCTTTAGTTGTATATCAGAGTCCTTCCACGTTTAAATGCCCTTTTATTACAATCTCAGCAGTGTCTTTACAGCTAGCAGGTTGAAGGAGGTGATTATTCCCCTCTTTTCAGCACTTGAGATGCTGCAATTGGAGTAGAGCCCAGTTCTAACCCTGCCCAGCTCCTGCGCCAGTAGAAGACATAGCCAAACTGGAGTGTGTCCAGAATACAGCCACCAGGATGGGTCGGGTACTGGAGCTCATGGTGCACAGGGAGACGCTGAAGAGACCTGGGTTTGTTCAACCTGAAGAAGAGGAAGCTAAGAGGAGAGCAGAGATAATTGCTGTCTTCAGCTGCTTAATGGGTCAATACAGGAAGATGGATCCAGACATCAGATGGAGCCAGACAGACAGGCAGAGTGAAAGGATGAGAGGGAAGGGACAGATGTTGCAGCAAGGGAAATTTCAATTAGACATGAGGAAAAAAAATCTTCAGGGTAAGGGTGCTCAGACACCACAACAGATGACCATCGAAATTGTTGATTCTCCTTCCTGGTGAATTTTCAAAACTGGGGTGGACAAAGCCATGAGCAACCTCATGTTACTTTGAAATTGACAGTGCTCTGTCTTGAGGGGTAGACTCAAGACATCTCTTCCAACCTGTGTTGTTCGAAGTCCATGTACATTGATGATTTTACATTTAGGGTATCATTCCACAGTCTTGGTGAGGAGACTTTCTCTTGCTCAGATGTGGATACACCTTGAACTTCATCTGCTTTCATTTTAAATTCGTTTTTACCACTCTAGTGGTTACATCATGCTCTTTCACACTTCTTGTACACCCTTGGTATTTCAAATGACCTCCTTAAATCCGTTTGTCAGCTCTCCACCCCATTCAAGTCCGTTTGAAATCTGATTCCAATATGACAGATAAGAAAAGAAAGGGGAGATAAAATCAATTTAACCTTCAGAGTACCAGAGTATCAGACTATGTGATCTAGTCTATAACTGTGCTGTCCCATCCTATATTTTTGCCATTTGTCTATCTGGTTCTTTGTTATATCATGCTCAGCTTGGATTTGTACCATTTTTACTTGTTCTTATGAGGCTGCGAAATTATTGATGAAATCTTTTAATGTAAGCTAAGTAAAAGAAGAGAGAAAAGACAGAGGGGGATGAATGGTGACAGATAGCCTAGCAATTATTTGCATTAGTATGCTGTTGAGGTTTGACCTCATGTCCACTGAATTCCAATGAGACTTGTATTGGCTTCAGAAGGGTTTGGAGCAAGCCTGTGGCACAAAATGCCTTCAGTTTGGTGTTTCATAGCACTCTCATGTATCTACGGTCTCACAATTTTTTATCATCAGTCTTCCTCTACTTAGTGCTTTTCATAAAGATGCAACAGTGTGATTAGGGGTTGGTGAGTTTTTTTTCCCTCAGTTGTGAGGAAGATGACTCACTATAACCATAGAATGTCAAATACTAGAAAATGAATAGAAAAATGAGAAAAGCATGTAGATTTGCTCTTTATAAGCACACCTGATTTTTTATTTTTTATTATTTTTTTGGACTCATTCAAGGATATTTGAACTCTCCACTTCAATAGTGTGCATTTGAAATGTGTGTCAGAAATGTGCTAACGTACATCCATTTTATTACTGTTTATGGCTGCTACTCTGAAAAGAAAGTATTTGTGTTCAAATCATCAAGAGAGAAAACATTAGATTTTTTTTATGAGTGGTTTGTATTTTGTTTTTTATTGCTTCAGTTACTTTTGTTTTCCTATGAAAATATTTGATTGCCTGGTCTCATCATTCTTTTCTGAAATATCTTTTGGCTTGGTTAATGCACATGTAATGTGTAAACTCCGTATGGAGAAGGATCTGATGTGCAAGTACTGTGAATAAGTTCTGGCATTGCTTTGAGCACGAACCTTATATTTTTATCTGGGGAAAATAATGGGCTCTTAGTGCTTGCTTTATGTATTTGGTTGGATGTCAGTTCATTTGCTCAAAACGATACAAAATTAGCTGCCAGGTTGGTTGATTTTCTTCTGCTTTAAGCTCATTCTATTTTAATAATGGCTATTCTATATTCTATTTTTATTTAAAGTTCTTTCAGTCTCTTCCTCTCCCAGGGCTACTTATTCCCCTTGCTCTGTCTTTCCCAATATAGCCCAACTGCTAGTCTCTCACAGGCAGTGTTTTTTTGGTTTGTTTGTTTTCATTTTTGGTTTGTTGTTGTTTTGTTTGTTTGTTTGTTTTTCTATTGTATTTTTTCTTTTCTCCAAAATGCAGAAATAGTGATACCCAAAGAGTGCCAGTGGCACTCTTAGAAATATTAAAAATATGCAAGAGTGTAACTATTCTGCTCTACCTGGCAGCTGAAGGGTTCCAGTATTGTACTGTGTTCAGTGTCAGGAACTTAAAACTTTGATTGGCAAAGTTGCAAAGAGTCCAGAGGAGAACAGCAAAGATGAGAGGATTATCAGAAACCGTGACTGGGGAGGAAAAATTGGATGAACAAGGTTTAGAACAGAAAAAACAAGACCTGAAGAAAATAAAGAGTATCTGGAAAATCTGGAATAGATTTATGTATGTATGTATTTATTTATTTATTTGGTAAGTGCATTAGAGATTTTATTTTCCATCTGCATAGTTGAAAACAATGTCTGCTTGGGATGTGTGTGTGTGTGTGTGCATATATATATGTATATATGATTTGATTTTAATATTAAAAACTCCCCATCTGGAAAGCAACAGAGATAATTTACCTGAAGAGGGTTGTATTTCCTGTCATCAGAGATTTTGGGGAATATTTTAGAAAAAAAAAAAAATCTGTAGGGAAAGCTCTAGTGTACTCTGCAGAAGGTTAGACTAGATGGTTTTTGTAGGTATCTCTCAACACCTTACCTACATGGATGACTGAACACAGAGTGGGAGATGTCCAGAGGATTTGCTCTGGCTTCAGTGTCAAGCAAGAGGATAACTGTGAATGAGGGATTCTTGGCAGACATGAGAAAATATATCCTATAGGTCTGTCACATCAATATTTCACCCGATGGTATTGTGCAACAGTGAGATATCAACAGGAGAAACAGACACAGATAAGGCAAAAGGTACAGGGGAAAAAAATAGACATGTAAAGAGAGAATGAAAAACATTGTTCATAATACAGTTGGCTTTTATTGCCACTATTATAGCCATGTTTAGATACAAATATTGGACTAAAATCCTGAAAATGATTAGAAGTCCCACAGCATAACCTTAAATTATGCCTTGCTTTTCAGCTGCCCTAAACCTCAATATAATGCATGGCTACTCTATGTCTCTTTAGGTGTTGTGGAGTTTCCTTTCACTGGCACCAGTAAAATGATGCGAAGAGACATTGCTGGAATAGTGCCAAAAACTGTTGCACTTGTTGCCGTTGGAACCAGTGAAATGAAAACCTAAACCATTATCAGCTAAACCTCCTTACTGAAACTCAATCCATTTTTTCACTGCTATTTTTTTTTTAATTTTTACTATTAGTTTGCATAAATGAAAAATGAAAACAAAACAAAGCAAAAACCTAAGGATTGTTTTCGATGAGTCCAACAAAGTTATGCTTGTAGTTAAAATTTAAAATAATATAGAGAAGGGTGGCTGCAAAGGGCCTCTGAGAGACAGAAAATAGTGTTAACAGCAATGAAGTGGGGATACAAGCTGGATGTGTGGTATTGTTCAAGAGGCAGTCAGAAGGGCTGACCGCATCAATTTCCAGAATGCCGTGCTGAGGTTATCCCTAACTCTGCTCCTCACCTTGCATATGATTTCTTGTCTTACTGGCACTTCTGTACATCTTGGTCAAAACTCATCCAAGATAGACTCCATAATCTGGGTAGACCCTGCTGAGAGTATACTGTATTTTAAAGTGTAGTTAACTAAGAAATATAATTCACTGTCTCCTTTAAACTGATTTTGAATATTACTAATACTGTTTTGTCTTAGTCTTATTACATTACATAGCTTGCACAGGTATTTTGAATTGTAATTTATTCATAATGGCTATTCCGTGTCTTTCATTTGGCCCATATATTGTATTCTTTATCATAGCCCTTTATAGTGAATTTTATTGTATTTGCATCAACCATACCAAAAAAGCTATTCACAAAGCAAGGAAGGGTGCACATGTTTAGCAGAATAATTTATCTTCACTCTAATTTAAAATTGGATACTGAACTCAGCTATTTGGAGAAAGAATGTCAGCTTTTACATGTCTGGGTTTATGAACTTTAGTTTTACTTATTACTTAGGTTAGACAAGAAAAACTATCAAAATAAAATAAATTTCATATTATTTGGGGAAAAGAAAGAGCTTGTGTCTTCATGATAAATTTGTTTCTTCAAAAGATCCTTCTTATGACCTATTTTGTCAGCAAGTTCTTATATCTGGGGAAATTATTTCTGCTGGCTAGCCAATTTCAAAATGATAGAGTGAGATTAATAATATAAATACAGGTTTTCCTTGTTCTATTGATTTATTGGGTCCCAAATCTCCAAACACTTGCCCATCTTAGTCATTTTACTTTTGAGAACAATGACAAAGAAGTTTCTCACATGTATGAGTGTTTGCAAGAGTGAACATCTTTAAGTGAAGCTGATTAGCAATGTATTAAAAAGAAAGAATACCTCCTGTGAATATATCATCATAATACTTCAGATGAATCAGATATGTAGAGGCATAATCCATTAATAGGAAATGGCAGAAAGAGATGTTTAATAAATATTCTTGTCTGAAATGTTGGAATGGGACATGTCACTGTTTCTATTCCATTACAATGTGCAGTAGCTTAAGCATTTTCACTTTAGACTTCATTTTATCCAGCATGGTCATACAACAGCTGTATGCCTGAGACTGAAATTTCACAATTCCCTGCAGCTGATCTGTGGTCTGGTGGCCCCTGAAAAGAGCAGCCTTGGTCTGCCTATGTTTGGCCACACGCTCCCTCCCTCTCTTGTGCCATACATTAGCACTGCTATGATAGACGGCTGACTTGGGTCAGGGGACTGTTCTCACTAAGACTTGATTTTCTTCATTTGTTTATTTCTGAAGGAAGCAGGTTGCATATGGGCCAACGTCGTTCTCCCATTGCAAATAGCTGAATAGTGTGGTGTGCCACAATGAGTATGATCAGTAGATTGAGGAGGTGGTTCTTTCCTTCTGCTTGGTGCAGGTGAGGTGCACCTGGAATGTGTGCTCAGTGTTTGGAGCTCCTTGCTTCAAGAAACATGGGGAGAAGTTGGAGGGGGTCCAGCAAAGGGCCCTCTGGTCAGGGTACTTGGCCTACAAGGAAAATAACTGAGGGAGCTGGGCTCATTTATTCCAGTGGAGGTCCAATAGCAGCCTACAACTGTTTGAAGGAGAATTGCAGAGGTGGTGGATCCAAAGTCTTTTTGGCAGTACTGGGTGATATAATAAGGAAGAAAGGCCACAAACTGCATATTGAAAGGTTCAAGTAGCACAGTAGGAGGTTGATGCAGCATTAATGTAGGCTGCCCACTGAGGTTGCCACTCCATCCTTGGTGGCTTTCAAGACCTGTCTGTCAGAGCTGTGGCTAAGCTGAACTTGTGACAGCAGCCTGTTTCAGTGGGAGGCTGAGGTCTTTCAAGACCTCCAGATATCGCTTCCAGTGAACATTTCTGTCTTGCTATAAATGTTATTGTGAAGACAGAGCCTACATCTAAGACCTGTAACAACATAAAAAAAAATGAAGGAGTGGGTACTTATAAAAAGTGATTTAATTCATGCTAACTTAGGTTTCCACAGCAGGTTAGGTGTTTCTTCCCTCTAATTAGAAAAGTCTTTAAGGGCTACTTTAGATCTGGAGCATTAATGCTGAGCTACCCATCCTTAGGTTAGGTGCATCTCAGCCTGAGTAATGTCACTCCAGCTGATGGAACGGTAACTTTTTCCACTGTTGTCATGTCCTTGATTGCTGCCATCCCATCTCAGAAATTTAACTGAGATTTAAAATAAATTTCCAAATTAATACAGGAATTTAGTATTGACCTATCTTCCAGAGAGATCATTTCTATCAAGATGCAGCAACTTCCTTCCAGAGAAAGTCAGTTGAAATAAGTTTCAAGACACATCTTTTTACAGGATTTTAAAGATTTATGTATTTATGTGTAATGTAAATGTACAAATATCTTGAGTGTGATATGCATGTTTTATATGATTTTTGGGTTAGAAACATTGGACATAAAATCTTTCAACAATTACCATAGAATAGACTTAATTATTTCCCACATTAAGTACAAATATGTCTTTTAACTGCCATTCATAGTAGCAAAACCAGTGTGGTCTTGATTTTTTTTTTTCCTCATTCTGTGGTGTAGCTATAATCACTGAGATTTTCAACACAGGCACATGCACACATGGGCTCCGTGGGAAGCAATGCTCCGTACATCCTCCCTGTCATGTTGTTCACGTGCCTAGCACAGGGAGTTGTGTTTCTGTTTGTCGCTTGATCGTATGTGTCAAGCACAACAAAATGGGTATCTAGTCCTCCCCCACAGCAGCAGAGTATGGGGAGAGGGGAATTTGTAAGCACAGGATTACTGGTGAATCATCCACGTCCACAAAGTCTGCTTCTTACCAGCGCTGCTGTCAGCTTGCAATGATTCCCTGCTTCTGGAAGGATACAGTGATGAATTAAAACAAAATCCCCACATGAACCTTCTCCAAGCATGTATATGAGGTAAGAGAAGAAACACCTGGCCTGCCCGTCAACACAGGACCTTAAACAAACACCTGAAAGAAAGCCAAAAAAAGCAGCTGCCCGTCAGGAATAATGCTGAGAGCTAGCTTTTGGACAACTTTCTGGCACCAGTCTTATCTGTAAGCCTTATTTCGCGGTCAGACTATCTGTCCTGCTCCAGACTGCAGTAGTTCTGTGGCAGTGTATTAAGGGACTTGAGAGCATCCAGAGGACAACAAAGCTGGTAATAGGGCTGGGAGGCATGTCCTGTGAGGAGAGGCTGAGGACCCTGGGGTTGCCCAGTTTGGAGAAGAGGAGGCCGAGAGGCGGCCTCGCTGCTCCCTGCAGCTCCCTGAGGAGGGGACGCACAGAGGGAGGTGCCGGTCTCTGCTCCCTGGTCACTGATGGCAGGACATGAGGGAACGGCACAGAGCTGTGCCAGGGGAGGGTCAGACTGGGCATTAGGAAAAGTTTCCTTACACTGAGGGTGGTCAAACACTGGAACAGGCTTCCTAGAGAGGTGGCTGATGCCCTAGGCCTGTCAGTGTTCAAGAGGCATTTGGACAATGCCCTCATGAATATGCTTTACCTTACGGTTAGCTCTGAAGAGGTCAGGCAGTTGGACTTGATGACCTCTGTAGGTCCCTTCCAACTGCACTATTCTATTCAAGTATTGGCACTAAGGTATGTTGGTGGGAAAAGAGGGAAGCTAATAATTTGTGCTGTTGAATGGGGACCTTTGGAAAATGGCGTTGAGGGCTGCAAAAAATGTCAAGCAGACTCTTTGGACTGTAGCAAGCCACTGAAGTGGTTGTTAGCAGGACATAGAGGATCAGCAAAAAGCCAGGAGTTCAGAAACCAAGTCTCAGTTTGTTCTTCCTTATCAATCAGGATAATAAAGTGCACACAGACAGGCAGCCCCTCTCAGTCAAACCTCAGAAAGTCTTTGAATTAAAAGTGAAAAAAATCTTCTGAGCTGCTTCCTCTGCATCACTTCGGATTGTGGCAAGTGCATTTTTCATTCAGCCGTGGAAAAAACTGTCCTGTGATATCTGTGACTAAATTTTTTATGCTTTTCGTTGGTGGGTTTTCCCAAGCTTGCCACTGGAGCGTTGTTTGCAGTTTGTCAGTTCTGCTGGGGACACCAATGAGTCTATCAAAAGATCATTCAACTACATGCTTCACCGTGCTGACCTGCATCAAAATTAATTTCTCTCTTTTTTTTTTTTTTTTTCAGGCATTTTATGCTGTTTTAAAACTGTGATCCACCTAAGAGCAGTAGTAGAGTTGCCTGAATTAACATAACTTTTCTCATTCCTTTCCATCATGTATACTACAATCTCTGACAGTATTAAAAAGCAACAACTAAAATTTTTAAAATAGAGGGAAGATGTAGGGTCAAGTACCATTGCAACAATGGGTTATTTTGTGATAGCCTCTTATCTGTATGGAGGAAGTACTTCTAAATAACTGGCAATGTTACAGAAGCACTGTAAAGGTCAATCAACTCAGTGTATGCATTTCATGCATTTCATGCATCTCATATTTTAGTTTCTGGTGCTTTTTTTTTTTTTTTTTTTCCCTTAAAGACAAGATCACAGCTAAAGTCCAATCTTCTATTTGCCATTTGATAGAAAAAAAAATATTAACAGGAGTTAAGGGATTTGTATATAACCAGGAATGTTAAACTGTTTTTTGCACTTAATTTGTATAAAGATAGATGCACACATACGTGTGTGTGTGCGTGTATATGTATTTTTTTCTTCAGCATACTTTTCGCTGTTAGTTGTCATTTTTCATCTGAGTCTTAAAATGGAGATTCCAAAGGTTTGTTATTGAAACATGTACTGAACTGTCTTGAACAAGTCTTTTTCTAGCACTATCAGAATTATCTGCCAACTTGGTTACAATCCCTGTGATTTCAGTTGATTCTGGTGTTTGGATTCTAAATAATAACTTTGTTCTTCAGCTTGATATCAACACCTGAAGAAGCTAAATCTCAAGCAAGGGATGCTTTAAATAATTTAACGTCTGTGCAAATATTTGTACATTATGCCAAATAATTGACAACCAACTTCCAAATAGTGATGTATGAATAAAATAATACTTGTAAATTTGGAGACCCTGTGGTTATTAAGATCGAGTTGTATTTTCTTCATTTCTATACTTGAATACTTTGTATAACAGCACATTGACAATTTGACTTATATCATTTGCTTGTGAGGACTTGGAAGTCTTTTATGACAAAGAAATGTAACAATTTTGTTTCTGTTATTGTCTGCTACCTCCAACGATAGAATATTAGGAGGCTTAAACTTTGAATGGCTGTTGTCACTTCAGTATTGTACAGCCACAAATACAAAACAAGTCATGTGGAAGCAAAAACTCCTGCTACCTGAATTCGTTCAGCTGGAATCTGTGGAGATGATAGTTACATAAATATAACTAGAGACTTACATAGTTCTATTTAGAAAATTCTTCCAGCAAAAATTCTTCTTTGAAAGTTATATTGCAGCTGTTTAAAAAGAAAAAAAAAAAAAGGAAAAAAAAAAAGCAGTTGCTGAAAATAGAAATACATTTTCCATGTTAAATTTGAGTTCCATAAGGTTTGTTTTATTTGAATGTAATTATGATTTTGTAACTCTAGACCACACAGATCTTAAAAACAAGAAATTTTATTTTTTCTCTTTTTCTTTGCAGAGTCACAGTGTACACTCTGTGGGGAGCCTGAAGGTGAGCATATTTTACTCTTCATATTTTTCAAAGCAACTAGTGATGAACGCTTGACTCAAATGATACGTGTGTACAATAGAATGGAAATGGAATCTGAATGATGAGAACCAATGAAAGACATTCTTCCTTATGTTAGATACCAAAAATGAATTGAATTAAGCTGAGTAAAGCACAGTACATGCTCCAGGCAGCAAATAACTTAAAGGACAAATATTCCATTAGAGCAAAAATGGAAATATTTACTTCTTATTCTTTTGTGTGTTTGTCAAACTAATTTGGGGTAAGAGACAGTGTGAAGAGACATTTAAGGACACCACTTTGAGGATGGAAAACAAAGAGATTAGGCATAAAGGGGAAATGAGAAAATGTTTATATATTTGATATGGTTTACAGAGAACAGAGAGGCTAACACTTTTTAGCAGGTGAAGTTAATAAATATTGCTTCTGAAATACGGATAATTAAGCAATAACTGTTATGCAGTGCAAATATATGCCCAAGTGAAGGTGTATGCTGGTTTTTTTTCCAAGTGACTAATTAAATGCCAAGGTGAGACCCACAATTTACCTAAATAAACATTGCAGTAATGAGATTATGATTTTCGAGGTAGGCCATCATCGAAGAAAATCTCTCTCTGTGTCTCTCTCTCTTTCTCTTTCTCTCTCTCACACACACACATATTGATGCTGTTTTAAAGAAAATGTCAAAAAAAAACTGACCTTAGTTTCAGATCAACCATCTGGAGTCTTTCTAAGAAAAGTAGTCTGGAATAGCAAAAGTAACTGCTGAAGCAAAGTATATTCTTCAAAAAAATTATAGATTCTGAGCTGTTCCCAAAGAGATTTAGCTTTGTATCTTGAATAGTTTCTGAAACACAGTTTAAACCTGTAACTTTTTATAAATTTAGTAGGGAGAAGTTAGCAGGGGATGAAGTATAGAAGTGAAAGGCTTTGAGACCTTGCATCTCGTGAAATATAACTCAGTAAATTAAAAATCCATTATCATCTTCTCCTTTGTAACCTACTGAAAAAAAATAATTGTTTTAGAATTGGTTTTGACTTTGCATTCCTTTTATAAACAGTCAATTCTTGATTAGTTCATGCTCATTGTCTTTTATTCGATAAATTTATAATAGCACGGACACACATAAGTAAAGTTAAAATAAGACAGGTGTTTATTTGCCTTTCACGAGATATTTCTTCCATGATAGGTTGGTCCAACTTTAATGTTAGACACTGGATTAGTTCTGTTTTCTTGCATGCTATTCTTGCTTTCTAACAATAATTTGTCTTTCTTTTCATTACTGCACTTTCATAACTATTCAGCATTGCAAACTTTAATAAATGCATAAGGACTGTTAAAAAAGTGAATTCCAAAAAAAATATGTAATAAAAATGTTTAACATTTATGTGACTAAAATCTCACAATCAAAAGATAATTATCTGTATTGCTGTAAGAACAGTTCTCAGGAACGTAATGTTTAGTTTTCAGCTGTGTAGAAATGAACTTCCCCAGTGAATGTCTCCTGGATCTCCAAACTCTGCACATGATTACTGGAATGCTGCTTATTAATTCTCTGCCTCAATTTTAAAACATTGACAATGATGTCAGCTTAGATTAGTGACAAGATGTAGAATCTTAAGGTTTTTCTTTGTCACATTAACACAATCTCTAACCTAATACTGAACATCTGCAGAAGTTTTGTATGTCATTTTGTGATGAAGAAATAGTTGCTCAGTAGATATAATTTCAGTTTTTAGAAGGCAATTCTAAAAGAAATTTTACATCTTTGGTGTATACATGGAAAATTAAGAAAAGAAAAAAAACTCAAACCTCAAAAAATATAATTTTCCTCTGGAACTATGGTATGGTCTCATGGTAAACTAACTGAGTTGCTAAGAAAACTAGGGAAGAACTCAAAAATCATCTTTTTGAAGTGTTTTACTTGGAATTTATGACTTTTGTCTGTAGCTTTCTTCAGAAATTTGAGATGCCCTGGGGCTTGTATTTTGAATTTTCGATATCTAAGAAAATTTCAAAAATATAAGCTAATCATAGATACCATTTGCCTCCATTTTTTTTCCTTCCTTATAACCTTAAGTGCATTAATTTACTTTAGTATATTAAGATGAATTTTCAAAATAGCAGGACGGATATGACATGGCATAGGCCTCTTCTGTTAATTTCCAAAATGTTAAGCAGAGACTCGTTCATGAAATAGCACGTAGATGTGGAGGAAGTTCCCTGATTTGGAAGAGAGGGAGACAAGACTTCACATCTTACCACATCTGAATTCCTCTGAAGCTGTTTATGCCATTTATTGAAAAAACTACTGGCTGCTAGGGGTGAGTTTCTGAACAGCATCTTCCGCCTTGTATAAGAAAGTTGGTTCCTGCTAGGAGTTGTTCTTTGCTCCTCCTCAAGTGAGTGTGACATGTTATAGACACACATCTGACTGAGTCTTTGTGACAGCCAATGTTAGAAGGACTGGTGTAGTCATGAGATGTTTCAGCACAGTTACATCCATTAATACTCAAGCAGATGTTGTTTCTGTTCTTCCTAACTCCTGTCAATTATTCACAGAAGTTCACAAAAGGGTTATATTAACAAATATATTTTGCTATGTTACCAAAATGGCAAACAAGTTAATTCTGTGACAGCTGAGATTTCGGTAGACCACTCTGTCTTCTCAAAGACTGTGAAAATAGAAGCTTTCTTCCAGACCTGTTTTATATCATTCACAACTCCAGTAGTGACTGTTTCAATTTGTGGTTCTTTTCTTCAGTATTCTGGTATTCATGGTTCTTTTCTTCAGTACTCAGTATGATTATTCTGTTCCTTTCCTCCTTAAAGATAAATGTGCAGTCCTGTACAATACCAGTATTTTCAACATTTTAATAAAGAGTCACCTCTACTGATTCTTTGACAGCACAAGCTTTATCTGGAAAGTGTGGTGTTAAAGAGAAATACCTCTGCACGGAGCCATTTCTAGTTAAGTTTGAGAATTAATACAAATTCCAGTTCTGTCCAGGCTATCACCCGTTTCAGCAGAAGAAAATACTGATAATGATTCATCTTGCCTTAGGAAATCTTTAAAGCTAGTGGGAACTAGAAGCTATGGGTTGCTGGATTCACATAAAACATCATTGTATGCTCTGCTTCTACTTAGACACTTCTGTCCTAAATCTAAGAAGAGCATGGAAAGATGTTTTTCTCCAAGTATCTGCTGCTGGCAATCACAGAGGACAGAACACTGGGAGTATTGGCCTTTGATCTGACCCTGTTAATGTTCTTACAGGCTTGTGTTCTTATCAGTTTGAGTTTAAAGAATAGTGGTTCTGAATGGATATATATATATTTTTTTGATAACCATGGAAGAGAAAACCCATGTTAACCTTGCTGTAGGTATTAAGCTTTCTCCACCGTTACTGTGATGCTGATAGCACTTTCCAATTTATTTAGAAGTATTACATGATGTAAATGAGCTTCTCTGTGTAGAAGCTCCTGATGCATTATGAAAGTTATAGAATACTCTGAGCAATTATGCAAAGGCTGTGGAGTAGGTAGTAGGCAGTTCAACCTATTGTTCTCTCTGTTATCTGGTACCTCTTGATCTTGCAGTCTACATACAGGCTGTAATATGCATATCTCATTCTACTGCATATATAATCTGGCAAATATCCTTTCAATTCCACAGCACTTAGTAATCAAGTCTAGCTCTCCAAAAAGATACTGGTATACACAAAGGCTATGAGTAACAGTACTTCTGTACTTTACTGTGATCTGCTTTAAAAGCATAGAAAGAAGACAACTTTCATTATGAACAGTTCAGTGAAGACGTCTAATTAAGATGGTAGTTAAAGAAAAACAAAATATTCGTATTTGTAAGGAATGAGATGGAGAGTACAATGCAGTACATTAAAGCACCACTTGTACATATTAGAAGTACCCTATCCTGAAATACTGCTGAGTTGAATCTTTGCTGCCCCCCCCACCCACCCACCACCACCACCAGAAAAGAATATAGCAAAGAGATTAGGAATCTAGATATAGTAAACTTGGTAAAATATGTGAGGAGCAGTCCCATGTGAATGAACATCAAGATGGTTTGCTCTGTGTAATTTAGAGAAAGTACCATTAAAAGAAAGCAAAATACAACTACTGCATGTTTCTGATAAATGATGCATCCGTTTTCCATGGGATCATGAAAACCATGCGTTCCAGTTTTGTAATATATCCTGAGCAAGAAAATATTCAAAAGCAGAACAAGTATAACTTGGAAAGACAAATACAGCTGTGGAATTTGCTGCCACAATGTGACTTCTGAGATTGACTTCAAGATCAGTTAGCACTGGATGTTTCAATGAACAGTAAGAACATTCCTATGGATCTGGGATAGGAAGAAGTCTCATTATTATCAGTAATGGTTTTATACAAACAAAATAACTTCTCTTTTAATAGGTAAAGGATATGCTTCCCCTAGGGGTAGGTTATTGTTTCATAAGCCATTTATTCATCTCTGGTTTTGATTAATTTGTTAGTGACTGTAGCCAGAAACTGAATGCCCTACTGGGCCTGCTTCACTGTGGAAATTTTTATATCACTTCTATGAAAGGCTTGTGAGTTTCTGAAAGCCAGCCTCTGAAGAATGAACTGGAAAGATTCCCCCTTTTCTACATCATCTTGATGAGTGGGTCTTCTTAGGTATGTTCATTCTGTGAGGCAGCTGTTTATCCAAAGGATATATATTGACTTACTGCAGTTCTCTCAACACGTGCTAAGGTTTCCACCAAAGGATACAAGGATGTTCAGAGAGGTCTTGCTCTGACATGAGAAGAGGAGACAGTCATTGCACCTACCACAGGACCAGACCAATATAGTGCTGCATGTATTGCACACATCATGTGTGTGAAAAGCCAATGATATCAGGGCAGATAGACTGTGATATTCTTAGTATTTCCATCCTTTGTGACCAAAGTGGCAGCCAGAACTGGAGTCTTACACATTATCCCAGCTTAGAGGAGCTAACAATGAAGTTAGGGATTGCTTAACAGTCTCCTGTAGGCTTGCAAGGAATTAGGAAGTCCTGGGCAAAGAAGGGTTCAAAGCAGGAGAAATTTTCTTTCCCACAAGTAACCATCTTCTCATATTTAGCACTGTAGATCCAAAGCATGTTTTTGCAAAGCTCTCCTAAGGGAGAATCTATATACTGGCAAACTCTGTCATGCACTTCCTGGTGCTTTGACTTCTTTCTTTCTCCTGTATGCTCTTAACCTTCAACAGTTTTCCTAGGAGTATGTCCGGATAGTTCAGATTATTCCTCAGTGTCTTACATGCGTTCTGGGCTGTGGTGTGTACCTAGAGTTTGAAGTAAGGTCTCCCGTTATTTCTTGCAATTAACCAACACAAGAAGTCACTGCTAGACTTACTGGCTTCAAGCTTGTGATACCAACCCTAGAACCCTTTCTGTCAAATAATAAAATAAATGTTCCATGTAACAGGACAGTCTAGACCTATTTCTTGATTCATCTCAAAATGAATATTATTTTTTTTCTGTATGCTTTTTCTTTTAAGTTAACCAGTTAATAGTTTAAACAGCCAGTGCATAGATAATGCATGACTCCTCTTTAGGACAAAAATAAGTAAATTCAAGTATCAGAAGCTTAAGATTGTCTTTTGCTGTTGATTTATAATTTCAAACTAAGATGTCAACATCTTAGTTTCAATCAACATTTTCTGTTGGTGAGAAGAAATGAGTTTGTGCAAAATTTGTAGCAGTTACAAGAATGCTAGGGAGTATGTGACTCATTTACCCATACAAAAGTTTATGTCAATTAAACATATAAGGCTTTTTAATATGATTAAAAGTTGAGGATGCAAGTAATTATTTTTAGTAAAAGATTTTTTAATGTTTACTATTAAAACAAAAGGTACTGTTGTATTGAGTGCATTTGCTCAGAAGATGTATAAATTATTCAGCAGAACTTGGGAAATACAGGAACTTTAACTTTTGATTGTAAATAATTGACAGGAACAACAAAAACCTCTTTCTTTAGTGAAGGAAAACTTGGCTTTTTAGGATATGTACATGCAAATGTCAGTATCAGAGTGGTGGATTTGTTTCGGGTATTGCCAGCTTTGGTGCCATCTGTATTCCGGTTAATTCTAGTGTATTGGAGATTGAGGGGAAATAAATCTGGTTTGTTTGTTTGTTTGTTTGTTTGTTTTTTGTTAAGATAAAGAATTCTGGCCAGTAGGCAGTTCAGAAAAGTATCTTAAAATTGGTGATACATCTTAATATTGACAGTGCTCCATCTGGGTAGTTCTGGCTCCAAATATAAACATTTCCCTTGGTATCTAGTGGAAAACTGTTACAGGCATATTAATAACTCCAGAGAATTTTGCTAATCTTCATTCCACTAATCTTAGCATTCAGTAATCCACACTGAAAACTGGCAGTTTTACCAACGTTAGCAATGACTTTCGAGAGTCCTGTACTCTTTAACATTTTTATAGTTGTGTTGTATTTATTGAACCAACAATTATTAGTAACAAAACCTGAAGTTTTTACTGGAAGCAAATTGTGTTTCACAACACATAATCCTGACATTTTTAAGGAAACATTAATACATAATAAAAACCACTTTGCCTAATTTTAGTATTTTTGTTTACATATTAATTATAAAAATATTTCATATTATTTGTTTAAATTAGAAAGAGTTTCTTTTTCTGTATATGTACCATTAAAATAGGTATATAGATAAGTGTTCCTGCTCTCAACCTAATAATAATTCATAGTTAATACTTGAAGAGATTGATATAATTCCACCTTTATTCTGTCCTGTATGAAAGATTTTACGAAAATACAAAGTCATGGTCTTAAAGTGAATTTTGCTTTGATCCATTTGCATGCCAGCTCCTTGGTTTTCAGGAACAGTCACATTTGTACGCCTGTGTGAACTTCATTGCTAACATTTTAATAATAGGTTCTGGTAAAATCTCTTACTGTATAAAACTCGCTCCTGATCAGAGTATGGCTGATATAGCTGTCTTTTATTTTTAATGCTTTAGCTACTTCTCTTAAAGCAGAGTAGTTTTATTTTTCATCTTCATGGAAACCTTTTCAAGTGGCATAGAAATGTATTGCTATCATTCTCCATTGTGTAGTCTGTAGATATTAAATCTTTTTTTTACTCTTAGAGCAAAAGGAAATACGCAAGTTATGCTAGACATTTTTCACAATAAAATAATCTGCAAAATTTGGAGAATGTACGAACCTAAATATCTTTAAATCTCTTTCTAACTAGGCTAATGTGTCTGATTTTACTCATTAATTTCTTTAGGATAACAAGTTGTAGTATATTCACAATGTGTATTATGCTTTAAAGTATGCTAAATTTAAATATAAAACAAAGAGTTGAGATGTGTGTCATGATTTTTAGGAAAGACTGAAGTCAGGAATGGGATATTTAAAGGACTAGAACCTATATAAGCCAACTGTGAGGTATGATGGTCTCAATTTTTATGTTTCTTTAATGGAGCTTTTTGTGGTAACTTAAGAACAAAGTTTTAAAATAAAAGGAAAAAGTTCTCAGGTTTCTTTTAAGAAAATAAATTATTTTCTTTAAAAAGTGTTTTTGAGGCCTTCATTTGTAATTTATATTTCAAATAAATTAAATTCATTGTTCAGTGTTTTTTTCTTTCTCGTATGTATGTGAAACGGCTGTACTCAAAACAGCATGGTTGTCCTTGTTTTCTTTTCATCTACCAATTCACTCTCCTGGGTTGTGCAAACGAAAAAAAAAAAAAAAAAAGATTTAATTTGGACAAATACGATGTAATCCCAAATGCAGAACGTATTATTTGTACATTCATTTTACATTGTTGTGATTAAAAAACAAAACAAAAGCAAACACAAGAATCGTCTCATCTTTCCTGCTTCATTATGAATGAATAAATGGAAAGCTCATTTGATTTCTGTGTGGGAAGAGCTGGTCTCAAAGGTTATTGTCAGTGCACGCTTTAGGTTGCATGCAGCATTAGTAATGTGAATATTCCCTCCAATAGCAGTGAATGAAGTTACATGTGTTTTTTAGTCCTATAGAGGTCAGAGCATTTGCAGGAGTAGGAACCAATATAAGCAAAGTGAGTGCAGCATAGAAGATGCTGATATTTTAAATCAGCCTTGTAAGAGAATTATATATGTGTATAATATACAGGCGTTTTTTTTGTTTTATTGTTTTTTTCATTGTTCTTATTTTGCTAACTGTTTAGCATGTTTTTACATTAAATGACATGCCCTGTTTTGAGCGGTCGTTGTTGTATGTCAGATGTGTTTGCCGTATGTTAATTTCTGCCGTAGCACATTTCTCTTAAAGATGTTATTTTGGAATGACGTATCATAAATGAGAACATTTATCTCATATAGTTTGAACTGTCTGTGTTTGACAATGATTTGCTTTCCCTTAGCATCTAATTTTTATGCTCTGCAATGCTTAGGGTTTGTGTATTTATTTAACTGTAATACTCCTTTGTACATATACATAGCTGACCTCTTCGAGTTGAGCAGCGATGTCTCCTGAATATTGCATGCAGCTTTTAGCTTACTTTATGTTTTAGAAAGATCCTTTTGTGTCTTAGGATAAGAAATGTGATGGATTTTTACCAATGTGTAAGTTTGTTTGTTTGTTTATAAAGGAGACATATTTCAATATTAATTTCTTATTTAAATCACTAAGGACTTGACTGAGTGAACGTGAAGCAGCAGATGTTACTGGTCAACTTTAAATTCTGCACTGGATAAGTTGGGGAGGATAGATTGCAAGATTGATTTGATGTTCACCAAATCACTCCCTGGATCTGTTCTTAGTCCCAAACTCAGGGCATGCTCAGATAATCAGTCTGGCCTCTGCAGACAACTGGTTTTTAAGGAAAGCGAGACCTGCCTTAGCTTGCAGCTCAAAATCTAGCAGATCGAAGAACCTTGTGCTACAGTGGAATCATCAATATATTTTCCTTCTTCTAGTGAAGCCAATTCTAGCAGTTGAATACCAGGGAGATGCAAAAATGCTGTATAGTATCAAGGGATCTTCTGTATGCAAAATTAAGTTACAGTTTCTCATTGTTAAATTCTTCTGGGTAAGGGGAAAAACCTTGTAAGAATCAAATGTTGTAAGGTTTGAGAAGTACAGTTGTAATAAAAAAGCAAAGAAAAACTTCCTTCCCTATCACCATACACAGTGACCTTCAAGCCTGAATATTTCCTATCCATCTTTTGAAACCCATACCCAAATAAATTATATGATTATAATTGCACTCATGTATGCATTTCATTCTGACAGAGCAGATCATGACTGATTTTTTTCTTTGATTCTGGGTCATCAATCTGAAAAGTCAAGAAACAGTCTGCTAGGAAAAGGAATCCTTTCCTTAAGCCAAAAACTGCATTAATTTAAATGAGACTTCCATGCAGAAGGAACACTGACTTCTCCTAGAGTGTGTTTGCATAAATCTTAGATAACTTCTGGCAACACTCACCTCAATGATGTATGAAAATCCTGAGTTCTTATCCCGTGCAGAGCTACAACTGATATTAATGGAAGTATTATGTAGGAAAAGGCCAAGGACTTTCACAGCAAAGAACTTCAAGCAGAATGACTTAGCCTTCTGTACCTAATGATTATTTTCCATCAGATTTCATCACAAGTTTAGTCACTGGAATTGTCACACACCTTATAAAATATTAAAGCCAACATTTGTCTGTAATAATAAGTGACAAAAACCAGCTTTGGATATGTAGTTGGAAATACTTTCTTGTATCTGCTGACTGAATCTCCATGAAAATAATGAATAACATGATGGCAACAGCTGTATTAGTAACAATTAGCTTGTACAATTGAATGTTAGGCAAGCTCTTCAGTGCTTGACTCTGAAAAAGATTTCCATAAAATCTTGACGTGGTATTGTTCCAGTTTCTTAAAAACTTGATTTCTATGGTATTGTTCCGGTTTCTTAAAAACTTGATTTCCAGGTGTATCAAGAGGCACCTCCACAGTGAATTCCTACCCCAGTACTGGTTTTACCCGTTTTAACCCCACACAATAGAACTGAAACATGAGTCAGTGTGGGTTCTTTTCTCACAACTTATTTGCCTCAGTGATGCAAATTAATAATCTTTTCTTGTCTTTTTTTTTTTCTCTTTTTAGAATGGACTAGTTTTTTAATTAGAAAGTTCTAGTGTTGCAGTCAGTTTCACTAATGCCCATTATCAGCTTCCTTTATGAGATGAACTAATTATTAAAACCTGGAAATCATTTATCTTTGAGAATATGTAGGGATAGTAAGCTCTTGGGGTTTCTATTTTTTAAGGATTGCATTTTCATTAAGCCATTGCATTTTTTGACTGTAAGTATAACATGGCAGTGTTCTTTTTGAGAACTGAACGTCTTGTGTTTGCAAACCAGATTCCATTCTGGAAAGAAACTTCTCTTTACAGTGCTTCTCAACTAACGTAAAAGAGTTACTGTTGATATAATTCCATTTTAACAGGCTTTGACGTGCTTTAACAAGAGAATCCAGAACTAGTAATGGAACAACGTTCTTGTACATTATTGTAAATTATGGATTTTATGAACTGAAATAAGGCTCTAAATTGACTTTAAGACATTTCTGTGTGGTCATGAACTGAAGTATAGAGACTGTACTTTTGCCTTTTTCTCTTCAGCTCATACTGATATAGATGAAAATGAATTCCCATAGTACCAACAAAGAACACGTGGGTGTTTTCTTCTTCCTGTTGTTTTCCTTTGTATTCACTGTATAGAAATTGCTTTAAAAATAGTTTTGTGCTAGAGATACTGATTTTCACTTTCCTGGCAGTGGTGAAGCAGCTTATTAAGGGATTGTTTAACCACTTCAATATTTGCCTTGTATCCCAGAAACAGCACAGAGATGCTGGAGTATGTTCTTGAAGCTATGCCAAAATATTCTGCTGTTTTTGGCCTATGTTAGCATGCTAGGCACTTTAAGATCAAGAAAAGTCCATGAAGTTCCAATTTTGTCCTTTTAGCTCAATCTGATTCTTGAAACTGTAAAGTTTATGTGTGCATTATGTTTTCTAGCTAGCCAGCTGCTGAGAGTTTAAACCCAGCCTGGGAGAGGATTTCTTGGAATGATTTATTTCATATTGTAAAAATGGTCATAGAAAAGAACATGTTATGACCGTCTCTTCCATTAGAAATTCTTTGAGGGCATCACTATGTAACTTAGCAATTCCGCTTGATACCAGAGGTTCTCTGGTCTTGTTTATACTTGGTATTTCTAAACGTCTCTGTATTGATCTAAAACCTTAAAAAAGGTAACAGAAAAAAATATTTCTTTATACAGAAGACTGAAAATGGAGGTCTGCTAAGTTTCAACAATCAGAGACTTAATAGTAGCACCCACAGACCAAGACATACTGCCGAGGATAAACTCAGTTTTGAAATACGCATTCCACATGTTTGGTAAATAACCAACATAATAACTGGCTGATGGAGAACTTCAGGAAACGAAGGGATCAAATTTAGCTTAACAAAGGAGAAGCCACCACTGTGAAGTAGAAGTGAGGTTTTAGATGTGCCTGCATTTGTGCTCTATTCCCTGCACTATCCTTCAGATAGATCAGCCTTTGAATATAAAGACATATAAAGACATTTGTAAGCTGTTGGTTACTTTATAGTAAGTTTTAACTAGACATTGACAAATTATTCATTCCAGCTCACAAGGGAAGGAAGTAGGTAATTTGTTACTGTCTCCAAGAATGATGGAGATAACAGAAGAACTGGAGGAGGATCCAAAGTGGGACATTGACAGAAGCAGAAACAAAATACAGTCCTAGCTGACTGTGTAATCAGCTGCTATCCCAACTGACATATCACAGGGTCTTGTGATCAAAGTACACTTACTACTTGGCTCTAAATAACTAGCATTTTGCAGCAAACCTAAATTATACCCACAACTGAAAATTAGATTACCTATTAACATTTGAAGAGTTGTATTTTCAGTTGAATATTCAAAAAGAACAAACTCCAGAGACATAAATAAATTACTTAAAATTAAAAAGAGATAGTGAAGTTCCATATTGTGCTTTGGGACACTGCTTCTGGTCCATTGTTAAATATATATCATTATAGCTAAAGAAAATAAAAGATTACAGTCACTCTTATAAGACATTCAGTATTTCTGTTTTGTTAGAGGGTATTTCCTCCAAAAAAAAATCTTCTGCCAGAGAATTAAGTGGTTCCAACTGAGAACTAGAAAAAAGAAATCAGCATTTGGATGGCTTTTAAAGTTTAAACACTATGGTAGTAAACAGTGCATTTAAACACTGCAATTTATTACTGAAAAATGTTTAGGAATCCCAAACAAGGATATTTTGTGGGTTTATAGCCTGATTTGCTAACAAGGGTTCTTTCGGAAAATGTGCATATTGTTGTTTTTGTTTGTTTTTGTTTTGTTTTGTTTTTTAATCCAAATATTTTAAAAGGTCAATGCTCAATCTTAAGCTATTGCTAATTGGCAGTGATTACATCACACAATGCTGTGCCATTCAATAGGCTGACAATGATCATAGGAGGCTGATAGAAGCTGATTGAAGCTGATAGATATAGCTAGTTTTAGATACGAAATGTGTATGCACTGGTCAGGATTTTGTGCTTCTTTTGTATTTGTTGGTTACTAAATTACCAATTTCAAATAATGTCTAAGATGTTTTGGTTGAGTTCACAGAGACCCACTTAACAAACCGTATGATCTAAAAATGGATCAAATGTACAGAGAAGCCAAAATAAATTTGTGAAGTGAAAGTGACACTATTTAGCAGAAGCAACACTTCAATGTAATTTGAAGAAATGAATGATAATTGTTTTCACACTAAAATGTGGGAACACAGCAGGGCAATTCCAAGAAGTGCCAGGATCTTTCTCCCTTACTGGCTTAGAAATAGATAAATGCATTGTAATATTCACAGCTTTGATGTTCTCTTCAACTCACCAACTCCTTATAGAACATTTTTCACTCTGTGGTAAACATCTCTCCTGTCTCACCGTGAATTTAGAGCCCTAAATTCCCACACCGTTCCTTCTGGTTCCTTGCAGCATAATGTATCATACTCCATTTACTGTTAATATATGCACAGTAGAGGATTTTGTTTCTTGTTTAAACAGGTAAATACATTGATTAATAAATACTGCATAATTTATTGGAGAGGTAATATGCGGTGATAAGTTAAGCTTCCCAGCAGTACTGAGCTTTTGCCAAGTTTCTAGTGTATGCCTTGTCTTTCCAACTGAAATTTCCGCGAAGTAAAATTGATACAGCATCTCTCCTCACTTGAGGCAAATAACTATAATTAATGTTAAAGAGGTGAACTAAAATTTTAGGTGGAGTTTCACTTTGAAAAAAAAAGATCAAACTTGTTGAAAAGAAAACTTTTCATGGAAATGTGGGAATTCAGATGACTGTGTGCTTACTAATGTTTCGTAAAATAAATTTACTCAGTCGTTGATTGACAAGCTTGCATTCAGATGTGAGAGACCCTTCAGTCCCCACTTAATTCAGAGAAGTGACACTGAAGCTGAGAGCCCAACTTCCAGATGAATGCCTTGGTCTGTATCATTGCCTCATGTAGAACAGGTCTCTTCTGTGACTGCCCTATCCAGTGGCCTATATAATCAATCATTCTTTCTTTGAGACAGTAGATGGTTGTTTATCCATAATGGTGCAAGAGAACTGGATAAACACATTAACCAAAAACAGAAACAAAACTCAGTTGACCTCTTGTGATGCCATTTGTAAGGAATATAAATGAAACTAAGAAATTGCATGGAGATGAGCTCTGCTTCAGTGACTTATTCTATTTTCATAGCAAAAACTAAACAATTTGAAGCTATTATTCACATTTTTCCAATTTAACAAATGTTAATGTGGATAATCATAACTAAAGTGTGGCCTCTTCGTATATATCCCAATATGTTTAGGAGACATTTGTTGGAAGATAACATTTCAGAGACACCAAGGAATGGATTACTAGGGGTAATGTCTCAGTATTTACAAAGGCAATTTTGCTGCATCTTGTTTGGAATAGTTAAAGGAGAAGCTGGTTGCTAGTTGCCATTAGGTTTGTGGATGAAGTTTATGATGGTGATTTCAACCTGTATGCTTTGGATTCTCCTTACTGACAGGCAGCTTTCATTTGAGTGTGACACTGAAGCCACTGTGCGCACTGAGGGGCTTGAATATACAGCCCTGGCTAAGGGGATGGGACTAATTAGTCCCATTGATCACCACACTAGCCTTGCCATATCCTACCATTCATCAGTTTCCAAGGGTTAATTTCGAACTCAGTCTAGAACAAGTGCCCTCCTACAATGACTGACTAATCCAAGCCTGACCGTTTAATGTCGGATTTTGTGTTTTCAATGCATTTGAGAAACCAAAAGAGAAGATAGTACTCTATTCTTCAGCATGCTTCATTTACTCTCAGTTTGTGTCTCTTACCATTTTGGTGAAACAGCCTTGATCCTCAAAACACATCTGGGTGTTTACATCAAGTAACAAAGGTAAGCTCAAAGATCTGCTGCCTGAGTGCAGATCACAGAGTAGGTTGTTTTTAGTTTTGTTTTTTTATGAGCAAAGAAAAAAAAAGGTGTTAATGCAAAGAAGTAAATTTTATAATTAAACATATAAAAGAATTAAACATAATCCTGAAACAGAACGAGCAGAACATCTCAGTTTCTTAGGTAAGTTTGACACCCAAATCCATTTCTGTATTTTCTTTCTTTTATCAAACTCATGTACAAAAGAAGGCTGACTAAGTCCACAAATGGTTTCCCTCTCTTCCTTCAGTGATTTCCTGTATATCTTATTTCTACCAAGTAAACTTGTAAAAGTTTAAATCAAATAACAGAATGTTAACACTTACTGCTTTGATTACTAACTGTTTTTTTTTTTTTTTTTTTTACAGTGTTGTATACTTAAGGGACAAAATAGCTGGAAAGGTAGACAGGGAGGAAACTTACCACAAAAGAAATAATAAATTAAGACCAACATATAGTTCTTCTCTCTTGTATAGAAAAGTGTCAAATATTTTGAAAAATAATTCAAATCGTTCTCTACACTTCCGCTGCTTTCTCTCCCTAAATGTCCATGAATTGCAGTCATAACAATACCACAAGTGTCATAGGCTTGTAAGTACGATGCTTGACAGAATTGCCCTGGAGGTTCAATTACTTGGGTGTGTGATGATGAATGAAAACTGCTGCGGCTCTCAGAAGATTTGCAACAGACTGGCAATTGTTTGATCAACTGTGGCATCCCTATTAAAGGTCTGGTGGGACTGGAGTGTTTCAGTAGTTACAGAATACAGGCATGTCAGAGCTTTGGCCATTCCCAAAGCACAGCAATGCTGTGAAGGAGGCAAAAAAAGCTCACTTGCAGAATTACAGCTGAAGTGCTCTGTATCTGGAATGCATATATAACCCTAAGAATAAATATTTCAGTAGCTGAGGATAAGCAAACTGCCTACTGACACCTTTACTAGAGGAAGGTGATAAAAATCTATTCTTGGAGAAAATCCAGAACTAAAGAGGTAAAACAAAACAAAACAAACAAAACAAGAGAGAGGAAGGCAATGCCATGGAAGCAGCAAAAATATTGCTGATGCAGTATTATCTAGCAGCTGGACTTGTGAGTTAGTCAAAAGATTATTATCACAAGACACAAGTGCATTTGACTGTTGACCTGTCAGTTTCCATGAAGAAACTGAAAACAAATCCTCAGCAGGATCTCAGGAGGTATTCTGAAGTACACATTTGTAAGGTCTTGAACAGTATATGCAATTTTACATATAAAATTCAACTGTGAAATTGCTGGTTAGTGTCAGGGAAAAAAGGTTAGTACGTTATTTATTTAGGTGTCTATTCGGCTCGGCAATTGAGCACATGCTTTTTCTTAAGCAGTCACGTTTAAACATTTCATTACATTTCAATAATAAGCAATTTAAGCCCATGCTGTCTTTTTTGTTGAATGAGGTATATTTGATTGACAGCTGTGACAAAAGAAAGGTTATTTATTTTGCGGATCAATAGGACTGCTTCACCTGCCATTGAATTCTCATTGAAAAGTCAGTGTTGGCTAGGCTCATAATTGTTAAGTCAGGCTTAATTGTCAAGAATTCAAGACTGATGACTACAGTGACACAAAGTGAGATGGGGTGGAAACGTGGGGGTTCAGGACTACACATTGCGCATTTCAAGGGTGCTTGTATGCATCTCATCTCTGCTGTATTTGCATAATCAAGTTAATTACAAAATAGAGCTGAAGTAAAGTATGTCTTGGTAAAAAAGAAAAAGAAAAAAGATCTGAGATGGGGTCTGTTTATGAAATATTTTCTGAATGCAAAGCCATATTTTAAAAGCCTACTTTCCATGAGAACATTGCTGCTGTTACTGACAGTCAGGATGCTTACATCTGTGTTATCAAACAAGTGCATTTTCTATACAGAGATATACCATGACACCTCCGTTGGTTACCTTATACATCATAAATGCAGAGAATGAAGTTTAATTTGCTGTTGAACAAACTCTCCTTTCAGGTGTCTTTGTTGTTACAAAAGCAGCCAAATCCCATTTTTCTTGCAAGCGACATTCAGCCAAAAATGTATGTATTCAAAATGAGCATTTTCATCACTGTAATCAATTTTGAGCCTAATATGTTTAGTGTAATTTAATGTAAGGTGAGAAGTATGAACAGTTAATGACTTGCCAAACTCTTTCATTTAACTGTAAATTGTAAAAGCATTTCACGATTAATTTAATTCAATATGTCTTGAAACTTAGCATTCTGGGAATATTCTAGCATTTGATAAGTCTGCTTTCCATAGGTACATGAAATTATTTTGTGCATTCAGCTGAGTCCATGATTTTTATCTGTGAATCAGTGAAATCAAAGTCTAAGTCACCATAAGATAAGTGGCCTTAGATTTAATCATCTTAGTATAAAAAGTTATATTCTCATTTTAGATTAAACGATGTCACAGCTTCAACTATTAGATTACTTCAACATTCAAGTTGTGTAAATATTTACTTTTTCCTGTAATATCGTGAAACATCTGGGGAAAACATATTTTTACTAGTTATCCTACCATTTGTTGCCATGTGCTATTTCTTATTAGCATAGATTTTTCACTAAGTTTCTATTTATTTTTTCATCAGTCCAATATCCAAGGAAAACATTTTGGGGAAACAAGTGTACTGCAAGGGGAACAGCTCAGGATTATCACTTCTGTGTTGTTAGTTGTAGATTTTTTGTTTGTTTTCCATTTTGTATACATTTTTTACACCCATCCATCATGTTGCACTTCTCCTCTCTAACATAAAGCAGTTCCTAAAGAATTGGACGTCTGTCATGAAAGAGGCGAATGTTCTTTGTTTGCTTGTTTTATATTCCTAGTCCCAACCTGTAGAATTCCTGCAGAGCAAAACTGAGGAACTTTTTTTGATGTCATCTCTACAGACATTCATAAACTTCTTCGTAAACTCATTTCCAGAAAGTAGAGCATATCTTGCTTACTCAGATGCTGCACAATTCACCAGTGACAGAATGAAGAAATGGACCAACTTGCTTTAAAATGCAAAATATGGTCAGTGACCTATATATGAACCTTAAAATATGGTTCAAATGGATATTTTGTTTTTGATGTCTGCAGTAAAGATAAGGACTGAAAAAAACATGCAAACTATGCGCACCATTCCTAATATGTCCTGGGTGGGTTATATATCTCAGCCACATGCTGACAGGTAACACCATCTCTCTTCCATCCTGTACACCCGTCATCTCTCACTGCTGTGGGCTACTAATCATTTTCCAGATACAGTTACTGTCCTTTCTGCCCCAGGCACATCACCCAGCTCTTCTCTCTCTCTCTCTTTTGTTTTCTCTTCTCATTCCTTAGCAACTTCAGATTTCCTCAGACTCACCTTCAAACCTCTTCTGTCAAGCCTGCCTACGGCTTGGCTCACACTTGGCCCTGCTGTGACTTGTTTACTTTGATTTAATTAAAATGCACCCATCCAGAACTCTGGGCGCGTTACTGACTGCCCGCCTTGCAGAGCCTTTAATTTCTGCAGTATTTTCGCATTGCCTGGAACAGCCTCCTTCTTCAATTACAACAAGCAACCTAATATTTCTCCTTCAAAACCACCTTTTGAATCCTTGCTAGGACTTAACTGTCAAGCCCCTATTTTTACCTTCTTTAACCAGGCAGGAATTTTATTTATTTCAGTCACTGAAGAAATAAAGTACTGCAGTTAGGAAAGTGTAATCCCAGCTCAGCTCTTCATTCACTATTTATCTGTGGATTTTTTTTTCTTCCTGGTGGCGTTAAGATTTTTATGTGTCAGGAGAGCAGCCCTATCACATGAACACTAATTCCTGTGCAGAGGATGAACAAAAGCAGCGTGTTGTCCTCTGTTATCTAAGTACCTTTCTGACTGACAGATTTAGCAAGGTGGAAAAGTGTGCCTTCTTCTTTTAAGTGAGACAGTGGTTAATCATGTTCACCCATTAAAATAAAATTAAAAAAAAAAAAAAGTTGTGACTTTCTCATATACAGAGGCTCAGCTTTATTCTTAAGTGCCAAAAACATCAATAGCACTCTGTAAAAAATGAATAATTCAAGTAATTAGGAACATGAATAAGTAGAATTTATTAACCTTTTGGATGTGTTTGTTTTTCAAGCAAGGAAGCTTTCTTAGCCCTCTTTTCTTTATTTCTTTCCTTATTCTCTGTTTCTAGTTCTCTCCTCTAAAGCTTTCTCATTCTCTCTTCCCACTTTATTCCTGTACTACTCTTTCTCTCTGCATGTTGTTCATGAATTCTGTTTTTTGTTCAGTTTTGCTTTTTTTATACCCTTAGCCATAATCTAATATCCTTCACCTTCCTCCCACTACAAGCACCAAAGGGAAATACCCATGCCTCAAGTCTTCTCATCTGATCTTTTTTTTTAAAGATGTCTCTAAGGTGAGATGAATCTTCACTGATTATAAAAGCAATGACAGAAACAGACACCACAGAAACTCCATATGTCAGCTCTTGGTCAGATGAATTCCACCCCCAGTAACTGCTCTGAAACTGTAAGAAAACTGTAAGTTTTCTTTGAAATGTGCTCTTGCAAGGCCTGGATCATTTGATACAGCAGTCTGTGAGTCATTCAGTCATGACCTGTTGCTGTCTGGATTGCCTGGTTCTTCCTCTGGAGCCTTCGCGGACTCCTAATGCTCTCATTTTGTGCTTAGAGTGTAGGAAATGTTTCTTGCTTATACATTGCAGGGTGAAGAGACTTATCACTGCTATTGGAAGCCTAAGTAGCTGGGTTAGTATTTACAGGCATACTAGGACCTTAACACGGCACTTCTGATTTAATAACATGTCCTTGGAAAGACCTCAGAGGAATAGCAGAAGTTTCATTCTTGAACCATCCATTCTGTGGTTCGTGCACTGCTGTTCTCAAGACTGCAATTAGTCTTCTGCAAAAAGGTGGGGAGACCTTTGGCAAACCTTGAATTCCTTCAACTGGTGGTGCAGTTACTAGGAAAAGGCTTGGAGAAAAACAGGGGTTCAGCCCAACATAGCACTCGGGGACCTCAGTGTGAGAGTCTGAAGATTCCCAGTTATAGAGTTGTTGTAGAAATGCACTTTTAGAAAGTCTTTCTTTGGACAAAGTCTATCTGTACATTTCTAAAACTCATTATGCTTCTGTAGTACCATTTTTGAGAAATACCTGTTTTGCTTTTCCATTAGGAAGTATAAATGTGTTATTGGTACTTAGAACAAGATATTTATCTGAAAACATTATATAGTTAATGAGAATCTTGAGACAAGAGAAGTCCTTATCTGGACTTTAAAATCAAAAGTGTATTTTGGCTAAATGTCTTCATTTCTTTCATTAAGTTAACATTAGTTTAGGTTTCTATTTTTTTTTTTTTTTTTTTTTTTTCCAATGATGGCTGCAAAAGATAATACCAGCTCAACTTCATTCAAAATACTTCATTTTCTTCTGTAGTCCAGGTTCAATTTTCATGTTTGTTAGTATACAGAGTATTGTTCTGTCAGCTTCACATTACAATTTTGTGTTACTCTCTGCTTTAACACTAATTTCAGCCCCGGAAAATCAAGCATTACAGGACCTTATTCTAACTCTAAAGGTGGCTAAAACTGGTATAATACTCAGTTGAGGAAAGAAAGATGTTGCTATACAAGTAACATTTTTCCTAATGCTTCTTTTGTTGTGGAGGTCTTTGGAGTATTCTTCTGAGTTTTCTAGTTAGAAACGCTAAAAAATATTTGATTGTTTTCATTTTCATTTCTTAATTTAGGAAGACTTTAATTCACGATCAAAATATTTCATTATCCTCAGCGTGCAAGGTTCAATATTATTTCTAATGGGAATCACATTTCTTCTATTTATTCAAATATGGCTTTTTTATGCTTTTGAAATGTTTTGTTGGAGTTTTTTGTATTAAAAACAAAACACTTTTATTGTGTTTGAAACCTGTGTGACTGAAGAAGAAATTTTACTTTCATAATGGAGTATATAATATATCCAATTTTGGTGAAAAACCCATAGAAAATTAGTTTCTGAAGACTAGCCAATGTGATTAGATGAATAGATCAGGATCAAAGGAAAACGTATTTTAGCAGTAGAGATTGTGCCCTTATGAAAGTTCAAATTTTCAGTGCATCAATTCTAACCTACTTGGATTGGCCTTTTCCTTGTTTTGTAATTAAGCACAATTTCATTAAAATATATTTGTCCTTTTCAATGCAGATGCTTTCATTTTGAAATGGAGAGATTCTAAAACTTTGGCTTGATTTTTTCTTGACCTGCAAGGGAACAACATCATTTTTCTTACATGTTTTCTAATTATTTCGGTATCTATATATGAGGGCTAAGTAAAACAGTTCCAAAGAAGTTGAAAGAATTTATTTCAGAAGCAAGGGATTATTCTTGCTAAACAATACTGTCCATTCCAGTCTTTTACTTGAGCAGTCAGTTCCTCCATATGCAACCCTAGCTCCACTGCAGCCATAGGTTCTGACATTCGAAAATACAGGAGCAACTTCAGAGTACAAAATAAGTTTGAATTATTGAAACTGCATAATATTTCAGATTCTTCTATGTGTGTTTGCTGCATCACCATAGATTATATTTACATTTATCACATGACTACAGTGCTTCATTCCATTATATTACTCATCTGCCTTATCTTTTTATCTACAAAATTAGCTGAAAGTTTAACCAAAGTAACAAAGGGAAAATTTGCCATTTAAGTCTATTAAGGTCTTAAAAAGTGTATTGGACTAACTAAATTTCAGAATATGTTCTGAAATACTTTCTATTTTATGTAATTTAGAGTTTATATTAATATGTTCCATTGTGCATTCAGTTGCTTCTTGTTCTACAGTTGAGTTTATTTCATTTTAATGTCTTCTTGCTGGATATAATGCTCAGTGCCAGTATACACTGATGTGCCCTTGAGCATGAGTAAGACTTCAAATCTACCACACAAGATCCTCAGTGTGGTTTGGATTAATTGTATCTGTTGGAATACATGAGTTTCTTTGTTAACTAAGGACACAAAGACAGTAACTCTTACTTAGCCCTAGCAGTGCTAGTGCCAGTAAGAGCCCTCCAACACTGCGTCCTGAACATATGATTTGAATTGTTTTACTGAATTCCATCCTGAAGACCTTTTATGTTTCTCAGTCTACATGAGTAGTCTATTTCTGCCAAAAGTGTATTCAAGATCATCATCTTTTCTTTTTCTCATAAATTTCAATGTAATATCTGGCCTAGAGTAAGGCTATGGTAATTAAACTCCACTCTGAAAGCTATGTGTGTCATGGATCACTGGATATGCTAATTACCTTTTACTAGGACTATCACTAGTATTTATGTTGTAGTAAGCAATGGAATAATTTCATGTACTTGAAAAAAATTATAAAGGTATTTTAAATGTCTTTTATTGATTTAAAACAAAGCAGAAAAATCTGATAGTATTCTTTCTCTGTACTCCAGCTAAATGAAGCCAAACATCTAAAGTAGGTCTGTTGAGTCTTCTGTTCTCTTAATAAAGTGTATTTACAAGGTATGACGTTTTCTATTGCAGTCAGTTTTACATGTCCTCTTACCTTTCTCTAAATTGGAACAAATTGTTCAAAGCTTGAATTGGATAAACAGATCTATGTTGTATAATTCAGTAATTGCTGATAGATGGTTCATATTGCAGAGGCTGGGATGTTATCGATACCTTTTCCCTGCCATGGTACAAGAGTGCTAATTCAGTGTCATGGAAAAATGGAGTATCAATTGGATTGTAATAGTTTCTCATGAAAATCAGCTACAATTTACAACATTAGTGTTCAGGGCCTTCTTTAATTTTATATTCAATTTTATTATGCATTTTTAATTAGCTCTTACCTATAATCAGGTAAAATGGACAATGGAGTAAATCTGCATGAACGTTCACTTCAAATGTAGCCAAATTCTTGTTTGAATTTTATCTCACCATGGCATAATGACAACTGTGACTTCCTTGTCTCTCATTCATAGCTAGCTTAGTTAAAAAAAAAAAAAAAAAAAAAGTTGATGTAGTCTCTTGCAAAATTAATGCATGAAGTACACAGGGAGATAAGGAAGCAGTCTTGTAAAGTAGGATACTCATAGAGACTTCATGGAAATAAGCCAAAGTCTTATAGACAATAAAAACAGTAGATGAAACAGCAACTAACAATATTGTATCTATTGCCTAAAAGTTTTTACCATTTCAAGAGGAACAATCAAGTTACCAAGTAAATATATATATATAATTTATTTATTTATTTTTTTTATATATATATATATTATATATATGTATCAGATGATATTTTGGCATGTTATTACTATGTGAGAAATAATTCTCTCTAAGGAAGTTCCTGATGATGTAGCTATACCCAGAGGAATGTCTCCGCTTGGGTTTTGTGGCTCTCTGTTGGGTTGCTGAAGAGTGAATTCCCAAAGACTGCCTAATAAGATCTGTTCCCAAATTGTGAGCAAGTTCACTGAGGATGCACATAACAAAAAGTGAAAAAGAGGAACTCAGAGCAAACTAATGTTTTTAGTAGAAAAGGACTAGAAGGAACAGTAAAGGCATGTGATGATTTTCTGATTCCCGTTTTGTCTGCTTCAAAAAGCCATGTTAGAAATCACAAAGTTCTTTTATATATATTTTTTTTGACTTGAGCATAGTAACAAATCAACTCATTTCTCCCTCTGAAAGCTAGAGGTGTTCTTCAGGACCTAGAGGTGTGCAGATTGCTTATCTGTTCAAACACAGGGCTATGATTGAGGTAACAATGCAAATTCTGAACCAAGGTAATACTCTTTATGTAGCACTCCCCTAAGAGTAGCAATATATCTTCAGAAGGACGTAATTTAAAAATGAAATCCCACTTTATTTATATTAAAAGAAATGTCTCTGGTGATTTCCCTGGGAGCGACGATGACCCTTTGGTTGTAGCTGCACTAAATCTACTTCTACATAAATTAGAGTGCTTTGAGTATTGTTAAGATTTTATAACTTTTGATGATCTTTTAGAGTTTGTTTTGTTTTGTTTTTATTTCATGTTGCATCATATTGTATCTACCAGTATGCGCTGTTTTGTTTATATGTCATTGTTTTCTGGTAAATTAAGCTATTTATTCTTGCAGAAATGTTACATATGTAGTGAAACTGATGGGAGTCCCTGTTTTTAACCTTCAGGTGGCTGTTCTAAATTGGGTTCTGGATGAATAGAAATCTTCCCCTGTACCTTAGTACACTGCTGTGTAACTTAGTAGTTAAGCTTATGTGAAATAATAGCCTGAATCAGGATGTCCTCATAATATTTCAGGGTAATCAGTGTCATGCAGAAAGTCTCAGCTTATCTAGACTGCGTGGACATCAGAATAGAACTGTGTTATCTAGAAGGGGTGTAGCATATGGGGAATTCTGGTTTAATTTTGTATCACACTTCCTTTGTCAGAAAATTTTCCCAATAACTGTCTCAGGAACTTAGACGATGTTAAAATTAGTAACCTTTTCATAGTTTAAAGTGATGGGTGGCACAGTCCATTCAATATTGTAATGGTTCCAATACCAGCCTTGTCATGGGCACAGAGTCACAGAGTGGCTGAGTTTGAACGGGACCTCTGAAAATCATCTGGTTCTACCCACCTGCTCAAGTAAGGTCACCTACAGCACATTGTACAGGAATGGATCCAGGTGGGTTTTGAATATCTTCAGAGAAGGAGACTCCACAGCCGCTCTGTGCAACTTGTTCCAGTGCTTTGTCCCTGCACTTGCCTTTGTTGAACTTCATGAGGTTCCTCTCTTTCCAACTCTCCAGCCTGTCCAGGTCCCTCTGAATGGCAGCACAACCTTCTGAGTGCAAGCCACTCCTTCCAGCTTTGTATCATCAGCAAGTTTTCCGAGCGTGCACTCTGTCCCTTCATCCTGGTTACTGATGAATAAGTTGAACAAGACTAGACCCAGTACTACTGCTGGGGGACACTGCTATCTACAAGCCTCCAACTAGAGGACCTGCTGATCATAACCCTCTGAGTTCTGCCATCCAGCCAGTTCTCAATCCATCTTGCTGACATCTAACTGACACTCATCTAGCTGACACTTCCTGAGCTTACCTATGAAGATGTTCATTGACAGAGGCATGGCCAGCAGGTTGAGGGAGGTGATTGTCCCCCTCTGCTCTGCCCTTTTGAGGCCCCACTTGGAGTGCTGCATCCAGGTCTGGGGCCCCAGTAAAAGAAGGATGTGGAGCTGTTAGAGCAGTTCCAGAGGAGGGCCACAAAGATGATCAGAGGGCTGGAGCACCTCTCCTATGAGGAAAGGCTGAGAAAGTTGGGGGTGTTTAGCCTGGAGAAGAGAAGGCTGTGGGGAGACCTCGTTGCAGCTATTCAGTACTTTAAAGGAGGGTTATAGAAAGGATGGAGAACAACTTTTTGCTCAGGCAGATGATGATAGGACAAAGAAGAATGGTTTTGAACTAGAAGAGGGGAGATTTAAATTAGATGTTAGGAGGAAATTCTTTACTCTGAGGGTGATGAGGCACTGGAACAGGTTGCCCAGAGAAGTTGTGGGTGCCCCATCCCTGGTTCAGGGCCAGGTTAGATGAGGCTCTGGGCCACCTTGGTCTAGTGGGTGGCATCCCAGCCTATTGCAGGAACTAGATGGTCTTTGAGGTCCCTTCCAACCCAAGCCATTCTATGGTTCTATGATATGATTCTATGTTCCAGGAGTGTCAAAAGCCTTGCTGAAGTCAAGCAAGTCAGCAGAGGTTTTCACAGACACTCTAGTGTATAAAGACATTATACTCCTCCCAGCAATTAATTGCCCATTTGTTTAAATACATACTTCAGCTATTAAGTTGGCATCACCAAAATAACGGATTCATCCCAATGATTCAAATAAATTAAAAGCTTGAGGAGACTTCATCAGAAATCTCTCATATTGATAGTGGCATATATTAATTCCTCGTACTTGTTTAATCTGTCGTGGTCAATATCAAATGACAGATTCAAGCAGATGAGATTAAGAGGAAAAGTTGAAGAGTCATTTAGTCCAGTCTCTGAGCTTTGCCTGGCAGGATTGACTATACCTAAACAAACTGTCACAGGAATATATCTGTTCTTAAAAACTTCCAAAGAAATAATTCTCTAATATTCCTATTTTTTTTCCACCTTCACAACTGAAAAGTTTCTGACTGTAGTTTAGAGAGTGCTTATTCCAAATTACATTGGTTCTTCTCTATCCTATGGTGACTACTTTGTAAAACAGATCATTGTTTTGTTCTTAACACACTTTTACATGTTGGAAGAATATTAGTGCATCACTACTCAGTCTTCTCATTTTTAAACTAAGTAAATGATACCTCTTGCAGGTTATGTTTTCTTACTCTTCTTCTAAACCCTTTTACTATTCCCTGCAATTTTGTCTCCATTTTCCTTAAACTGTGGTTGTGAAAAGAGGACACTGCATTACTTGGATCTCACTGGTGCTGAACTGAACACAATTATTGCATCTTTATCTGCTTGGCTGCTGCTTACCCTGTTATGACTGTATATTTGATTGCTGTTTCCCAGGTGTAACAATTTGCACTTGCCTCTACTGAATTTCAGCCGTCTGCTGAAATTTTAACCCTTAGTCTAAAAATAATTTTCATTCCAGCATCCAGGGTCCTTAAAACCCCTCCTCAGTCTAATGATCAAATTTACTTTTGTCTGTGCTGATACTTGTGGAACTGATGAAAATGCTTGGTAGATCTCAGCCCTCACAGTCCCCTATCTAGTCCCACTTGAAATTCTCGTTCCATTTGACAGCAAATCATTGATAATTGTTCATTGAGAGCAATTTCTCAACTGGTTGTCCACCCACCTGATGGTGATTACATCTCCTGCCTTAGCTTATTTATGAGAATATTATATGGAATACTGTCAGAAGCTTTAATTAAAAGTCAGGATATATCATATGCACAACTTCCCCTTTATCCAGTTAGCTTGTCAAAGAAGGAAAGTAGACTGGCTTGACATGATTTATTTTCTTAAGACATGAATATAGGTTGTTTTACTATCTTGTCTTCTAGGAAGTCATGGATATAATGTTTAAAACTTGTATTCTAAATTTATTAAATTGGTGGCTTTCAGTTAGCCCTGAGAATTTGTAGGACTTCTGTTGTTGTTTGTTTGTTTCTTCTCCTACAGGTCTTTGATAAATAATAATATTCAGAATTCCAATGGCTGATTTCCTAAAAATTCCAAAGTAAATATTTTCAGTTTCCACTCCAATGCTCACGTTTGACTGAACTGTATCTTTTCTGCATGTTTTCTCCATCTTTTTTTTTTTTTTTAATGTGCTTGTTAAATTAATTGTGTTTAGTGGATTTTCATAATTTATCTTTTGCATGGAAATTTGGGAAAAGGGCAATTAACAGGTTACCCTTCTTTTTATAATCTGTAATGCAGTCTCCATCCTCTTTTACATTCGTTTTCATCATTCAAGTAGAGTTATGGACCCTTTCTGTTACTTTTTTTTTTTTCTTTTGTATACTAGCTTTTTTGATTTCTTTTCTCATGAATTTAAACTATTCCATTATCCTTAGTGATACATGTTCATTATCATATGTTTCTGTGAATCCTTTTCTGCTTTCAGATCATTAAAGAGCTTCTGACTCAGCCAGAAAGATGTCTAACTTTTCTTCCTCTGTTTCCTTCACATACACATAATTTGCCTTTGTGCATTTGATAATAAAAAGTAAATCTTGCTAATGTGAATGTTTTGGAACTATATGACTCTCAGATTAGTGGAAATGTGTCGTATTGTGTTCCTGTAGTTACTAGGATGTATTTTTTGAGTAAGCTACTAAATATACTACTGTGTGCTTTCAGAAAAGGACAAGGCAAGACAGATTGTGAAGTGTATATAGAAAGATGATAAACTTCTCATGACATTGATGGTAGTGAAGTAGCAAAGGATTCAGCTTTCAGCAAACCAAGTCACTTCTATTAGCAAGTTCTTTACGGTTTGAGGTTTTTGTTTTGTTTTGTTTTGTTTTGTTTTGTTTTGTGGCTGTTTACAAGAACCAAGAGCAGTCAGCTCTTCTGCACTTCATGTTTTGGTCAGGACTATTTCAAGAGTAGCATAAGCAATTGGATTGCATTTTTTTTCCCCCCCAAAGGGTAAGTCTCAGCAGGAACTGGAAGATACTGCTTCTCAAAGAGACAGATGCTGTCAATCACATTATCACTTACAACTTTCTTTTATGCAAGATAGCAGCTCTTGCCAATTGCAGAGCCTGGGATTCAGCAGGAACCAGCAGTTGGATTGCCTCTGACGATACTGTCACTCCTAGTTCTTGGTGCCTTGTTAGCACTACTTATGTACCTCTGCTGTCTTCAGCATCTCTATCTTAGCTTGCTTATGCCAACTTTGATTTTATTTTCAAGAGACATTTGAGGTTTTTGAAGTCCATTATCCCTATTTATTTTATTGAAGCTTCCAATTAATTCAAGTAGTAACTATAATAGCTGTTTTCCCTATTAATTTTCTTCCTCTGGATCCTCAATCAATTCCTCTCTATTAATCAAACTTAAAACTAACATAGCTGCTCACTGGATCGATTAAAGGAAAGCCTTGTTCATCTTCATTTGCTTCTTAGACCTCCTGTTATGGCACTGAATAAACTACCTTCTTCCCTCCTCCTGAATTCAGAGGAGGCATTCTTGTTATGCAGTATAACACTTCATTTTTTGCCTGCCCTTACAAAACTAATCATAAGTTTCAGGTCAATATTGCAATTCTGTGAATTGTCTCAACACGAAATCGTGATAACAGTTTTTCTGTTACTTTGGTTGTTTAGTAGGAAAGATAGAATGTTCTATCTTAAGAGAAAATGATTTCACAAATAATTCCAGAGTACAAGTATGTACCAGGCTCTGGTAGGACTGTAAAATACAAGCAGCAACTTGCTTGAGTCAGGAAATAATCTGAAAGCTACAGAGTATGGGCACCAGTTATTTTTTAGGCAGCTGAAACAGTTTCTTCTCTATAGGAAAAATGTTATCATGCAGCAGCAGACACCAATACATTTTACTTGAGAATTTTTGTCAGATAGTGTTATGTGGATTTCCAAAGCTTTGCATAATATCTCACCGTTTGTCATGGAGCTGTTTGCAAATGCAGTAAAGTCAGAAAGCAGCACTACAGTATTTTGTATGAACTTATTCTTTCACACTTTTTTGAGAGCTAATCAGGAAGAAGAGTGAATATCACTACTCTGATCGCGTGGCTTCATTACATCCAGTCTGCACTCGTTTCCACAAGTGACAGTGTTTACACGGGACATGAAAGACAACACAGATGTTTCTTCATAAGAAGGACTCAATAGGTTTTGAATCTGCAAGCCTTAATCCCTTACATACTCATTTGCATGTATGAGGAACCTCTTTGAGTCTACTCGTGTGAATGAGAGATGCATATATTAGTTTACATGTAATCTTACCAATGGAAGGAGAGTTGCTTAATGTAAAATACCTTCAAAAGCAAGAGGGAACATTGTTAGTGATTTCAGTGCCTGAGGAAGAGAAGGTGTTCTAACCATTAGGGGGTTGCTAAGCTACTCTGGAAAAAACACTGGGAAGAAAACAAAATCTAGGAAAATTTTGTACATCTTTTGGTTCCTA
The DNA here is from genome assembly GCF_009769625.2 of Cygnus olor. Taxonomy (NCBI): domain Eukaryota; kingdom Metazoa; phylum Chordata; class Aves; order Anseriformes; family Anatidae; genus Cygnus; species Cygnus olor. Next base: position 21,882,591 of record NC_049171.1, read on the forward strand.
GATGATACTCTTTCACCATGCTTTCTACAAGGGGTCACAAATACTGTGTTCTTTCTTTCCTCACACCTGGCTTGAGATGGTGGGGCCTGCTGCAGGGGAATGCTGAGCCTCCTGGGCCAGGACAGAGGTCACTGGGAAGGCTGCTTTGAGTATCAGATGAGCTACATAAAACTAAACTATCTGAAAGATTGGCTCCTAGGCAGTTCAGAATGGACATTCAATGTTAGTTGAAGCTTCTGACTTTTTTCTCTTTTTCATGCAACATCTGGGAAGTAAAGAAAAATCAGTTTGTGAAGAGCTCTTAAACTCTGGAGTTGTATAGTCTGTGACAGTAATAATAAGTACAGATGTCATTTGATTGCTCATTGAGACAATAGAATATTGTACAGGTGCAAGTTAAGTGAGCACCCACCATCAGGAGTTCTGAGTGAAGCCGGAACCCTGTGCAAAATAAAGCCAGGGTGGCAAATTTAAGGACCCCAGGAAACTGTAGTTCTTGCACTTCCTGACCATTGAAAGGATCACTTTGAAAATAATGCTCTTCAATGCTTTTTTTTTTTTTTTTTTTTTTTTTGGTGGGCGTATGTGTATGTGTATAAAATATATTTGCTGCTGGTTGGTTATTGTTTGTGATTGAAAGTCTAATTAATTGTTACGTTGCCTACTGCTTTTCAATGGAAATACCATTTTTATTTTTATTTGTTGTGCAGAATGATATCTTTTAATGCCTTTCCAGAATATCAAGCTGCTTGTCCTAATTTTCACTGTGAGCAATAGATTCTGTCCAAAAAAGACAAACAAAAACAAACAAACAAAACCCCCGTGGACATTTCAGTAGGAGGTGCAAGCAACAGCTGTAGGCGCTGTAGACATGCTTGAGACTAAATGCTCCAATTTATGAACCTAGGAATACTTGTAAACTTTCCTCTGAAGAAAATGCTGTATATAGAAAGGGATGTCTTCCCTCAATGTCCTCTACAAAGGGAGCTGTAGCTTGTATTTGTCCCAGCTTAGGAGTTTTGGTATTTGGGTGACCGTGTACAACTGCCTGGACCACAGGACTGTGTAGAGCAAGATGAGATTCTCTCCACTGCTTCAGTTAGGAGCATAGGCTGTTTCCTTGGCATCTATTACCCTGTGGGGGAACCATACACATTATAATCAGAAAGAGAGAAAGCTGCGAGAGCTGCACTGTGGAAAACCTGCCAAAATGAAATAGTAGGACTAAGAAATGTTCATCTCTCATAGCAACCTCACTGTGATATGTGTGCAGCAAAAACCTAAGCCCAAGTATGTAGTTGTGCACAAAATAGCAAAAAAACTGAGAACAGAGGCTGTGGGAAAGTGTCAAGGGTATGCTTCAGAAAGCACAATTTATTGTATCTCTTGCCTCTGACAGACTGAACATCCCCCTTTTCATAGCTATCAAATACTCTAGAAGACTGAAACACAGATCAGAAGTTGGTCCAGTGAAATCAACTGCTTCCTGCAACAAAGCAGTGCAGAACAGAAGCCGTCAAGTTCTTATAAAACTTCGTGTTAGAATCATTGCCCAGATTCCTCTGCAAATGCAAGCATCCAGAAGATTTCCTACTGGATGGTGTGGAGGGATGTGTGATAGGATCTCATTGTGTTTCTCTCATATATTCTTTTCCCCCAGAATGGACAGATGGCATTTTTCTGGCATGTCAGTAGTGGATCACTTTCTTTCCAATTCATCAATATATGTCTTGTATTTAAATAAGTATTAACATTTATTTATGATACTTCAGATTTGAAGTGTGGGCTCACCTATGTTTAAATATTCACTAGAATTTTCACACGTTTTAAAATATTTAAGATATGTCAGCTGTGGAGAGCTAGAAATAGTAACTTCAGAAGCTATGAATACTATGTACTATGTTGGAAAATCAAAGTTTACCAAGACCTCTTGTGCAAAGTAGTTAAAGTGCTAAGATTGTCTGTCTTTGTTACTGTAATTCTGATCATTTGAAACACAAAGTGAAGAAATGCAGAAAAGGGTACCCACGTAGCTATAATCTCTCTGAAGCGAATTATCTATGAAGGTCATGTTCCCTGAGGGAGTCCCATTTCACTCTCATGACTGGTGGTTTCCCCTTTCACATATTTTTTGCTTGCTCCTATCTCATCATAATAGATAGTTCCACACCGTCCTCATCATGCCAAATGATTTCCACCTTTGCATTGGCTTTTCTAGTTATGTAGGTAATCTCTCTCCTATACACCAAATGTGTTGTTATACTGCCTTACTTTTCTTTTCCCCCAGAACCACCACAAATTTCTTCATCTGCTAGGTTCTTCTCATTCTTTTTTCTCCTTTCACCAGTACTTTTAAGGTTATGCTTCTGTCTAAAATTTTCACTTTTTTCCTTCCTCATTTTCTATCATTACACCCTAAACAATCTAGCTTTCTCACCACAGCGCTGTGATCTTTCCAGTTACTAGAGTGATTCCTTTTCCAAAGCCATCTACATTTGGTTACTTTTCTCTTTTCCAACTCAGATACTGAGCATGTGTATGTTGATGTCTGTGATTGTAGACATTCCTAAGTTCAGAACCTTTGATTATTTGTTTTTGATGCTACAAGAGGTTGCAGAATCTGGTAGCCCAATGGTTTATGGCTGCTATGGATCCATGTCCCCAGGCTCAGCAAAGCTGGGCACATATTTCTGATAGGAATATATACATATGTGCATGCATATATATACATATAGATATACTATATATAGTGTATCACTATTCACATTCATACATATGTGTATGTATGTATATATAGACAAATGCAATAGAAATCTACAAGTCACTTTAGTAGCTGGGATTGGACACTCAATTTACCCACCATTTAGTTGCCCATTTGATCCCAGGTCTTCCCTGTTGCTGGCACATAGACTTGAAGCATGCAACCCTGCTCCAGTTGCTGGTATTCTTATCCTACTCACTACCTGGTCCAGATTGACATTTGCTAGCATTCACCCATGCCCATTCAGAATAGAGCATACATCCATACAGAAGTTAGGTAAAAATAGGATTTAATGTGTGTATAGGATAGATTGCAAGCACAGGGCATAGTCAGGTGGGGTTATTTTACCACTGTCTCTTTCCACTTGCTGACCCCTTTCATCCTATTTCCCCTCTATGTTCCAATTCTTGTTCCTCCCTGAGACACCTAGATACCTCATTTTCTGTACTTGCAGTCTGTCCTTTAAACATCCCATAATAAATTTCAAATATTCCCACAATCACCTTAAAACATCTCATGTCAGTACATCTCATGTAAGTAAATGTAAATTTTACAGTCCCCAGATGTTCACCCCCCTGCATCCCACAGTGAGTCTCATTCCCTGGTAGAAAACCATCCCCCTTGGTGTGGAACATGGCCATGCAGGGGAGTTTCTTCCCTCAGGTCGTCTCAGGGGGTTTCACCCCTGAGACTGGCCTAACCGGTCTCCTTGGTGGCCCTAGGGAGCCATCAGTTCAGCAAGCCCCTCACTGCTTAGGTTACTTGGGTTCCTCTGCATGGCACTGCTCCTCCAATCCTCACTGGGGTCTTTGCATCACCATGAGGTGATTAACCTTTGATAATACAACTTAACACACAGGAAAAAAAAAATCCACCTTATCCACCACAAGTAAGTAATGATGCTTTGTGGAAAAGGTTTGTGTTTTCATCATTTGAAAAATGTCAGTATGCTTCTGGGCTGAATTTGTTACTAAAACCTAATACTGAAGACTGGCCTCCTAGCACAGAGAGCATTTTTCTGAAGTGTTTTAGCAACCCAGAGTTGATGAGAAGTATTAACGCTTGCTAAGTTGTGTCTAAGTTATACCACCTAGACCCAGGGAAATGATGTACATTGTGAGTGAGAAAAAAAAAATGGGAGAGGGAAGAGAAAACAGCTTTGAATTATGTGCTGTATCATGCAGTGACATTTCAAGGCACTTTACACAAGGTGTTCGTTCATTTAATAGTGTGGTCTCTAGTGCTGATCAAAATGACTGAGAGCACAAAGGGGAAATGTGAGCTTTCAGGTCTGATTTAGGACAAAGGATTTTTAGCATCCCTGGCATGGTTGGATATGGAGCACAGGAAAGACTGGGAAACCTGGTGAAGAAATGACAGTAAATCTGGACAGACGGAGTAAATCTGGTACTAACAGAGAATGTTAAGTTCAATCAGGCCTATGCAAACTTCATTAGAATGTTAAAAGTGGGCCCCATGAAAAAGACTATAATGAATTAATAATGAAAACCTTGGAAGGCAAATACAGTGCGTACATTCAAGAAGAACAAGCATCTGAGCTGGTACTGTAACCATAACAACACTAGGCATATGTATATGCACACTGTATATGTATGTATCATATATATCACATATATATTCTTATATACATATATATAATCACATACATACATAGTCATATACTGGTGAAAACGAAAACTTGTGAATTTTTAACAATTTGAAATTTTTATTCTGATTTCTAAAAGTAAATATTTCTATTACTTCTTGTGAAATGAATATTAAGAAACTGAGTCAATTTGGAAAAAAAAAAAAAAAGTAAATGTTCTATTTACTAGAACACATTTATTTGCATATTATTTATTGACACGTCCAAGCTATGAAAAAGTACGCTTCTCCTGGGATGTAAAAGTCCACCTAAAGCATAGATACATGCGTACACAAACACTAGCTACTCCTTACATTTATCTTAATAGTTTCAATAGCACATCCAATATTTTGTAATAGAAACTGGCAGCAATGCTTTAAAAAATGACTTCAGGTTTAAGAGTATGACATCTGCATTTTTCTTCACTTATTCTTTTTTCTTTGCTTAAACTCCATGATATCAAAACTTGTGTTTTCCAAAAATATGTTGTCAGCTTGAAAATACTGGTATTGAAAATAAAATATTAACAGAGAATGGAAGTATAAAATGGAGAATAACTTCTTTTGTATTCGAACTCTTAAAGGCAGTTCATAAAGCAATGTGTTAAGTACAATTACAGCAGAACCAGTGCAGATATGGGAGCAGATGGGAGCAATATGTGTATTAGTTATATATGTATATTAGTACACACTTGTTCTATGCTATCTCAAATCCATGCAGAAATGAGTTCTCTGTGTCTGTTGTGATCAAATTATAAATCTAATGTATCTATGAGAAACGAGGCTATTTGGGTTTTGGTGTTTTTGAGGTGTTGTTTGTTTTTGTGAGTGGTTTGTTGTTGTTGTTTTTAATATTTTGTGGTTGAATTTCTGTCAAAAGCTTTAGTGCTTACTGTAAATTGTTCCTATGTATTCAGCACTCACACCTGACTTGTGAACTAATGCAAAAAGTTTTAGTTTCTTTTCTTTAGTTTATAGGAAAGCAATATTTACTCTAGAAAGCAACACTATTGCTTTACAAACAATCCTTCACAAGGAATATTATCATAAGATGCTCCACATAGAAATCCATAAACTGAAGCACATGAAGATAAATTTTACTCTGATTTATAGAAAGACATGAACTTATATCAATTTTACAGGGTGACAAAAGCATAAATCTGCAGTGGAGAAGAAAGGATAGTGAAGAGACCATGTGTAGTAAAGAGATGGGAATTGTTTTGATGTGATTATGAGATGGCAACAAGTCAGTGAAGTTGGAAGGGCTAAACTTCTGTTTTTAGGAATAAGCAATTTCTAAGCATTCGGGAAGTTGAGAAGGATGGAAGGGTTCTAGGAACCTTTAATAGATGGTGGATTAAAGAGATAAAGAATGAATATGTAAGTTAAGGATGAGTTCTGTGATGGTTTGGAGCCATTTAATAGGTTTACAAAACACATAAAAGGAGAAAATTCAAAATCTAAATACCTGTAAAAAATCTGGTCTGAAACAAAAATGTGGTACGTGTGCAGGTGTTTAGTGCGGAAGAAGGTGGAAGGAATTAATCTCATTTAACATGAGATTTTGCAATTTGGATTTCTGTATGGGGATCAGTTGTTTGAGGCAATCTTCATAATCAAGGCAGAGAAGTAGGCAATTGCTGACTGTAATTCATCTGACCTCAGCTTTAAGATAAGGTAAAATTATGCCAGAGAATGGCCTGTTTGTCATCACTGACTTCAAAGGGAACCTAGATGACCATAGTAGGTAACATTTCTGTTTTGAATATCTATATTTGGTCAGGGGAACACTCTATTCCTTCCTATACTGTCCTTCCTATGCTAGTTTGAGTTTACGTTGCTCACCACTTTGTAGCCTAAGGAGAAAAAGTGTGTGAATACAAAAGAATATGTACTGAAATTTTCATGTAATTTCAGTTCTTTAATGAGGGCAGTCTGTATCAAAACAGAATATTACACTGTCCAAAACTGGTATCTTTAGGAAAAAAAAAAAAAAAAAAAAAAGAAGAAAAAAAAAGGAGTAAAGCAAGACCATAATCTGCTCATACATCTGGGGACTGAATCCCATGTGAGAAGACAGCCATCTCCTGTCTGCCCTTCCATTTCCTGAGCAGGGAGCACAGAGCCTGTTGCAGGAATACTTTAGGCTCCTGTCTGCTGTTTTGTGTGGCTCTGAGGGGTTAGGAACAAACTGAAGAAATCAAGATTGCATTGTCAGTCCCTCCACAGTGTACTGAGCAAAAAGTCTAACTGTGTCTTTGCCAAACTAGAATAGGATGTAACGTCTAGTGATGAATTCATGTACATACAAATACAACCACATGTACAGCCTGCCAAATAACCTTTACATGTAGTGTTATTCATACTCTATTACATAACATGACTGTTCTGACAGACTGAAATTTGAAATGGGCTGTTAAAAAGTTTGGTAGTAGTTACAATTTATGCTAATTTTTATTATCTTGCATTCTGAAACGGATGTCAGAGCCTCTTGAGTAGAAGACTCCCAGCCCCTTTCCATCCCCAAATTTTCTGTTTTCCCTATCTGTCATGTGTGCCTCCTGCTGTTCTTTCAGATTATTTCTTTTCTCACACATTAATTTAAGAGTATGACACCACTGTCAGTGAAACGTGTGGAGAATTAAGAGTGGCTGTGCTTGATAAGCCCAGATGCTAAAAATATTACCCACTTATGCATCCACACTGCTACTTGTTCTTCTTATTAGCTTAAGGATATGTGGCTTTGCTGTCACTGTGGTGCAGTGTAATGGAGACAAAAGCTGGTCCTCCTGCCCCAGTTAAATGAAAAAAAATTGCAGATAGTCACTTCTGAAAGCCATTACTGGAATGTCCAGGTTGGGATTCAGCAGAGATGCTGGGGACAGTGTCAGGGCAGGTCTTCAGGACAGGTAGGGACCTCTCCACCTGGCAGCCTTCTCCACTGTGTCTTGCAGCATGTGCTGCACTGCATGGCGGGGCACTGACTGGAAGGGACCTCCTGACTGTGGAGCCCAGCAGCTGTGTCACATAAACCAATACAGGTGGGCAGCTGTGCTGCTAGCCTGGGACAGAGCCTGACTCAGACCTGCTTTGTGCCACGTTTGGTGTGGTTCAGATGCTGACTGGAGGGAACAATGAGCAAAAGGCTAGAAAGACGGTAAATTTATTCCTAGAGTAACCAGGAGTGAGAAAGAAAGAGGCTGTGGTGGGAGGATTTCTTGTTTGTGGGCAGCACTGAAAGCACAAGAGCAATGCACCAGAAAGGTTTGCCTTGGCAGAGAGCGGGCAAGGTGAATGTATATGGAAACCTGTGAGCAGATTCAACTTTGATCAGGGTTGCAGACCGAATGTTTGTAAATATGTTAAATTACTTATGGTTTATACATGACTATTCACCACTTGCAATGATTTTGGATGGTATGGTTTTGGCAGGGTATTTTTCAGATCTTTTTTTGCATTTGGAGTCACAATGATAGTTCTATCTTATTGGGAAGTTTTTGGCAATATGAAGTCTGAACACAGCATTTAGAATCGTACCTTTTAAACATAGGAAGAATATGTTCCTTTTCATCAGTTTTCACCATTTAGCTCAGATGTATCAAAAACCCCAGGAAAGCTAGAGCTCATCACTACAGATAAAAAGAAACTTTCTTTTATCCTAGCATCTCACCTAGTTAAATTATCTTTAGTGAGGTGCTTCATATGGAGATAAGCCTTCCGTACACTGTGTGCACAAACAATAACATTAACTAATGGTTATCATCAACCTTACTACATGATTCTAGCTGCATACTTTCAAGAGTAATATTATTGATTTCTCACACATCTTTTAAAGATGCTTAGTAAGTTGTTAGTTTCTTTCTGTGCTTCAAACTCTTAATTGTTCACATATTCCAGATAAAAAATAGCTAGCTTCTTCATTGTATGAAAATATTTATTATGTAATGAGTTAAACCTTGCTTTTACCTCTAGACAACCACTATCTTTCCTGAAGGATAATGCAAAGAAACCTCTTAAGTATGAAGAAAATTTGTGTTTAACAAGTGCTGACCACTAATCAAGGCCTTTTTTTTTTTCTTTTTTTTGAATGACGTTTCTTAGTCTAGTAATCTGTTCTTGCTGTTAGATTTGTATAATTTGATTCCCACTGATCGTGAACTTAGGGAGTACTTAAATACATTTTATGGAGAAAAAAAAGCCAAAACTGGGCTTCTGAGTGCTTCAGTGTTAATGTAGTAATCATACAACCCTCTGCCCATGTTCTGCCTAGTACACAAATGTTAAGCTCACTTGAAACCATCCTTGAACCATCTGTTCAGTCTTTCAGCTGTAAAACCAATGTACAATTGCGTTTTATCATTCTCTTGAGGACTTCTCTTAAAATTGATACCACCTGTGTCTTCCTAAAAAATGGCTTTCCATTTAAAAAATAAATATTTCATTGATTTTTTTTCCTCCTGTTTTGCAAAGAGGATTGAAATGTAGCACTGCTTCTATAACAGTATTTTTAAACATGCCAGTGTGAGGCTGTTAGGAATAACTAGGTATAAATACCACTAATGAGTAAACAAGTGTTTAATCCTGTTTGGGGTAGGAAATGTCTAAATCCTAAAATAATAATAATAATAATAATCCAACAAAACGAATATGAAGTGTGATACTACAAATATGTTATTTTTCCTATGTGAGCTATTTATTTCCAAATTGTTTGTCACTAATCATATTATGAATTTGCCTCTTTTGAAATGCCAGAATGTTGAAAGGGTACCAAAGGTGATAAAGTAGGAGAAAATACTTGAGATGAAGGAGGCAGTAGTGTTCATAATAGCTCTCTCTTGTTTACAGCATAAACATACGAGTTTCAACTCATTTTTTTTTTTTATTTGTACATCTGTTGCTTAAATCTACATAGGAGAAGATCAATACTGTTCAGAGGCATAAGTTTGTCAAAATGGAAAATATGGTGTGAGGCACAGGATTTAGGCTGGGTTCCTGCTTGTGGGTGATCTAACCCGAGTTTTTCCTTGTGTATATTACTTTGTCTCTTTGCCTTTACATTAACAGCAGTTGTGCACAGCCATGTAACCTGTGAACTGTTCATCTGGATTCCCTGTGGTCTGCAAAACCCATACCTAGAAGCTGAGTTCTGTTGGATGCCCTAGGTTTATCCCTCCCTGTTCCCTTTACACCTCAGTCCCCTCTTCAGATTCTTTTTTGGTGTCATTATGGGATTTGAAGAAAGACAAGTCTGAAACAATCTCATGATTTTGGGGTCCCGACTTCTAATTATTCTCTGCTCTTTTTTTTTTTTTTTTTTTTTTTTTCTCCTGAGAGATGTATGATTGATTCTTGCAAGGCCCCATAATTCACACAAACAGCACAGAGGTCAGCTGCTATGACAACATGCTGTAGTACCAAGGAAAATGTAGAATCCCAGTTCAGCTTTGAACTTCCACAAACATTTCCATAGAAAAAATAACTTACAGTTTGTCAAGTACTTTTTAGCCAACCATCCCTCCTATGGAAAATCATGAAGTAGCAATATTTTATTTCCAAAAAGCCAGGTTTACTCTGAAGAACTCTGAAGAGGCTGGATTTCAGACTAGGTTCCTGTTTCCTTGTATATAACCTTAGGTAGGTACAAGATTCTCATAAATTATGTTGTCTCTTGGCTATGTAGCTATCAAATTTGCGATGCTTTTATTTATTTATTTTTTAACTAATGTAAGGCAGTCTAATATTTCAGATAATGTAGAATGTATGAGACTTTGGAGAGGTTAAGTTTTTTAATGGCTTTCGAGGATTTAGTTCATTTTAATGCTGCCTCGTTTAAAGACAGAAAGAAACTATGGAAATGGTTTGAAGCAACACCTAAGAGACTGAAGGTGAGACTTAACAGAAGAATATTATAGAGACCAGGACCTACTCTGTTTTGTGTGCTCTGCCTGCGCCCCACTTGCCTCTTCTTTGAAGTGCATCTTTCATATGTGCAATACAGCACTCAGACATTACCAGTATTTACTAAATACTTCTGTTACAAACTTAATGAATTATATACTCTTCCCTAAAGATCACCCTCTTATCAGTCTTAAGCTTCTAAAGTGTGAGTGAAGTTCTGGCCCCGTTGAAGGCAATGGGGATTTTGCTGCTGGCTCATTTGCCTATTTGGAAAAATTCTTACTTTTTGCATAGGCGATCAGAGTTTGGTCTTGAGCAACAGTGAGATTGAGAAGGTGATAGCATTGCCGAGGCACTTGTGCTGTAGCCTTTTGAAGAACAAGGACTTACAATTGTTCCTTTTAAAATTAAAAACAGTAGAAAGTATATTTGCAAATATATGTTATCAACAAATGTATTTTTCACCAAAGAAGCCTGGAAAATGTCAAGCCCAGAGGGTGAATATTTTAAAATGAGGATGTGAAAACGGGAACTAGATTGGAAAGTACTTTGCAACCTCAATTACAACAGATTCTGCCATTGCAACACGATAATAATTTGCAGATATTTCATTCTACTATTTCCTGCTCTGAAGTGATTTCAACAACAGAATGGCTATTTTTTTTTCTCCTGTGGTACGGGAATACCACACTAGATGAGTCTCTTACCACTGAACTGGCCATTTGTCAAGACCTTGGCTTAACGATGTGGCACTCCAAACGTGTCTGTGCAGTTTATGGTGCATTATAGATCGCTCTTGCAATTGACTGTTACTTACTTGCCCTGATGGGCTGGAGAAGTCATGAGATGGGGTAGAAAAAGGAAATAAGTAAGATAACAGGTAATTTATGTAACTAATGATGCATTAACGATATGTTAAAAGATTCTACTTACAGAAAGATTGTAGGGCCTGTGATTACTTTTTTTCATATATCCTACTTAAAACAGACTCTGCAGGCTCAAAATTGAATGAGGCAATGCCTGTATTCTTTGATGACACTTGTGATCACCTTTCTCATATCTTTGCTCATTGTTTAACAATCACAACTGCAATCCAGCCATCAGGAGGTGATTAATTCCAAGGGATAAATTATCCTTTAATTTCTGCTTCTGCAGCCCCAACACAGAAGGACATCAAATAAAAACTAAATAACTGATGTTAATAAAGACTGATAAAACATCCCCACATTCCATCAGCAACATCCTGCACTGGCAGATATTTTCAAACTTCTCTCTGTGTTCCTTTTTCCAATTACAAAGCAAAAGATAAAAGGCATGATAGTGAAATATGGTAGGACCTCGGAAATTGCTGGAAAAAAATTATTGCTTATTTCTAAAATGAAATGTGAAACATATAATAAACAGGAAATGGTATGGTGGGGTGCATTCCAAGAAATGCAGAATTGCAGATAAAATAAATATTTGAGAGAGAGACTGGAAGGAAAAAAATGCCTTTGAATAGTTTTACAATATGTTTGTAAAGCACTATGTGTATACCAAATAGCTAAGGACTCTTATTTGGTAAGGACTATTTCACCAAGGTCACCTCGCTGTGGTTTTTTTTTTTTTTTTTGCATTGCATTCTGTTGTGTTTGGGGAATATACTACATTATATTTACCTGATGCATAAACTTTTGCTTTCTTTATCATTTATAATTCTGCTGATGATATCAGCATACAAAAACTCCGATTTAGCTACCATTGTAAGGAAGTTTAAAAGTAAGGCTGGAAATCTACTGTGATGTAAGAATGATAAGATCTAAGATGTAAAATCCTGGCTGCACTGCAGTCATTAGACACTTTGTCTGGGACTTAAGTGGATGCAGGATTTATTACCAACTTTTAGCTGTCATTCTAAATGCATTCAGTTTGGGGACAGAGACAAGAGGGGGTTTCACTGATGTATTCTGAGTGCCATTAGGTGCTTTGCTGCTGACAAGGATGGCTGATTCATACAGGTTGAAAGTATATGTAATGATAAATATATTTATTTGTTGTTGCTTTTAGAGACCCAATCAAAATCCTGCAATTCAGCTGAAATCCAGATTTTATCCTTCCTTGAATATTCAAAACCTTTTTTTTCCAGGATGCAGTAAATAATTTACAGTTTTGGCTGCTTACTTTTAAAATTTGGTATGATATTAAATATAATTAAAACATAATTAAAACTTCATTAACGTTATTGGATTAAATGCATATGTATTCATTAAATACCAGTTTTCAATATCCATTTTGCAAAGTATTTTATATAGCTCTGAAGTCTGATCATAGTTTTCTTACCAGCTCTTCCTAGTTTTCTTAAAGAGTAGTTAGCAGGTTACTTACTGTCAAGATTTAAGCCCAGTTCTGAATTGCATTGATACGTGAATTGTTTCTGAAGAGACGCAAACACTAATATTGCTGTTAGGACTGACATCTAGATGTGGGGCAATTCCCTGGTACATTGTTCTGACATTATTTCTTTGTACACCTGTACTGACTCCCTAGTGAGTTGATGAACTGCACAGCTGCTCTTGTGTGCTGTTAACAACTCTTATAGAGTTTTCTGTTTTGTGGGAGATTGCTAGATTTTCATCAGTGAGTTTTTCTCATCTCACTGTTAAGTATTAATTGGCTATTTTGTTGTAGTTGTATGCAGCCCTTATCTCAAAATAAAATGTTGCTTGGCTTTATTTTTTTCCATTTTTGTTTGGTTTTGTTTTTCTTCATTTTGTTGTTTGTTTTTTTGTTTTATTATTTCTAAGAGATCATCCTTATTTATGTTCCAAGGAATAGATTTTGTTAGGTGACTAATAACTTTATGTTTAGAAATATGTTTCTTCATTATCCTCTCTCAGTCCTTGCTTTGTGGCAGATGATATTCTAGACCCAGCATGTGCCCTGTGTCCTGTGTGACTGCCAGCTGCAGCACAATTTTTTCTCCTTTTATTTAAACAATTTTGGTCTTCCCTGGTGATCAGTTTTGCAACAAATGCATGGCATCGTGCCAGGTTGGCATAGACCAGTGTATTTCATGATTCATGTTTAGAGCAGAGAACTCCAGGGCTTTCTGCTGTGTTAGCAATATGACTCTTCTGTGCTGTTGCATGGCATGAAGATTATTACTACCCCATATATATGTCCACATCCAGAACTCTTTTTAGCAATATTTGAGATCTTGTAGAAGGAGACAAGATGTCTAGAGTATTGGGAAAAAGGCAATCACAGCGCTTGACTGTAAAGAGAACAAAGAGAACAATCTGGCAATTGTTGGCAGTTAACATCAATCCTCAGAAAAATTCTAGAGCAAGAAGTCAAATAGAGTAGAGGAGCAAAGCACTAGCTGTCATGTGTCTTATATTTGATGCGATACATTGTCTAGGATCCCTTTATCAACAACCTCAATGATAGAATAGAGAGTGAGTTTATTGTATCTCCATATGATCCAAACCTGGGAGAGACTGCTTGTACACTGGAGGATGAAATTAGAATTCAAAATGATTTTGACAAAGTGGCAAAGCACGTGAAATCTTAACACAGGAATTATTTACTGCAGTGATACAAAATGAAGACAGCTGCTTTGGTAGCAGTTTTTCAGAAAAAGCTGAGTATGAACACACAGTGTTGTGAGAAAGCAAGCACAAAGCAGAAGTAGAACAAGACAGATACGTGAAGGAATCCTGTACTCAGGAATAAATGAAGTCTCTGCTAGACTAGCCAGCTAGACAACTGCAATTTGGGGAATTGTACTTGAGAAATATAGGGTCCAGTGGACATAGTCCAGAAGAAATGAGATAGATTTCAGTTCTGAAAATTGTGACTTATTTCACTATTGGAAAACACTTTCAAATGCAAAGTCAATAAAGCACTGCCATGGATTTCTTGGTAAATGATGGAACCTCCACCACTGGACATTTTTAAGAACTGCTCAGATAGACAGGACTTGGAATCATAGAAACATAGAATATCCTGAGTTGGAAGGGAACCACAAGGGTCACTGAGTCCAACTCCTGGCCCCACACAGGACCAACTCGAAATCATACTATCTGTCTGAGAGCATTGTCCAAACACGTCTTGAACTCCAGCAGGCTCGAAGATGTGACCACTGCCCTATGGAGCCTGTCCCAGTGCCCGACCACCCTCTCAGTGAAGAACCTTTCCCTAACACCCAGCCTGACCCTCCCCTGTCCCAGCTCCATGCCGTTCCCTCAGGTCCTGTCGCTGTCCCCAGAGAGCAGAGCTCAGTGCCTGCCCTTCTGCTCTCCTCAATCTGCTCTTCTCTGGGCTGAGCAAAACAAAAGACTTCAGCTGCTCCTCATATGTCTTGCCCTCTAGAACCTTTGAGAACCTAGAATCTTTGTAGCCCTCCTTTGGACACTCTCTAATAGTTTTATTTCCTTTTTACACTGTGGCAGCAAAACTGCACACAGTGCTCAAGGTGAGGCCACACCAGAGCAGAGAGGGACAGTCACTTCCCTTGACCACCTAGCAATGCCATGCCTGATGCACCCCAGGGTACAGCAGGCTCTTTTGGCTGCCAGGGCACACTGTTAACTCATGTTCAACTTGCTGTTGACCAAAATGCCCAGATCCCTTTTTGCAGGGCTGCTCTCCAGCCTCTCATCCTCCAGTCTGTGCCAGGGATATCTATAGCCAGGGTTGCCCCATCCCGGGTGCAGAATCCGGCTCTCACTCTTGTTAAACTTCATATTGTAGGTGATTGCCCAGCTCTCTAATTTGTCAAGATCTCTCTGGATGACCTCTCCACCCTTGACAGAGTCAACAGCTCCTCCCAATTTAATATCATCTGCAAACTTACTCAAAACAAGTTGTTTATGAAAATACTGAAGAGAACTGGCCCTGAAATGGAGCCCTGAGGAACCCCACTAGTGACTGTCTGCCAGCTTGATGCAACCCCATTTACTACAAAAGTTTGAGCCTGACCCATCAGCTATTTGTTCACCCATCACATTATGTTTTTATCTAGCTGTATGCTGAGCATTTTGTCTAGAAGAATACTGTGAGAAACAGTATCAAAAGCTTTACTGAAATCCAAGCAGATTCTGTCAACTGGCTTCCCTTGGTCAACTAGATGGGTGACCTTGTCACACAAGGAAATTAAGTTTGTTAAGCAGGACATTCCCCTTGTGAACCTATGTTGGCTATGACCAGCGACCACATTGTCCTTCAGGTGATTTTCAGTACCTCCCAGAATAATTTTCTACATAATTTTACCAGGCACTGAAGTGAGACTGACATGCCTGTAATTACAAGGGTCTTCTTTCCTGCCCTTCTTGAAAATTGTAATGACATTTGCCAGCTTCCAGTCAGCTGGGACCTCTCCAGATTCCTGATGTAACATTGGAAACAATGTAGATATCATTTATCCTTCCTGCGGGCTAAGTAGATAAACTTTATAGTTTATCCCATAGTTCTTTCAAGACCATTTTTCTATTATTCTGTGATTATTAGCACATAAATTCAATTTTGAACATAGCTGAATTAGATACCAAATAGGAAGTTAACATTTTTTGTTTAGGGATTATTGCATATATAGAGGTTGATACAGAATCGTCAGGGAGCAGGGGGCTGGCTGCTTCTTCAGGGCCAGGGCACCAGGGAGACCCAGCAGAGTTTGCCCCTTTATCCATGGGGTGAAGTCACACGGGCTGGACACAGGCAAGACAAGCAATGAATCGAGTTCAGGGTGTGCCTTGAGGCTCTAGCCAGGAGTAAGAGGAGACAGGGCCAGAGACAGGGCTATAACATTGGTCTAATGTCCATGCAGGAGCCAGGTCCAAAGTCAGAACTGCAGGAAAGTTGCAGCATATGTACAAAGGGCCCATGGATTAAATCAGTTACCAACAGCTCAGGTCCCAGGCCTATAAAGAAGACAGAATTGGAGACACTCACACACACTTACAACATCGCTCAGGCAGGGACCAATGGCCTGGGATTGAGCAGAAGCAGGGGCAGGGGATGGGGCAAGGACACGGGATGTTGGGCAGGCCATAAAGGGCTGCTAGTGCTTTCAGTGCCCTGACAAAAATGGTCTTAGAGGAGTGCACGTGATTTCCATTCATTCTTCTTGAGGAACCTCGGCTTGGTAGACACTGAGATGCATTGTAATTATACACTCTCTTCAGAAGCTGGGCATTTGAATTCCAAACGTGCAAATCTGCATTGTGTTCATAACTTAATTTTATTTTGTAAATTAAATTATGAAGTTAGAAATATTTTCCTAAAAATAAATAAGCAATAATGAATGTTGAGAACTTTTGTTTGACTTAGTTTTGGCAAGCCCAGTATAGTTATCCAGATGGAGTTGTCAGTGGTAGTGGCGTTGAAAAGTTAGCTACTATCTGTAATAGACACTTGTGGACAAATTAAAATTATTCTGTTGTCTTCTAAGGAAGTCACTCTTATAGTTTTTTCTCATCACCTGTCCTTGTTCATATCTCCATCAAGCAACATACTCCAGTGTGATTGTATTACTTATTTTAGAGATGGGTTCTACCAATGTTTCCCCATATTAGCATATAGGTTTGATGAATAAAGGAAAAACTAATGTAAGAGCAGCAGAATCAGGACCTTGTAATAATATTAGTGACAGAATCTCACATCAACTTGAATTTAATCTGTTCTCCAGTATACTAATGTTTTTAAACTCTTAAAAACATGATAGTATATTATTTTTCTCCTTGCTACTGAATCTGTGCCTCCCATGCCACAGTGGTGTAAATTCCAAGGTAGTCTTTGAATTTTCTTCCTTTAAATTTGTACTAAATATTTAAACAGAATATACAAGTTTTCTGTTGGATGATTTGTATTCAGCTTGAAATACTTGGTAAGTGTCACCTTAACGATAAAACTGGGATAGTGTAACAGGTGCTTATTGTCTTGTTCTTCCTCATTGTTGTTCAGATGTTATGTTTTGGCATATGTTAGTGACTGTCAAGGGGATATTATTGATCTGCTGAGACATCTGCTCTACTCACATTAATTTGGCTATTCCTTAGTGAAAGATGAGTTCCTTATGACTTCCCATTCCTACCACAGTAATAGTGACCAGGTCTTTGCAGATGGAAAATGACATTATTTTAAATGCACCTCTGAATTACATACTTTTTGTTTGCTTCTAAATGAGCGACATTTTTTTTTGAATTATCCCATCAAAAACTATCTAAGGAATGAAAATCTAAACACAAAAATAGTTAATTTTACTTTTTTTTTTTTTTTGGTGGGGGTGGGCATAAAAAAGTCTTTAGAATATTTTAGGAGAATATTTTAGGGAATAACCATAAGACAGAAAAGAACCACCTGAACGTCTTGAAAGAGAAAATGAATGAGTAGATCCAGGCAATACTATATTTTCAATCATATTTCTAAAAGAAAAATCTGATTGTTTCATTAACTTGAGGAGCAGAGGGAGCAAAACTCAATAGAGAAGTGACATACGCAAGAACAGAAAAACTGACAGCCATCAGTTAAGCTAGTATCCAGAACAGTACTTCCAGTTTCCTTCCTTTAATTTAATTTGTGATTTAAAAAAGCCTTTCATTTCATCCAACTTGAAAAATGCACATTTATCTTGAATTAATATAATAGAAAGAGTATAGATTCTAAAACTCACAAAGACACAACAATCATAAAATCCAAGTAACCTAACTTCTCTCTTTCTCAAGCTAGCAACTGCTGTGTTTGATTTCACTAAAGTATTATTTATAAAAAGTCTTTTAATTTGTGTCTACAAATACATTTTAGTTTTAGAAATGAATGTAGCTCTGTTCTGAATCTCTCTTCTGCATTTCTCTCTAGTTACCGTATTCATACTCCTATGTATCTTTGAAGCAGTAAGCAGATTAGTGAATAAACTGGTATGCTTCCTGTGCTCTAGTCTGCATGGGACTAAAAAACAGAAAACAGAACTTGGTGGAACTTTCCATTCACTCCTCTTATCTCACCTACCTCATTAGGTGGCTTGTGACTACGTTGTTGCTCACCTGTTGTGGAGAAAGATGTTTCTTCTAGAAACTAGCCATCCTTTCTGGTGATTGCCTAGCAGCAGTCAACTATTATACTGACCCGTATATACTGACCTAAAACATATAAAAAAACTTCAGTACCTTTTGGTTTCACAGAAATAACTGAGTATGAAACAGGATTGAAGAGGAAGAGAATTAGGGTGTATGTGGAGGAATGTGGTAAAACAGAGAGTGAGATTAGCAATTGTATTTGGATGGCATTAAAAAAATAAAAAGAAAAAAAAAAAAGAAAAAAAAAGAAAAAAAAGAAAAAAAAAGAAAAAGCAGTGGTGATTATGAAAGGCCTAAGCTTTTGGAGGCAGAGAAACAGTGGCCACAGATGCATGACTGAGCAACCATTTTAACTGGTTTTGTAAAATGCTGCAATCTACCTCTACATCTTTGTGACAATTACGAAATTCCTATGCTTATTGCATATGACATGATTTCTGTAAGGTCTTGTACCAATAAAACTGTATTGTGGAAAGTTGGCTAGCCAATTCTTAAATTTGATTTTAATCCTTAAGAGAAAGAAAAAACAGACCTTTTAAAGAAATAGTACTCAATTCTGGAATGGAAAAAGTGGTTTCCATCTCATGGCAGTGGTATCGTCTCTCTGGAAAAGTGTGTTTCCGTTGACCTTGACAGAATATGACAAGTTAAAATTTCAAATGTTCATGAATGCAATCTAGTGTTACATCTCAGGTGATAACATTCTGAAACAAACAAAAAAATATTTGGAAGGCTTTGGAATATAATATATAAATTCACATATGTATATGTATTTAGTTAAGTAGATGTATTTCATTAGCAGAAGTTCTAGGAGCTCAAGAGAGGGGATGTCATTTTTCTATCCGTGCTAAACCAATTTAACTATGCTATTTACTTTTCTATCACTGAAATTTCAAATTATATTAGCATAATTATGAGTGCACTGTATAGGATCTGGTCTTGCTTCTATTGAACTCAATGGCAAAATTTCCATTAATTCAAATGGCAGCAAGGACGATCCCCAAATGTTCCTATTGAGCTGTTCACAAGCTGTGCCTTCTTCATGTTAACCATCAATGAATTTTGTTTGTCAGTGCAGCTGATCATTCCACATTAAAATAATAATAAACAGATGTGATAACAGCCTGCCATTTTTCATTCCTTCAGTCAAACGATTGATGGACTGTGTGATTTCCCCATTTAATGAACTGCCAGCTGAGGATGCAAAAGCTGTAACTGACACAAATCAAGAATATTGTCAAAGAAATCTTTAATATAATTTCAGAAATGCTTTTAATGAAAGATTATTTGCTCATTAATTTCCTTGTTCAGACAAATAGCTTGTTGAGTTCTATATGCTTAAATTTAATTCTGTATCTTTGAGAAAGGAATGGAAGAAGGAGGAGGAACACATTGGGTTGTTGTTTTGGGCAATGCAACCACATGGGCTAAATAAATAAATCAGTACACATATTCAAATTAATAGAGCAGCATGTTTATTATTTTAAAATATTTAATATATAAAAAATATTTAAAATATATTAATCCCAAAATCACAAACATCATTCTGCTCTCCTTCCTAATTTGCATGTATACAAGAGATTTTATTGCATCTGTAGAATAAGATTTCCACTATGTCCAAATCACTGTCTCCTCACCTGTGTAACTGTAACCTGTGGAACCCTTTTCATATTCAGGCATGGAAAAGAGAAAATTGTCCTTTTCTTCCATGGTGAATAGTGCCTAAGGCTTTTTCCTACTTATCTTTTGACCTCTTTTTTCACCTTGTTGCTCTTGAAGATGCTTAGCAAGCTGTATTCATTTCTATTAACCAACTGTTCAGAAGCAAATGACAAGGAAAAAGGCAATATTAATGTGACATGACAGATTATTTTTTTAAATAGGTCTACTGGCAACTAACACTTTTTTCAAATGGCCAACAACGTTCACCGTCATTTTATTTTTACTTTTTTTCAATATTAAATTCTGGTATATATTTGGTATATAACTAACTACATTATGTTCTTCATGGATTCTTTCCTGTAACGCATTCACTTAGAGTAAAGCAGTCTCTGTTAGTGTAGAAGACACAAAGAATCTGTGTAACACGGAAGAATAGCTTGAAAACAGCCAACTAGTTGAAAAAAAAAAAAAAAAACATTCTGTGGAAGCATCCACGTCTGTGCCCTTTCCCAGTAGAGACAATGCACAGTTTTAGACGCCATGGCATTTGATGCATCAATATGACAAAAAAAAAATCACTATGTCTTTCCAAAAGACAGACTTACTGGTGTAGATCTCTAAGTCCTACCAGTTTCTCTAAGGGCCTCAAGTTTTGAAGGAGATTCCTACATAAAAGACAGGGAACAAGAGTCTGTTCTGCACCAATGCCCTGCACACAGACAGAGGGGATAGAAATACAGATTCTGAGTGCCATTTCTTTTACTTACTGCAACAGTTGTTTCTCAGAGAGAGAAATGTAAGTAGAAGAGGAGGCATTCTACTAATAGGTGATCCAGTATCTTAGAGGAACTATAGTATATTGCTTTTAAAGGAAAATGTGTTAAATTTTGTACATACATGTGAGATCAGGTTAATATTTGTGTTTTGCTGTGCAGTACTAAGGAGATATGCTCACTGAAAACAAAAAGCCTGTGTTCATGTTAATTCCAAAGTTGGTGTTAATGGCAGAATCTGGCCCGCTTATTTTTCACTGTCACATCTTGTAACCTTGGCATTTTTTTCTGAGATTTAGGTATTGTCATGATAACTCTTAATTATTATAAATATATACTAAGATCACTTTTTGCAATACAAAAATTATACCTGTAGGTTTTTGCAGGAACACTCATAGCTGAACTGTGACTTACAGCAATGTACTTCTAAAGATAATTTTTAGTACCACTTTTCAACACAACATGCTTCATTGTTCAGACACCCATCCTTTTACAAAAGAGATTTCTATACTTTTTTTTTTCCTAGCAAGTAGCAATTATTTTCTTACTAATTCCTGAAAAGTTCTCAATATAAATTAGAATAAAAAACTTACCTAAGAAGACCCACGAAACTTAGACCCTTAAAAATCTTCCTAAGTTCAAACTCCAGTATATTGCTGCTCAACACTCAGCTAGATGAGCCAGAAAACCTCATTTGTTCAGGTAACAAAAAGTGACCCTGAAACAGTGTGTTGTAATTGAGTAAGTGTAGAATGGCACCCTCTTGTTTTCAGGCATGTTATAGATAGATTTATTTTTTCAGGAATACTAAAATGTCATCTTTGGTGTTGTGACTTGATCAGTTTTTTTTTTTTTTTTGAAGGATGCAGGAGAAATCTGCTCATTAAACTTGCTTTTCATTTTCTAGTCACGTTTTTCCTGAGAGTGTTTTCAGAAAAGGCAGAAACATCGATCCATAGCTGTTTGACAACACAGATTGACACCAAAGAATACTGCACATATACTACAGCAAACACTCTATATTGTATACATTGAACTAATAATAACTCTAGCCTGGAAACATACAGCAGTATTCCTAGGACCTAACATTAGACTTGTAAGTGCCTAAGTTAGCTATTTTCATTATTCTTCCAACATTGTCAAGAAATAGAGCTGGTTTCCTAGAGGCTAGGTGGAGGACCCTAATTCAGGTACCTATTTTTCTTTCGATCAGTTTAGGAAGTCTGGGTACCTAAAGACATCTATTGTGAATACTTCACAAAGGTCCAGTTGCAAACTTGACATTTGACAAAAACAAGAGAATTATTTGCATTGCTTTCAGGGTAAAATAATTGCCTTGTAGTTATTGTTGTGGTTTCTGAGGAGCTTTAAAAAAGGAGCTTTTTGGCTCAGGTATTGTGGTAATCCCCATTTGCAGTTACTAACACCTCCATATCTTTTGACTGAGGATCTAGGTGCTGTTCAGGTATGATTTCATAATTATGATGCAGATGTCACTATTCAGAGCAGTAGGAAGTCCTTGGATAAATAGGCTCCATAAGTAACCCAACAACATTATTCACCTGTTGCATCCCACCTTTCAGTGCCACAGGATCAACTACTTTGTCATGTGGGAAAACTGAAGCAGAAAACAGAGGCACGCTCCTCTTTAAAATTCTTGTTTGCTTAGCCCAGTTATATAGTAAAAGATAACACAACATACAATTGCTGAGTTGCAGCAGTGAAATTTGGTGAATGGCAGTGCTGCCTTCTCTGCCACAGGGGAGGGAAGACCTCTGGGTGCTGATCAATCAAAGCAGACTTAACTAGGACAGGCACTGCTGGAGCAGTTCGTCTTCCCTCTTCTTCTGCTCCCGTTTTTGCAGTCTGTTCTCAAACATTCTTGTTACCTCTATGTACTTTCACTAAACTTAGGTTGTTTGTGTCTTAGATGCATCTTCCTTGTCTTCTGTTAGGGCCTAAGACTGGTTCAGCCCTGTTCTCAGAGCTATATTCCTTCAATGATCATTAATTTACCATTTGTGCTTTGTGTGCCTACCCTTGGGCTTTTTCATGCCATATTGTGCTTGTCTTTTAAGGCTTTTGCTATCCTCCTGTGTTTTAACCCTGAAAGGCACCTGCTATAATCATGACTGCTCAATCAGAAATAGACACCTGGTAGGTATAGTTCTATTGTAAAAATACATTTTCATGTTTTTCACTCTCTCTGACACAATCCAGCAAATTCATAACATATCTAACCTGGTGATGCAGAGTGACCTCTAAAGACAACCTCCAAATATCAATAGATACTTTTTCCTGACAATTTCCTAATCTGAGGTTCTATATACCCAGACTATCATCAGTCTTAAGAACTGTTTTCACACCACAAACAGGGCATTGCCTTTGGTTATCACATTAAATCATCCTAATTTTCTACATTTAAAATTGGTAATAGACCTCAATAATTCTGCCAGTGATCCAACGGATAATATGTAGGATGAGTCAATAGCGATTGGAAGAGGTATGGAATGTTATATTGTGCTCTTAAAAATGTGGCCATGTTTCTCTGTTCATTATAGTAGCAATTGTATTACATTCAGAGGACTGCATTTTTTCGAGGTGGATACATAAAACACCACATAGACCTTCAAATAATTCCTCAAAACCTCCACATACTCACATCTTTTTCAGATTTTCTTCAAGTGTTGTTTGGTTGGAAACTCATTTTAGGCAAAAGGAGGCTGTTTCTGCAGGGTATTGCGTAGTAACATTAGACACAGTTCTGCTTAATCTTCCCTCTGGTACAGTGTATACTGCATTAAAAAGACTAAGATTTTTAAATACCTCTATCATGTGTGTGTTTTCATTGTCTATAAAAATATTTGAAAAGTTCCATTATGTGAGACATTACTGCCTCCCTGTACTTTTTACTGTTTTGAAACATAAAATGTTCATAAATAATGGTTGGGGTTTTTTGTGTTGCCTTTTTTTTTTTTCCTTCAGCATTTTTTGGCATAGCATGGTTTGGGTTGGAAGGGACCTTAAAGATCATCTAATTCCAACTCCCCTGCCATGGGAAGGGACACCTCCCACTTAGGCCAGGATGCTCAAAGCCCCATCCAGCCTGGCCTTGAACACTTCCGGGGATGGGGCATCCACAGCTTTTCTGGGCAACTTGTTCCTGTGTCTCGCTGCCCTCTGAATAAAGAATTTCTTCCTTATATCTAATCTAAATCTACCTTATTTTAGATTAAAGCCATTCCCCCTTGTCCTATCACTCCACTCCCTGAGAAGAGTCCCTCTCCAGCTTTTCTGTTGGTACCAGTACCTTTAGGAATGTCTGTAAGGTATCCCTGGAGTTTTCTCTTCTCCACGCTGAACAACCCCAGCTCCCTCAGCCTGTCTTCATAGGAGAGGTGCTTCAGCCCCTTGATCATCTTTGTGGCCCTCCTCTGGACTCACCCCAGCAGTTCCATGTCCTTTGTACACATATTCCATGTGCTTTGGGCCCCAGAGCTGAACACAGCACTCTGGGTAGGGTCTCACGAGAGCAAAGCAGAGGGGGACAATCACCTCCCTTGCCCTGCTGGCCACGCTGCTTTTGATGCAGCCCAGGATACGGCTGGCTTTCTGAGCTGCGAGCGCACATTGCCGGCTCATGTTGAGCTGTTTGTCAACCAACACCCCCAGGTCCCTCTCCTCAGGGCTGCTCTCAATCCATTCTCTGCCCAGCCCATAGTTGTGCTTGGGATTGCCCCAGCCCAGATGCAGGACCTTGCACTTGGCCTTGCTGAACCTCACAAGGTTTGCACAGGCCCACCTCTCAAGCCTGTCCAAGTCCCTGTGGATGGCATCCAGTGTGTCAACCACAGCACACAGCTTGGTATCATCGACAAAGTTGCTGAGGGTGCACTCAATCCCACTGCCCATGCCACCAATACAGATGTTAAACAACACTGGTCTCAATGCCAACCCCTGAGGAACACCACTCATCACTTGGACATCGAGCTGTTTTTCTTGCAGTTTCACAAAAATTAGTGGAATATATTGGCAGAACAAAACTTGTGGAATTAGTCTGGTATAATGCTCAAATTATTGATAAGAACCCAGTATTCTGTTTTGTAAGTTCCAGTGTTCTTTTGTCTAGCCAATTGTGAAAGGCAATTATATTCTGGGAGTTTCTGTCTTTACTGTCTTATCCCATGGCTTTATTTTCATAAATTCTTAATCCTCAGAACAGTGCTACTTCGGTTCAGTTGGGTTTTCAGACTATTGAAGGCTGTGTGAAATACCATCCAAAATATTCAGTCCTAGCTGACTGAATATTACATGATAAGTAGCCTCATTTTCTTACCCCAAGGAAAATAAAGGTTCTCATCAACTAAGAGCCAGCTGACTGTATTTAAATGCCTATGATTTTGTTGCCTACTTGTAATTTTTATGGACCTTTTTTTTTTGAACAGTGGTTGTATAACTCTTCAACAGCTTGGTGTGAAGTGCACTGGACTTCCAAGATTTGGACTGGGGCAAGAAATTTTTTTTGCCACAAGGGAAAAAATTGTCATGAGAAACATTTAAGAAAAAAAAATAAGAACAATTCAGAATATTAGTTAATAAATACACGGTGCCAATGCAAAAATATCTTGGTTTTGTTTTCTACTTCAGTGTTTTAACGAGAGCTGAAATTTTTGCAATAATACAGTTCATTATACTGGTAAATAGATACGCAGTGCCAAAGCTAAAATACCTTGGTTTTTGTTTTCCACTTTGTTTTTTTTTTGTTTTTTGTTTTTTTTTAGGAGAACAGATTTGTTTGCAATAATAAACTTCTGATTAATAAAATAGTGTGAAATAGTTAGTTAGTAGTTATTACTGCTCCTCAGTGTTTAGCCTCACACAACGATTAAATTATTCGGAGTCCAACAAATACTTACTCATATCAGACTGAAAAAAAATCTTTCATACTGGGAAAGAAAGTGAATTAAAACAAGCAAGATACATAGAATATTTTTAGGTATTTATATTTTACTAGTCTCTATTAAGGATTCCAGAGAACCAAACTGTGCCTGGTATTAGTTCTCCTAGTGTAGTTACTCAGCTGTTTTGTTCACCTAATTCTTCTTCTTTCCATAAAGTATATTCAGGGAACATGTGGGGGAGTTAAAAAGGACCACCGCATGCTTAGCTTGTTTACAAGATGTGAAACTCCCACATCAGTTTAATTTTGGGCTTCTTCAGGCTTTGAGGCTGATGAAGGGGGAAAAAAATAAAGATTGTCTAACATATATAAGCCAAAAGGCAATAAGCCAAAAAAAAAAAAAGTACCAAACGCAAATACATTTCTAGGTATGATAAAAGGGCAGGGTGCAGCAAGAAAAAGATTTTATTGCTCTGTGAGTTTTATGATCAAATGCATGTGAATACAGTAGCTCTACATCTTCAGCACACATGAATGCCATACCCACAGTTCCAGCAACCTTTATGCTTCTGAATTGCTTCTCAAAGCTTCCACCTCTCTCTTTTCATAGTGTCTTTCTGATTATTTTTTCCAACAGAAAATAAACAGAATATGACATGACCTTCCTTCTTTCTTAGGCTGGCTTGTTCTTCTCCTCTTCACCTTTTCATCATGTTCAGAGAAGTTTTTCCTTTTCTTTTTCCCTTTCACCTCTCCACTCCTTGAATTCCTATATTATTCATCTCTCTTCTGTAAGCTCATACCTATGCTACACCTAACATTTCATTCCCTTAGCAGAGGTTGTAGGAGATGAGGCTTCTGCTGGTGAACAGAGACCTTAGCTTCTAGCTTATTGCTAATTCTTCTTGAGTCAGCCAATCTAAGGTGTATCTGCACATCAGACTCTGCCATTTCCTCTTAGCTATAGTTCCTCTGGTGGGAAGCTATTCATTTAGAGGTAGTTAATAGGAAAAACAAGCACCAGAGCATTGATTGACTTCAGGCTGTGTGGAGCTGGAGCGATGTGTGTAAATAGGATATATTTATTACTGTCCTCTGCTGATATTTTAAGACTAATGCATCTTTACTTCTACAAAAATACAATCCCTTTTAGAAATCTGATGAGCTTTTTCCGCTGCAGTGTGTGATTCACATATAAACTATGTTTTTCATGTGGGCGTTTAAACCTGGCAGTCTGCATGCAAAACATCTCTGAGCCACGAGACATCTCTAAAAGCACATAAAAGACACTGCTGTAGTCTGAACATTTCATTTCTTCTGATGAGTTACTACTGCAGCCATTTAAAAAGAAAATACATGCGCATATACCCATTTAAGATCTAAAAAGAGTACTGCCATAGAACAGTGTCATGCCATTTCTTGAGTGAAGATTAAAGAACATCCTAGGTGACCATGATCTGTGGGTTATGCAACTTAACCAAAGGAAATACGGCTGCGGTAGCAGGGCTCAATCCCTCATAACCCATGTAAAGGGCTCACACTGCCACAGGGTTTGTGAGACTAGCATTATTAGATTTGTTCTGAGCTAAACCAGAAAATGACAGAGCTCCTCTTGTTCCCTGTTTGAAGATCAGGCTGTGACAAACAGGGTGACAAATGAATTCTGTCCTTTCTGTTACATCAGGTTTCAGCACTGTTGATATCTAAAGATGTGCTGAAGACTGATTGTAATCCAACCTCTCAGTTTCATTTATCAGTGGGATATTTTTTCACACAGTTTTGCAAAGATAATTAAAGGGTCTTCCTTCAATTGCTTTAAAGCTATGATAAATAAAGTAGAAATAAATCCATCATAAAAATGCCTGTCATAAGCAGTAGCAGTTTCATTCAGCAAACCGGATTTTCTTTTCTGTGTTATACGAATAAGAAAATTTCTGATGGGTTACTTGACGGGTATGAGGATGACTGTGGAAACATTCAGAATGGCTGTTCAACTGCCAGAATACTAGATAGTTACAAAATCCTATTGATACATTAGGCCAGAGAATTAATTAATGTAGTTTGTAAATATTCTGGAAATTTAGAAAAATATTTCTACTTTTTCCACCCATTCTGTGAGTTAATATTGACATTAAAAAGCCTATAGAAGAAGCAAACAGTAATGAACAAACCTATTACTGGAACAAAAAGTGAACATTTAAGATTTCACTGGAGTGGGAGAAGTGATACCTGGCTTAAAAATGAATGTCTTTAATAAAAAAACTAAACTAAAAAAAAAAAAATAAGTCAATGAAGGAAATCACTCATAGCTTTGATAGGATTCTTTCCTTTTTCTCTCCCTTCCTTCCTACCATGAACAATATATGGTATGAAAAAAAACATGCTTTAGCACTAGTTTTAGATAGATTATGACTGTCTTCTGGTACCTCAATAACATGGTTACATTTGAACTCTGTTATGAAAAACTTCTCTCGTTGCTTTAGTCTTTGTCATTGACCTGGCTTCTGTAGGGAATAAATTAACACAGGTGAACTTGTAGCACTGATTTTTGTGACTAATTTATGAGGATATTTTGAGTAGGGAGAAATTTGTACCTTTGTCCTGAGCGTTCATTTCCCCTTTCTTACCAGTAGTTCTTTCCTCAGCATATAGTAAAAATTCTCAGGAGAAGATCAGTGGTTGGGAAGGGTTCACTGAAGTAGCTACAGGCAAACATTTGTGCGCATGACCCTATCTTGTTTTAACATCTAGTACAACACAATTAACATAAGGATGATAATTTCAAACAAAATCAAAAAAGTGTTTTTTGAAAGGAAGGAAAATTGTACTCTGAAACTATGTTGCTTTAAATTGAACAACAGAATATTTTTACACGTTTGTTTTTTCATAAATTCCATAATTACGTGATGTATGTTTGCAACAAGGCTTGTACGGATTTCAAGAAGGTTTCGATTTTTCCATTTGTTATCTCTAGTTATAAGAGCTAATCTTTTCCTAGGAAATCAATGCTTCAATTGTAAGAAACTCACATGTGGTGGTACAGGATGCAAACTAGGTCAGAATAAGTAGATAACATTTTGTTCCAGGGTTCATGAGTCTGTCTAACCCCCTCTGGGTACAGATTATGTTTCAGGACATTTGAATAACAGTATAAAAAAAATTCAGTTCCCTTTATAGCTAAATGAACTATGAATTAAATTTGTTATCAGATGACCAGTAGCTGCTAAGCATTTTCCAGCTGAATAAGCTAATAAACCTATTTACTCTTTCTGCACGAGCAAGCACAGGCCCATTAGCTGCAGATGCCTTCAGCAATATTCTTTGACATATAGAAGGTCATTCTCCTTTCATTGTCTTCATATCTTTATAGTTTAATGGTTAGCAAAAAGAACAGCTGCAATAGTTCTATTAAGTAGCTAATTAGTAATTTAAAACTGCAGTTGTAGGAATTTTATCCCCTTTAACCTCATTCTGATGGATTAGTGCTTTATATGCATTTACTTTGAAAACTCTGGATTTAAACTGAAATCACCTGTAGTAATTTAAATTGTCAGAGGCTTTATTAAAATGGGGCGTCAAAATACCTTGCTTATTAAAAGACCTCTTCTTGCTCTTCTTTTCCTTGCTATTCGACATCTGAGTGTTTCCTGGCAAGAACTCTGTCAAGGGATGGATTGGGAAGAAGCTAATGGGTGATTTAATTTGCCATGGGCTCTGACAAGTACTGCATACTTTCCCCCTTTGTGACAAGATAGCAGGACGGGTTCAGTTTTGTAATAGACTTTTCAGGAGCTGTTGCACCTTTTCAAGCTTCTGCAGTCAGGGTTACTGAAATGAGAAGGCATTATTATCAGTATGACCATGTTTTCTTTGGTGATTATAGTTATGGCTGCTCCGCTTGCTTTCTATGCTCTCTTGCAAGTATTTCCCAGAAGGACCGTTCACAGCATGAGTTCATGTCACAAGAAACATCAACGGGAGAACAAAAGAACAGACTTTGTTTTTGCTTTTTAGGAGGGATAAACTTTTTGATGTTTCTTGTTGAATCTATGGAGGATTGCTTCTGGACCTATGAGCTGTTCTGCTTGATCAGAGCAACAGTCGTTTTAAGTCTGTATCCTACTGCAGGGAGTAAGAGGTACCTGAAGGAAAACAACATATTGGCACCCACTCCATCTAGAAAAAGCTTTGTTGTGTGCTCTTCTCCCTACTAGAGAGTTTATTATCCTGCCTAGCAATACACAGTTGTTCCTATCACTGCCTCGATTGTCTTTTTTTCTCTTTCTTTCTTTTATTACTGTGCTAGGTAAGCTCCTCAAGCTTATAAGAGGGATTTAAATGTCTGCTTACATTTCCTTGGGTTTCTCAGTTTTCTTTCACACCTCAATTTGCTTAGAATGATGTCAAAGTTTCTACAATGCTAATAGTGTATATATATATTTTTAATTTTAAGTAGTGATATTTAAATTTTATTTTTGATAAAAGGTACTAGAAATACCCATTAGTTAAATGACAGTAAATCCCCATTTTCATTTGTTTTTCTGTGTTCTTCAGAGATACATAGCTGTTCATGCTTTAGCAGGAAAACACCAGAAATAGCATGAAGTTACTGAAGTACTAAATGAAAATTAATATCAACAGGAAACTTTCTCACCAACTACGTGAGACACTGTCATCGCAGGAAACCTCCTACCTTAGGGTGACCTATTGAAGAAATGTGGCTGGTTATATTTTTTCTTGTTGCTGGATCAGTGCTGGGCCTTGCTGTACATCAGGAAATCTTCACCTTGTTTAGCCTCTGTTTCCGTGTGTTCTTTGAGCTCTGTTTGTGTTGACTTCGTAGAGCAGAAAGGCTATGCTGCCTTGTAGCTTTCAGCGTACTTGCTTTAGTTGTGGGTAAAATGTGATCCAGATCTCTTGTGTTTGCTGAAGGCCTCTTCCTGGTGTTAGTACAATTCAAGTGGCTGGTCTTGGACAGGTCCTTAAGCTGTGTTTTCTAGATTCTGCAGGTAATGCACGTGTTGGAAGTTACAAGCTCTTGTATGGTATGGTAAAGTGTTTTTCAATGCCTTTGAAGTTCTTATCTCAAAACTTCTGAAGTATCACTTCATTTCCACAAATGTTTGAGAGTTTGAAGAGCTCTTATGTATGAACAGTTTTATATATAAATACATAAGACCAGATTGTGCTAACAATCTGCTGGTTTCCACATGCTATTCATTTACATTCTCTGCAAAACTGACCTCCAGATGCAGTATTTGAAAGCTCACAGTATTAGAGTTGTTCTTCCAAACCATTCATTATTCTGTTAAACAGCTATCGCGGATTCTTATTGTATTTTCTGAATGTGGTGACCAAGGTGACAATAAATAATTCTTCAGTTTCTCTACATCCACAGTGAGCAGACAATCCCAGAAATTCCAAATAACTGAGAACATAAAAATCCTTGTTCACACTGGAGGAGTATAGTTATAGTAGAAACAAAACATTTGAGATATATATAATATACATAAATTTTATATATAATATATATACTAAATATAAATGTATATATAACATACATAAATCACAAAACCTAACATAAAACATGGTTTTAGAATAAGAACAGAGCTTTAAATAGAGGCACACTACACACAACTACAATATTTTTTGTCAATCTTCTCAAAGAACGTACCTTTCTTTTACTCTGGACTTTCATGTAGAGAAATTTACTGATGCAAAACAATTGCTTTTACTGAAGTATATGTATAACCTTGTAGCTTCTTAAGCAATTTTTTAGAAGAATGCTATCCCAAAATCAGTTGGAAAAGGGAAGGGAGAGGGAAGATTCAGGGACTTGAGTCAATCAGACCTCTTGCTGTGTACCTTCTGACCTATACTGCACCTTTAATGGGAACCTCAGAAATGCTGTCAAGGGTCTTGACATTGTAAAGCTAGCTTTCTCTGACCTGATATTAGAGCAAACAGCATTTGAAAATAATATAAAAATGTCAAAGTGATTTGACTGAAACAAATGGAGTTCCCAAGCTAACTTTCCTCCTGCTCCAATGGCCTTGCAGGTGGCAGGGGTACTTTCTTTCCATCTTGCACCCAGGCCAGGAAGTCTTCAGTCAACTTCTGCACTGCAGCAATTGTGTGCAGTCCCTTCTTGATCCCTGGGGAGTCTCTTTCCTTAGGGCCTGCCACAATGTCTGTGCTATGACCGCCATAGCTGCATGAGGCCTGACTGTACCGTAGGCTGTTAGCTGACCACACCACG
Organism: Cygnus olor; assembly: GCF_009769625.2. Lineage (NCBI taxonomy): Eukaryota > Metazoa > Chordata > Aves > Anseriformes > Anatidae > Cygnus > Cygnus olor. The sequence continues at coordinate 21,914,542 of NC_049171.1, forward strand.
TCCACCTGTCCTCCTTCTGGTCCCATGCTGGAAACCTCTCTGTGCTCCCCTGGGGAGCATCAGTCCTGCCCTTGCTCCACCTTGCTCCGTGCTCTACACTAGATGGATAGTGCAGCCACCAGAAGACAAACAGGAGTTTTCTTCCATCATTACATCTGCCCAACCAAATCTTTTAAAAGAATGTAACATTGCATACAGTAGACAAATAAAATAGGCATTGTCCGTTACAGTCAAATAGATTTCCCTTTCTTTAGGGAAGTTCAGCAGATGGTTTGGGGACCAGACTCTGAAACTGAAAATCATAGTATGCTCTCTTCTTTGTAATTAATACACTGACCTTTTTAGGACGATCCTAGGTTGTCTTATTATGAGTATAATATAATATATTCACAACTTCTGATTCAAATTCCTTTTTTTTTTTTAAAGTATCTGAGTCCCATACTTATAGGCAACAGAGAGAAGCATGTGTCACTGAAGACAGTCAAGGATTTTAACTCTTTGACACTATCTACGATGCTTATTTCTAGATGGATGATTCACTAGGCGAAAATTAGGGAGCTATGCAGTGTTTGGTTTTCTTTGGGGACCCGCTGGAATTAAAGCCACCCCTCCTTACATGAATGCTTCATTTTGTCACAGTACTATCAAACGCTGTCTCCTCAATTGTACCAATACAACTGTTTCAGCACAAAACCTCTCAATTACCATCTCCTACCAGTTTTGCTGTGCTTTAGCAATTAAAATAACGTACTTCTGAAACATTTATACATGGGTTTCATGTGAGCTGTTCACACAGTTTCTGTTGTTGGTAGATGTGGTCTCAAAGTCCTTTCCAGTCAGAACCAGCACAGTTTCTGTATGCTTTTGCAGCAGCAGTGGGAGGCTGGTGAAATGGGGCTGACTGGAGTGTAAATGTTGTGAGCAGTATCTGAGTTCTTAGCTCAGTGGCATTAACTGTGATAAAAACAGAATGTAAGGTTGTCCTAGGAAGAAAGTTCTTCATCCTATACCCTATTTTCATGGTACCTCATTTTACTAAAATTGTCTTAAATATTAACAATATGTGTATTTTTTAAAGTGTTAAGCTTATATATTTTAAGGATTAGCATTCCTGAATGAAATGCTAGTGGGTGTCCCACTGCTGTCCAAGCCATAGTTCAAGGGAGGAGGTAAATAAATTCTCTTGATTTCTTCTTCTTTTCCCTTCAATCCTGTTACAATTCCTCAGAGTTCTGTTTTTCTTCCATCATTTGTGATTAAGGGCTACAAGGAATACTACCCAGGCAGAACTCCCAAGGAGAAAAGAAAAAACCCTTATATTTTACCTAAGTTCTTACTACAGCTTTTATCATGATGACCTTTACGGTGTCTTCCTTTGTTTTAGATAAACCAAAGAAGGACTTCCTAATAGCTGTTTTTATTGCTCACCTTAGGTGAAGACCACCTGTAGCATTCCAAGCTTCACTGAAACTTGGTATTTCTAGTAAGTCACAGTTGCATTCCTTGGGAATAGAGAAACTTTCTAAATAAAAATAACAACAGTGGTGTGCTCAGAAATAACATTAGCGATGTGCTTAGAAACAAAATTATTGTGTTAGTAGATGCTAATCACTTAAGGCCAATGAAAGAGCAAACCAGGGCTTTATTTCCACAGCCTGTCTATAAGCAAGGGATAAATTGCATTTTTATTGTTATCTCAGTCAGGTCTAAGCTTATAAAATAAAATGCAGAATTGCACATACAAAAATCTTTTTTATGTCCATTGCTTTTGCTGTGGTATTAAATTTTTTATCCAACATTGCTCTTTTGGTCTCAAGTTGCTTTAACTTTAATAGAGAGTTTCAAGTAAGCACCATGCTGTAGTCTGTAAATGAATCTTTTTTTTTTAAACAATGCAGGTACTTTATTTAGGTTTTGGTGTTTTCCACAGTGCTTGCTGAAGTTCATTATTGCTTGTAATTATGATATTCCATTTTCCTTTTTAATTCATTTGGTCTAACCTGAATCAGCACAGGAATTGCTTGAAAATGTATTGCATTATGTGTCCTGAAATATTCCTTCAGGAGTTCTTTAAGGGACCTTTTAAACTTGCATTTATTTTTATTTTAAGCTATTTTTACTGCATTGAGATTCCTCTTATCCTGATAAACTAGAAAATACATAGATTTGTAAACTAATTAATGAGGACCAATCTAACATTCATTCACAATATAGCTAATAGATCACTGTAATGAACAGAACATATTCTTTCAGAAAAAAACAAGGCAAGAAAAGAACTGCACAGAACACCCAGCTTGTCCCCTGCCCCTACAGGGTCAGTGATCCTGACAAGATGTTTACTTCAACCTGGTTTTCAATTCTTCCAATGGAAAAGTCATAAGATTACCTGCAGATCTGTTCCTCTGTTTCATGATCTTTAGTGTTAAGAAGTCCAACTAATGTTTGACCTGAGTCTTCCCTGTTTCGCAGTAAGCTTATTTTTTTCATATGAAATCTGAAATAGTTTATTCCTTCCCTTTAGCAGCACCTTTTGGGTGCCTGTGTTGTGCCCTGTTACTCTTATCTTTTTAAAACATAATGGAAAATACCTCTTTCAATCTTTCCTCATAGGTCATGTTTTCTAGATTTCTGATCGCTCTCTCTTCTGTACTCTCTGTACATGGAGAGTTGAATCTGTACGCAGCTGTGGCCCTAGCCTTCACTGGATGTAGGAGAAGAATGACTTTCCATATCTTATACCTTATGTTCTTGTTTATACATCCCACTAAAGAGCTTATTTTTTTTCCACAGATAGCATGATATAGTCTCATATTTAACTTTTGGTATACTGTAGTAGCAGATCACTTTTCTATAGAATAGATGCTTTAGGCAGAACTGCTGTGCCTAATATCTTGCAATTAATTATTCCCTGAGTAGGCCAGTAACAGAGAATACCTTGATCTGGCCATTCTATATTTTATATTGTTGTTCCTTTTACACTGTATTACAAAGGAGAGCTTCAACGTGCTGGTAAAATCTCAAAATTTGTCGACCTTTGTTAAGCCTATGCATAGAATTTTTTTTCTCCTCCAGGACTGAGGACTCAAAAATCTGGGTAATGTTGAATGTAATGGAATATAACAATTTTATTTTTAAAGCAATTTTTGATTCCAGCACCAACTTTAAGTACTATGTACCAAATTACCAGATACCATTTTGAAAACTGCCCTCACAGTTAGACTTTGAGATAGTATATATTAATTATACTAATGGAGATCAATGTGATTCCAGCTTTTTGAAGTACTTTATATGTAACTGATTATACTTTTTATTTTTTTTTTATTGGCCAATGTGGAACAAGGTTATTGGAGAGAGGAAAAAAAAAAGAAAGTCATATGAAGTATATTATTCTCTCATTCTTTTATTTTTAAGTATTTTGTCCCTTGGTCTTCGAAATTGTTTGACAGAATATTTGCAAAGCCTCTCAGCATTCCAAAGGTTTTTATACGAATTTTTAGTATCTTGTGTATAAAGCAAAATATAATCAAATAATTGCTTAAATAAGGTGAATCCCTCCACACAATACCAAAGATATTGCTAAAAATTAGGAAACCTTATGAGGAAGAGAATTAGGGCACATATCCTTTAGTAGAATCTAGGGGCAGAATGGAACAGAGAGAGAACCAGAAAGACAAAATGGAAGGGGACCTCTGGAGGCATCTGGTCCAAGTCCCTGCTCAAGTAGGACCACCATGAGCTGGTTGCCCAGTACCACATCCAGGCATCTTTTGAAGATCTCCAAGGAAGGAGATTTCACAACCTCTCTGAGCAACATCTGATCCATTCCAGGATTAGTTTTCTGGGGAAGCAGTCTGAGCTGTATGTCAGAAGCCGCTGTTCCATCACTTCAGCTAGTCTGTTACTCACATTACCATAACACCACGCTATTCTCTTTCAGGCTTAGCTCTCTTAAGACCTGGCTGGGCTGCCCACGTAGCCAAGACTTGGAGAGAAAGCTGATGAATTGTCAATGTCCTAATATCTATCTGATGAGAAAAGAAGTGTGGTTTAGAAGTATGTGTGAAGAGGAGGAGCAGGGGCCAGGGACTAGGCACAACCTACCAGGGAAGAGGAACAACAGAAGTGCATTGTGAAGAGAAATGGGTGGGGACAGAAGGTGTCTGTCTCTAGGGACAGGAGCAAAAAAATACTTTTTACTATTGATGCTCTTAATGGCTTAGATCCCATTTTGTTTGTTTTAGTACAGAGCTGAATCTAATGAAGAAACTTCAGATGTGATAGGGATATTCTCAATAAAAGTTTAAAAAAAGAAAAAAAAAAACTTACCAGTTTTAGCAAATTCTTGACACTGCCTAATATGGTTGGCTAAAATACTGCTTAAATTAATTTAAAATCTGTTCAAAAATTGGAAAGCTGGAAGTTTTCTTCAGAGTATGGAAGGATTTGAAAAACAAGTTTTGTAGTGCTGCCTCAGAAAAGAAGGAAGAGGTTTAAAAAAAAAAATCAAAATCTTTTAAAGTTAATCGTCTCTTCTGAGATTATAAAGCCAGTTCTGAGAAACTGTCTTGCCTGAGGCTGCTGACTTTAGATTTCTCTCATCATTAATCTTTCTTACATTGCATGTCATATTCAGTTGCAGTAAGACAATTAAGCTAAGAAATGTGGAAGAAGGATATTATCCTCTCCACTTTACATCAGTGCAATAGTGTTTCTAACAACTAAATCACTGCAAGATTTGTAGGACACACAAAATATAGCTCCCTTTCCTGAAAATAATTTCATTGATAATAAGTGCCTGAAAACAATTGAATCTTTTTGAACAAGAGCAGTAAAAATTACATGTTTTATTATATTAACAACAGGCCTTCTCAAAGAACGTAATTGTGTCAGGTTAAATGCAAAGTTTAAAGTGAGGACAAGAATCAGCAGTTGTTTTGACTGTTTTTCTCCTTGTTTTTATTTCTTTCTACATTTTTGTTTTAACCAAAATTCCTGACAGGCCCACTATAAAATAAAATGAAAAAAACATGCTACCAAAGTCAGTTACCATTGCCAATAGAAGCAAGTGTTGCTATCCTTAACAATCAACTTTGAGAATGTTTGTTCATTTTGGAAAATCCAGAATTTGTTTATGGCGCACCTCCAGAGTTGTAGATCTTTAGTTTTCTTTTGGTTTGGTTTTGTTTTATGACTCTCATGATATGAAAATTAATGTTACATGAAATTTCATATTAATAATATACCCAGATGAGAGGACATTGGTTTTATGAAGCTTATCCAGTTCATTGTGGAGTCAGATCTATTTCCATATCAGAGTTGTTTAAAAAAAATAAAATAGGAAGTTTTCATTATTATTATTTTAGGTGTTTTGTTAAGTACAGAACACACATTTACGTATAACATAGACGTGTAGTTTTACATGAAAGCCTTTGTCATTTAGAGAAAGTGAAATCAAGTTACATACTGCAGACCAAGCTTGGCCTTCAAATAGTTATTTTATAATACTCTGATAAACCTTTTCCTTCCATTTGAAACTGCTGATTTTTCAAGACTGTCTATCCCATACAACAAAGCAGTTGCAGTGGCATTTTCCTTGGAAAAGCTTTTTGAGGACAAAATGGAATTAGTCAAAGTGAAATGGACCCATGGCAATTTGGCTGCCTGCCTATTTGCATTTCATTGCATTAATTATTCATTAATGTGCATCTCGTAAACATATATCCTGGGTTTAGGTATGATAACATAACTGTTTGCCCTGTTTTACCTGTGAATCCATGCATTTTATAGTAACAATCAGAAGAGTCATACCCAGGATTTAGGTTACTATTAAATAGTTATTTCATCTAATGTTTGATTTCTATAGGTTTTAAATATTCAACTACTTTTGATGGTGATCCATATTCTGGACAGGAATAATTCCACTGACTTCACTGAGTTATATACTGGAAATCATTTTTCTCCTCTGGTTATATTCCATGTGAGAAAACACTGAAAATATGCTCGCACAAAACTCAGCTGAAAGAATGCTAAACCAACCGAGTGAAGCAATCAAATCTAGAAATGCCTATGGGCAAAAGCCAATTCATCCTTAACTTTGTTCCCTTGTGCATAGAGATTTTAATTATATTATCACAAACTTTTTCCCATGAAATCCACTCCCGTTTCATTTTTTTCTTTCTGAATTCAGTGCAATTCTTACCCTTATGAAATCAAAGGGAGTCTTGCAGTCGTTTCTTATCCACCTCTGGCATCCATCACTGGAAACATTGACAACTTTCTTAACTCACCACTTCAGAAGCTGAATATTGTTCAGTGAACAAGACAGGAACAACACACTGTTATGGCACTCATTTAGTGCTGCTTTGCATTATAGGTTGTTGACCCATTCCTTTAGTCCTTTTAAAAAAGGTTGTCGTCCCTTTGTCTCTCCATTCTGGTTGTGGAAAGAGGTCAGTTAGTTAAGAAGGCAAGTTCTGTGATTTTTATTTATTTTAATTTCAGTAGAGGCTTCCTCTCAGGGTAAGATATGCAAAGAAAGCAACAGCTTGGCAAGATAAGGACTTGTCAACTCAGGCCCTGAAGCACTGTAGCTATGTTCAGATGGCTTTGGACTACAGCTATTAATCTGGAAATGGCTTATTGGCTTGGATGCAGTGTGTCATGAATGTACTACTTTATGGTCAGTATGTGTGGAGCCAAAGGGGCTCTGCAATGTGCTTGCTTTTGCTCCTGTATCCAGTGTTAATAAGCCAAGGCACGCTCGTGCTTCTTGTACAGTGCCACATACATTGCTTGGAATCAATAAACTCTCCTAATTTCCATTGCTTCCTTTGACAGCTTGGCTAATTCATACATCTCTTTGTTGCATGGAGTGAATCAGTAAAATGGAGTAGCTTATTTCATGTTCTGAAGTTTAGTGGTACATGGCTTTTACGTGGTTCTTAACTCCTTCTAGGCCCTTTATGCTCCTAGCAGGGAAAAAATACATTGTCTTTTTAATTATTTTTTCAGTGAAATCATAACAATTTTACAATTAAAAGTTTCTGTAACTTTTTCCCCCCACAAAGTTGTCTTTCACAAACCTATACCACAATCCATCTATATCTTGAATACTGTGATTTGATAGGATACAAGGAAAACCTGCACCTGCTGCTCTTCTTATTGATGTCACTCTTGAGAAAACTTGATAACAGCAGGACTGTGGCTAAACATTTTCAAAGATTTAATTAATTTTAACACAAGCTCTTCAGACATTGCCACAGGCTTGAAAAGTTTTAGCTAAACATAAAGTTTGAAGAAGCAGTGAGCAGTAAAGAGAAAGTAAAAACAAAACAGCAGTCACCATCTTATTGCAGCATGATCTTTTAACATCTATGTCAAGTGATTATTTTTAAAATAATTAAGAGAAAACATCCTTCGTTTCCAGAGTGCACAGAACAGTTGCCAGAGCATGCTAGTTTTCTAAACGAAGATCCAGGTGAGAGATAAATACTCACTTTGCAATGGAAGCTGACTTCATGCATGTGCACATCATACAGCTGGACCCCAAAAGGATGTTCTTCTCAAAGAAATGAAGTCCAAGTATTTATTGACCTGACATAAACTTTAAACCTCCTACAGAATACTAATTTTAAATAACAAAATGATCTGCTTTAGCTTCAATGATTTAAAAGCCCTGAGAGATCTGTGCAATTATTCTTTGAAATAACGTGGAAGCAGATTTAATGCCAAATAGCATTACTTACATTTGTGTAGTTTCACTAGTGTAGTTCTCAAATTATCGGTTTCAACTCCCATACCATTTACAACAGATTTCTTATGCTTTCAGTTTCAGACCTTAAGTTCCTTAGTCCTTAAACTGGTGATAGACTTGTCTTACATGTAGAAATTCAGAAAATTTGTAGGTTTTTTAAATTAATATTGAACAACTTTTTTCTTTTTCCTTACTTTTTTTCTCTGTATGTCTTATGTAGAAGCATTCCTCTAGCACTAATCAGTCTTTCTAATATACCAGTTTTGCACATCTCAAAAATATATGCATAGACCGTGCCAAATTTCTTCTGACTTTTCCTTCTGAAAAGACATTATCTATTGGCACACTCCTGGGCTTGCCTCATTGAAACGCTTCATTGCCTACACTTTTAATGATTTATTTTTTTTCTTTCAGTACTTAAGTAGCTGATTTTTATTTTTTTTTCCTACTGACTTTTGCAATTCCAGCATACTTTGAAGACTCAGCTTGTATAACAGGAATTATCATAATATTTAGTAAATCACTGAGCCAGCTGTGTCATATAAGTCTGAAGTTGATGCTTTACATGTCAATTTATAAAAATAATTATTTAGTCCCTCTGAAACCAGCCAGGGCATCAAAAGCTTGAAAGAATAACAAGTGCTTGGTTTAATCTAATGAAAGGAAAAAAGACAGGAGAATGAACATGAAAGAATACCCATGGCTTGGCCAACAGAAGATAATGAATGATATATGAAAGATCAGGACAAGCTGAGCACAAAGTTGAAAGCAACCAGACATGAGTTAGAGGAAGGGAAGTCGATGCTGAGGTGAAAATTGGAGAATTATCTTTTGGTTAGAAATGGTTGCTGATTGAAGAGCTTATATATATATTTCAATGAAAGGAAAAAAAAAGTCACTAAAAACAGGGAAGTGTCAGAGAAGAGGCATCTCTAGACAACAAAAAAAAAGGAAGTAAGATAAACTGAAAGAATCTGACAGCGCGAGGAAGCACCTTCTGAAAGACATGTCAGAGTGTTTGACATGAATAGCAGCATGAAGTGGAACAGTTGCATTTCACAGGATTTCTTGCCTTCCTCATGCAGAAAGCAGATTTAGAAAGGGTCTGAAATAAAACTGAGCAGATATATTATTTTCCGGTTTACTTCTCAGGAAACCATTTTTTTATTATTGTATTGTTAAACCTTTGTGTGAGATTCCTGCCTCCAGAATTTCATCAGAAGATTTTATAAACCTCTCAGTATTTATATGAACAGATGAGTTAATTTTTTATTTATTTTTTTCTTTAACATGTTTTTTACTTAATCTGTTATATGGTTTTCTGGTGTGGAAAATTTGATAGCTTGATATTTCTGAAGGTCAAAATATCCCCATATCATGATGTGTATAATGTCATTGCTTCTCCATGGTCATGGAATACATATATTCCAAGTTAATGCAAAAAAAATTTACGTTTTCATATGGGAATAGAGCGTGATTGAATGCATAGTTCAGATTCACCTAGACTCAAAACTCTACCAGCTATTTCCTGTCAGATACTGAAACTCCACCTACAAGAAACAATTTCTCAAAGGTTAAATGAGTGTTAGTAACCCACGGCTGTCTGTTAGCAGCCTCCTTAATTTGGAAATTGTGTTGTGGGATACAACACAAAGGCCCATGTGGTCTTTTTTAGACAAATACGGAAGGGTTATACTTGCCCTTTCAGGCAGTGAGATAGAAATCAGCTCAGACCTGAAGTTCAGGCTTACGTTATTAGCTCAAGAATAGCGCTGTAATGTGTAACCACTGCGCCACAGATCCTGGATGTGTTCAGATTTTAGATTTGGCCTGACTGCACAAACTTTACAAATGTCTTTAAAATAAATTGGTTAGAATTAAGCCTTTCTCAAAAGTCAGTTGTTAATTGTTCAATGATCAGCCGTGCATCGCTTCAAAAGTCTTACTTACTCAGCTTAAAAATGTTTGTAGACATGGTAAGAAATTAATATACCTCAAGAAATTAATTCTTTCACATCTTTCATGCCTATACCAGCTGCATGAGAGGAAGGGGAAAGTGCAAATATTATTTTTATTGATGTTTCTGAGAAACTTTTTTGTGTGGGTGTTTGGTTCACAAATTTACAGTGTGGGCTGGAGCAGGCTTTAGGAGCTGTAGCACTGGCAGTCAAAGCATGCCTTCCTCAAGGCACTGGGTTTATTACAAGTGGTGAGGATAGCACACCTCTTGTAGTCCTCTGGCTTGACACAGGGCATCCGTGGTGAACTGTGGGGGGTTCCAAATTACAGTGCACTTACTACGGGTGATACATGTCCTTCATTGCTGCTATCTAAACGCTGCTGAATGCTGCCTAAATTAAGTATCTCCGCAGCAGAGCGGAGTGGGTGCTGCTACCACAGCACACAACACGGCAGGAAAGCAGGGCTGGAATTTCTGCCGTAATGTACTCTGGGTTTCCTGGTGAGAGCTACTTTGGAAAGCATTAATGTTCAGATCTGGAGATGGCTGTATGCAGCTGTAGGTTCTACAACATATTTTAAGATGTTATTTTAAAACCCTGTATGGAGTTTGGATAAAGCGGTCCCGAGGCCATGATTATACTGGGAAGCATGAAGTAAGCAGCTTGCTTAAGATGAGCAAAAGAAGAAAATGGATAAATGATGGTTTTCCGAATATAAGGAAATGGTTTTTGTTATTGGGGGTTGTTTTTCTTATTTTTTTGAAAGTGAGACAGAGTAAAGAACCGAGGAAAACAGAAGTTGTGGAGAAAGACAAGCAGACCACAAGCTAGTTCAACTGGCCAGGGTCAGTATATCCGCCCTTCCCCCCCCCCTTTTTTTTTCCTTCAAAGTATGTTACCCACTATGACCCTACTGAAGGAGCTCAGTCAAGTCTAATTAGACTTAAGATATGTTTACGATCAACTCTGTCCACTATTCCAAATATTTTTGGATGTAATCTTTTTTTCTTTCTGAATGTGATATGAACTTTTATTCCTTACAGAAGGTGGTGGCATTTTAAGACAAAATAAAAAATACGGTTCCAAGAACACAGAAATTAATTTATCCTAAGGAAACTAAGGACAATACATTTAATTAATACTTGTTATCCAATGGAGGAGGATGCCAAATAGTTAACTGTATTTCAAGAGAGCATTTGTTTTAATAGGATGCTTTAGCAAATCTGGAAGTGTATTTTCTTCATTTATCACGTTGTTTTGAATAGAATATTTTAGAGATTTTGCCTTTGGTAGTATTACCAGCTCTTGTGATTTTTCACAACTCCTATATTTGGATAGGTTTGCATCTGGAATAACAGGATTTTAGCTCTGCCACTCGCTGCTTCTGCTAAAGCATATTGCACAGGATGGGAGAGGCTGCATTGCCATAAAAGTGCCTTCTGTGTGAGCTTGTGTGAATGGTTTCTGTAGATGCCTAGGTGTATGGAAGTTACTAGGAAGTTAGTACGATGCTGTGCCTCGGCACAAACAGCTGGGGTTGGCCTCCCAGCCATGTGCCAGTGGGTAATTGTGGATGTGCAAGTGCAAGGGTGAACTGCGTGAGTGAAGACACACACAGGCAGTGTGGAGGGTTACCTGCTATTAATGATAGCAGGTGGGTTCTGTTAATAAGAGCTGCTTTACTAAAAGCTCTTCTAATAAATATTGGCTGTGACCTGTCTCTCTCAGTTCAACACCCACATCAGGAAAAAGGAATTTACAACAACGTAGACATTCATTTCTTGGGTTCTTTCAAAATTGGTATTATTTCACAGAATCACTGAGTTTGGAAGGGACCTATGAAGGCCATTTGGTCCAAGCCCTGCTCAAGCAGAGCCACCCAGAGCAGGGTGCCCATACCCATGTCCAGGTGCCTTTTGAAGATCTCCAAGGAGGAGACTCCACAGCCTCTCTGGGCAGCCTGTGCCAGGGCTCTGTCACCAGTACAGTGAAAGTTCCTGATACTTAGACAGAATCTGCTGTGTTTCAGTTTGTGCCCATTGTTAAAGTTCTTGCTGCAATATTAAACTAGAAGGCAAAATTTAAGACTACAAGCATCATCCTATATAATTATCCCATGATTTTAAGAACCTGGAGAAAATGCCTTCTGCTTCGGAGGCTGACAACAGTATTTTTTATAGTTCAGGACTTTTTAACTAGCTATTTCAAAGATCTGCAGCTATCTGATTTACCAACAGCAGATCAGCTAGAATTCCATGCCCAAATTATTCACATATTGTTCTCATGTCTGTCTCAGATTAGAAATCCATGCTTAAAGATATTCTCATGTTGAGATCCAGCTCCAAATACTTACAGTACAGTAAAGATTATGCAAGTAGATGTCTGAACTCTCACTATTTAGAATTATTAGAGATCTTATCAATGAACAGAGCTGTTCTAACTCTTCCACTGACCAAATCTGATTTCTAGCTTTCAATGTAATGAATCGACTGCATCTCAACTATTTCTTCATTGAAGCTAATAGAAGCTCAGATACTTTGCTGACATGTTGACACCTCTATTGAGGAAATGTAAACTTGAACCTCACTCTTAACGATATCATAGAAAAGAAAATAAACCTTGGTTAATGTTGTAGGTGTGGTCTACCTGTCTCAATATGATGCAAATTTTAATCAATAGATTAAAGGTTGAATCAGAGAAATGATTTTTTGCCTTTTTTTAACACTATACTGTATCTTCATAATAATATGTTCATCTGTTTCCCTGTATTTTTCTTTGAATTATCTCCAACGTTAAAAACCAGTTCCTGCAACCAATGCAAGTGAGAAGTGGTGTTGTAAAATGGTGACTGTACGATTATGAATTCCTGAGTGCAATCTTTAAGCTCATTCCTTTTTTCATCGTCGGGAAATACACATAGAAAAGGTTATGTTCACATTAAAATGATAATTGTATTGTTAACAAGATTAAAGGGAAATGAATGCAATAATATATCAATGAAAATAAGCAAGAGCTGAAAACAGTTTTACTGCAGTAGGCTGAGGCACAGTGGCCAGGTAATGTAAGAAGTGCAGATCCCAGTCTGAGCAAGGAGACTGGATAAGAATTGCTTTACCTTCACGAACAACTTTGTAGTGAATAATGCACATAATTTTTAAGTGGAAGGGAAGTTTCCCCCTCTAGAGGCTAATGCAAAGAACTGCTTATCTACTTCTAGTTCAGCCACTGGCTTTAGTTTTGGGTAATGACAAATTAAACCTGGACACTTCCAAACTGACAATCCAATTCAACACTAGGAATTATATGTCAATGTTTTTCACCGAGCTAATTGTCAGAGCTACAGTTGCAACTTGTGATAAATGGAAACCATCTCACATCTTTAGCCACTGCAGCTGCATGTCAACTCTCCGCTTTCTTCTTTGTGATCAGCCTGTTTATTTTTCCTCCTTTATATCCTCAGTTTTATGAGGGGCTGGACTTCACACCTCTCTTCTGGTTTAAAGAAGGCGCAAGCTTTGCAGAATTCATGGTCTGTGTGTTCTGCACTTCCACCATGGCTCCCAAGTTCTGCTGCCCAGTTATGGGTTTTCAGTGAAATAAGGTTGAGTCCAACTGCGGAAGCTTAGCAAAGCAGAGTCATTCAGTTCCTGCTGGCAATATATCTGAAACACTTAGAAACAAGAAGAAAGATTTTATTTTTGAAAGAACGTAGTTTAGAGCTTCTCCTAACCTTTATAAGCAGGTACCAGTTCCCAGATCTAGTTTAGTATTTCATCGTCTCCCTGACAATCCCATGGAGAGTCTTTGATGTTAAGTGACTTAAATGTGCTCTGTACCTTAAGTATGTTTTCCCTTGTAACTTAAAAACTGTCCATCCCAGTTCTTTGGTGTTCATACTCCCCTGATGCCTGTCAGTGGTACTGTTGTCGCAGAAGGCAGCTTCGCTGTGCTTTGGTATTTTGCTGTAAGCACAGCGCTAAGGGTACTATGCAAGTGGAAGTCAAAGGTTGTGTACTGGATGATTGTGCAGTGTATGTTGTTTTTAAATAGGAGGAACAGGGCCCTGGAGGCAAAACATAGACAGGACTTCATCTTTGCTAATCAGCGCTAAGAAAAAACAATTAGCTTATTGGCATGAAAAGCTTGTACCATCTCCAATGTCTGTTGCCCTGAGCTAATGAAATCACTGTGGCATACCAAAGATACAGCCTGCTGAGAAGTACATCCTCTTTCCCTTTCTAAAAAACATGCTATATAATATAACTGGAAGTCAGCTTTGTCTTCAAATCACTGCTTTTTCTACTTATATAAATGATTTATAGTATGAATCAGGTATGGATTGCATGAATGCAATTCATTGCTAATTGCTACTGAGGACATGGTAGCTATTTTTCCCTAAAAAGGGGATGGAAATGTGTTTCGTTTGCATGTTCTCCATTTCCATTTCATATTCCTGCTCTTTGCTTAGAAAATCTTATGTATGAAAATAAAATTGGATGATGCAAAATCAGGGCAATTCATTAGATAAATGGAATGGAGGAAAATTGCATTCCACCTGACCAGACTTAATTGAAAATCAGTTCAAGAAACTGCAAAGCCTTCAGAACAATTACAGGAAATGTTGATTTTTCTCCTGTTCTTTGAGTATAGAAGAGTAGAAGAAATCTTATGGCAGAGACTGAATGCCGCAATTGTTTCAGTCACAGCAAAGGTTTGATTCCATTGTAACTGCGGTAATTGCATGCACTGAAGTCTAGCAGGGAAATGCTGCACACTGTATTTGTCTTTCTATGGGAAACTTTATGTGGCCTGCCTATGCTTTGTCAGCTCATATCAGTCTTAGTGAAATGCAGTGATGGAAATGGGCCATGTGGACCATGATTTTTGAGTTCAATATCCCATAAACTTGGTTTCAGCTAGTAAAGTAGGTCTGATTTTATTTAACAGTTCACATAGGACACGTGCTTGGGTTAAAAACTGCCTCATTTTCACCTTGTGTTGGTTAACGTGTAAGAAATCAAACACATCCACAATTCACATCTTTAGCTTGATGTGTAGTGTTATACAGGAGTGCTGTTTTATGCCGGGACAAGCGCTTAAATAATTTACATTGTCATCTGCATTATTTTCAGAATGACATTTTTGCAGTGATTTCTTCTGCAAGTCTCAATATTTTCATTCACTTTTAAGAAATAAATCCTACTTTTTGTTGTTTTTGGTTTTCTTTTAAGTCCCAGTGTCTGAGTAGATATTGCTCTACGGCTATAGGTAGACTATATTTTTTTTTTTCATGCTTGTTTTCCTAGATTTTTAATGTTTTACATTGGGGCACTTGCATGAGTAAAATGATATAGAACAGATGTTTTTAAACGCATTAATGCCGTGGCAGGATGTGCAGCCACAGCACGTGCACGGTGACAGCAGTTTGGTCAATTCAAGTATTAAGAGGTTGTTAGGTATGGCTCAGATTTGTGTGATGGCCACATCCAGTCTCAGTACTTACAGACAGCAATCACCTCATAGCTCCATTTACTCTGTTTATGCATAATCTGTGTTTTTATGGGGCCACAACATTATTTTATCTCAGGCTCTGGAAGGAAAAGCGCTGAGATTTGTTCTTCTTTTAGCTTAGGTTAGGATAAAGTTTGACATGATAAAGCTTGTGACCCCACATGCTTGAGTGTTAGATAGTGCATTGTGTTCACTATCTTGGATTTTGGAAAGTATATTTATCACATTTTGGGTTGTTTTTTCCCCATGTTCACTTACAACATTGAGCATGTTCTCAGCCCTCAGGAAATTTATCTCATTTGAACGCTTATAAATTACTAAAGCCAAGCACACTTCCCTCCTGCCTCAAAGGATTCACTGGTAAATACTTTCTCACTGATATTCAGAATCAGTAATTGTATTACAAGAAATTTAGGATTTCTGTGGAATCAATCAATAACCAAGAATCTTGATTCTGTTGATTGTTCCAATGAGAAATGAAAATCCTTTGGTTTAGTTTTAGATGGTTTAGTGTTTATTCTGGTTTAATGCTGGCAGACAACTCAGTACCACACAGCCACTTGCTCACTCTCCTGGGGAGCCAGATGGAATGGGAGAGAGAATTGGAAAGGTAAAGGTGTGAGAACTCATGGGTTGCGATAAAGACAGCTTACTAGGGAAAGCAAAAGCCACATGCACAAGCAAAGCCAAACAAGGAATTAATTTGCTGCTTCCCATCAGCAGGCAGGTGTCAGCCACTCCCAGGAAAGCAGGGCTCATCACACAGAAAGGTTTTGCGGGAAGACAAACGCCATCTCTCCTCTTCGTGGCAAGATAAAATGCCTCCCCCAGCCCCCAGCCCCCTTCCTCCTTCTTTCCCCCAGCTGTCCTGGCTGTGTCCCCTCCTAGCTCCTGGTGCACCCCCAGCCTCCTCGCTGGCAGGAAAGCAGAAAAGTCCTTGGGTCTGTGTGAGCACTGCTCTGCAACAACTGAAACAATTATTTTCATCAAAAATCCCAAACATAGCATCATAGAAACTGCTATGAAGAAAATTGGCTACTCCAGCCAAACCATGACAGTTTAAAAATGGTACAAGAAGTTTCTAATAAAATGCAGAGGTTGCCCAGCTACTTTTTTCCAGGCAGTGCTTATAGATACATTCAATTCCTACAAAAGTCAAGTGAGCTCATGTATACATATGTTAGGTTAGATTGGTAAGACATGATCTGCCTGTTGTGCTCTCCCAAGAGAACCCAGCAACTGCATCCCTCTTCCCATCCCACTTGTGAGATGGGAAGGAGCAGAGTCTGAAGGTCACACATGCTTTATCCTGTCTTGGTAAGCCAATTGGTTATTGGTGGACTGCTTCTGGCTCCAGAGCTTGGGTTCCATGTAAGTACACCACCTAACAAAGTTTCTTTGGATGCATGTATCTAAGAATTAGTCTTACACCTTCTTTATGAAATAGCAATCCTAGCTGATATTGTGAATGTACCTTATTAGAGCTAACAACTCTTTAGTTCTGGCTATAGATTTAAAAGTGAATCTCTGAGTACAAAAGTTACTAAATATGTCTCTGGTAAGATCATGGAATGTCAAAAGGTGGGGCAGTGCACTACAAAGCTGCAGTTCTGGTCCCAGTGTGAGCTGGGGAGGAGCTGTACTGGTGTCACTGGTGTGCCTGCCTGCTCTCTCTTCAGGTGAGGTCAACTAGTGAAGTTCTAATTTATGTTTTTTTGGGTCAGCGGGAATACCTCCAGTTCTTTTTTCTTTAACACTCCTGTTTTTAAAACAGGTAGTTTTTGGAAAAAGTCTGAAAGAATGAGCAGTAGGATAGACAAAATGAGGTTTGTTATTTGTTACAGTCAAGAAAGAAAATCTTCCTTTCAAAATGTATGATTTAAAGAGCTTTCAGTAGATTTCTAATTATTGCTCATATGTACAACCTTAGAACAAGTACTTATACTCATGATATAAGCTTCTGAAAGCACAGGTTCATTAAAAAAGTGTAAAATTGTCAAAAATCATTGTCTGTCTTATAATAGTAAAGTAAATTAGCTTCTCATAATGTTCAGGACTTTCAGTTTTACCTCCTATTTTACATCTGTACTAAACTATGGAGAGGGAAAATTCCATATTCTAATGATGACTGTGCTATTTTTGTTTTTCATATATTTGATTCAAATTTGATGTTGGTGATAATGTGATATTTGGTGGCAGATTTGATTGTGGATTTGTTTTTTTAATATTAAATTAAAGATTATTTTTTCATTGTTTTAATTTCAGATTTGGATTCTCTAACAGGGCATGCATTTCCAGGTAACGTGGACAGTTAGATTAGATTATGTTAATGTCATGTTTTAAAATGAGTTTATTCAGTTTATTTGGGGGGATTAAAATTTAACTGGTGTGATTCTTACAGCATTTTGTTATGTCAAAATTGTCTTGATAGTTGTTTTTTAATTTCAGATAAATGTAGGGGAGAGATATTACATGTACTAGTTTTAAAATTAGAGTTGAAAACCTGCTTTAACTACCTGTTAACTGTAGTATCTTTAATCTTAAACCAGCTAAGGGGGTAAAAGCCCCTTACAAAATATCAAATTCCAATGAAAATTTTATAATTTTATTCAAACTGGCATGTGATTCTGTAAGGAAGGATAAAAAACACCCTATAATGGCTAAGCAAAGCTAAGATTCAAGAATTATAAGACACTTTCAAGTTCTTTTACTAGAAATGTGTAGGAAACAGGTTTTGAACAGTAAGAGCATCATTTTCAGTAGAGAATCAAGAGGATAATGCAATTATGTTTATTCTCTTAATTCTACTGTACACATCCATTTTTTTATGCTGTGTGGAAATTAATTTTAAAACAGTCTTTATTAACTTTAAAAACAGTCCACTCAGTTAATTAAAAACTTTAGATTCTTGCACCTCTAATGACTTAAAAAATTCAAAAATTTTGAGTTTGGAATTTTTCAGCAGAAATACAGGAAAGGAGAATTTGATGCTCAGTGATCATGTGAACTTCTGTGTTTCTTGAGTCAAAGTTGTGGACAGGAAGAACATAAATGAGCACTCTTTGTGATAAGTCTCATGTTTTGCAAACATGCAGATGCTTTCTGTACTCAAAATTCTCTCTTGAATTTCCTTGAAATGAATAGGTAGTAAAAACTAAAGCATAATTTTCTTTTTCCAATGAGTTTTCAAAACAAAATTTGTGACGATATTTGTCATTACAAAATTATTGGTCTTTATTATATAATTAGCTTCTAATTTGTCTACTGCATAATATGATATTCCTCCTTCAGTTGCCCTTTAAACAGTAGTCTATAAAAATAACGGGACAGTAGCTGTATCTGAGGTTTTCCAAATGTTTCTGCATTGTGGGCATTGGGTATGCTGTAAGAATCTCAGTAGAACAAATGATCGAAAAAAAATAAAATTAGAAGTTCATCATGACATTTGTTTGCAGTGTGGACCAGATCTCAGTACAATCTGTGAGGGCTATTTGTACTCAAATACAGCAACAGACCAAGTGAAGTCTGTTTGAGAAATCAGAACTCTGTAAGTGCAGATTTTGCCATTTTCATCCCAGATGAGGAGACTATTATTCTGAGTAGTCTGGTTTGGTTTGAGTAAGGATGCTCATGGAATAATGTACTGCTTAACATATAAATCTGATCTTCATGACTGCTGTCAAATATGCATGTGTCACCAAGAGAGACATTGAGAGGAGCAGCATGAATGCATCTCTTTTTTTTCCCCCTCCTTTTTAAAAATTGAGTCTGCTTTCATTTTTATTTTTTTTTTTTACATAAGTATTTTATGATACTATATAGTGCTATCATGGTGTGTGAGTGAAATACAGCAGTTCTAACATAATGACCAATCCTGACAACAGAGCCTTACACTAATATGTATACTAGAGAATTATGGGTAAGAGAAATCATCTTTATTCTATATGGAAAACGTCCTGAATTAGAGGATAGGAGAATTATATTCCTGCATTATATTGCAGGTGCAGCTGTGCACAGCTCCATCAAATGGCCCATTGGCTTGCACAGACAGAAATATCTTTGAATCTAACTCTTTGTCACAAAGGGATGCAGAAGAATACTATAGGTAGCTGTGAAGAATAAAAGCCTGGAAATGCGGATTTGACTTAAATAGATCTTCACTTGGAGACTCACAGAGTGAACATGCCGCTGTGCAACTCACGGAAATCACTAGAAGAACCATTTCTCATTTTCTGCTTTGTTTGACAGACTTGAGACATACTCTTTTCACACAAAACTATAATAGCAGCAGAATGTCCTGTCTTGTCTTCAGCTTTACTTGCCTTTAATAATTAAGTCATGACAGTATTCTGCTAAAATAGTGAAGATTGTGTAGTTACAGACATAACTAAATTAAACACCAAAAAGGATGCCTAGGTGTCTAGTTATAATGGAAATCACAGACCACTAAATTCATCCTGATACCTGTGCATAAGTATTATAACTAGTTAGGCTAAAGCATGTTAATTTTCAGGAGACAAAAGAGATCAAGGTGTTAATTACACTTCTTCAATATCAAGGAGTTAATTAGATGAGATATGCCCAGATGATCTTAGAGTATTAACATATGATTTGGATCTCACGCTGAACAAACACAAAACAAATTCAATTGAGATTTCTATTTATCTCATCTTGGGGAAAGCACTCCCTTTGAGCCAGTCCAATAAGATTTATTAACAAAACCTCTAAGGGTATGGTAAGCCAATAGTTTTTCATTTGACCCTCTGCCAGTCCTCCGCAGTGGCCAAGCATGAAGCGGCTCTTTTCCAAAAGTCACGTAGCTGCGTTAGCACAGTGTTGAGCGGGAACGAATGCCAAGCCCTTAGCTGGGCACACAGATTAAACCTGGTCTGCACTGACCTGATCACATAGTTCCCAGTTCAGAGGTGGTTTGCGTCCAGATGGCTTCAAATTCAAACAAAGTGAGCTCACATTAGGATATGACTGCTTGGACTAAGAAAAGGTACTTTCCCTATCACCACTAGCCACTACATCGGCTTCCCCCGTGTTTTCTGTAGATGTGGGCAATCTCTGTTGCTTCAGAGACAGATCAGGACATAAGCCACACCAAAAAGTTTGGTTTTTTATGTCAAGGGAAAAATAAATTCTTTATAACCCTTGCAGTTGATCAGCTGAAACCCTAAAGTACGAGATTTGATTATAGTCATTGTCTTAATGCAGAGCTGCAAGTGTTATGGGCATGTTGAGAACTTCCAGAAGCTGGATTAAAGCATCTCTTTTACAATGATATCTAATCTCGTCCTAAAGCTCCAAGCAATGGCGAGTCCACCAGCTCCCCTGGTAAGCCGTTCCAATATTTAATTACCCTTAGTGCTAGGAAATTGCATTGTTGTGGAAAGGTTGCATTTGTCTAATTTCAGTTGCCAGTCTTCCTTTTGCTATGCCTTTGTCAGTAAGACTGAAAAGTTTCCCTTTCCCAGATATGTTTGCTGAATAAGTGTCTGTGAAAAATTGATTATTTGCAGAGACCTGTTGAAAAGCCTATGTGCACAGAAGCTTGTGCACCATTTTTGACTGTGCCATCTGGCCTAATGAAGTTACTGACCTACAAACCTTGCATCTTCCATATCTTTGTACAAACACAATTTCAACACCCCTACTACAACTAAAATTTTATATATAGCAATCAAGGCACCTTTCAACTTTTGTTTTGCTAAGTTATGTTGTACTCTTCAAGGCTCACACTGTAAGACTGGTTTTCTGACAGCTGTCCTAAAAGCTTTGTTTTTGTTTTTTTTTTCAAAACCTATGAGAACCATAGAGAATCTATTCATGTAGAAATTTTGAAAATGCTGTGTATAGTAGCAAAGTCATTTCTTTTTTGTACATAATGCCTCCTTTCTCTCTCCCCCTTTTTAGGCATTTAGGTACAGTTCTGAACTGACAGCTCAGGTTGCAGTGACTGTCTCTGTCAAGCAATCCAGTGTCAATCCCAAAATGTAGCTGATAGACTAGGAATGAATGGTTTTCCCTCCAGTTTGATGTGGTTGACAGAGATCAGAAGTGGAAGGGAATGTTTACTGAAATAAGCATTCTTTATATGAATAAGCAGCACATGAAAGTAAAAAATAAGCAGCTTTTTCCAACCTGCTGATGCCTATGGGGGCAGTCAGCTTTGGGTGGTCATTAATCTGAAGAGGAAGGAGGAATAGCCAGCATGCCTCTAGGAAGGAGGATGAAAAAAATGACAGACTTCAAAACATGCAAGAATATGTATTCTTACTCTAATTTTCATGATCCTGCTAATCAGAAAATATGGTGCTGTCAATCTACTATAACCAAAGGCTTTCCCTGAGTGTTCGTACCGAACTACTCAGGTAATTACATTCCTTCTTAATCCCGTAATGCCTTCACAGCAGAACCATGAGAGATCTGGCTTTCAGGGTTTTCTATCCAAATGGTAAATGTGCCACAAAACTGACCAGATTATAATGACCTTACACCCTTCCTCTGATCTTTACCTCCCAGAGCAGAATCTCCCATGCTGTGTGTCTAACCCAAGTCCTTTGTTGTCACATTTTCTCAGTCTTCTGTTTGTTTGCTTTAAAACACATTTTGGTGGCAGCAGCTTGTCCAAAGCAATTATTTGCTTTCCTTATGACATTTTTTCATGGGTAGTGAGGAAGAAATAGAGTTTGGATGACTCTGTTTCTTACTTGAAGGATAAGTTAAGTAGTTGGTATTGAAGTCTTCAGATAAGTACATAAATTATGGTGAATATAAAGGTAAAACTGATGCATCCCTGACTCACAAGGGAGTGTCCTTAGGAGTGGACTGCTCACTCAGAGTATGTCTGTGCGAGTACAGATCTTGCATTCCCTTTCTGCACAATAGCCTAATTCTTTACATGAGATGGAGAATGGCTCAATCCTCTTGTAGACAGAGGCAGCAACACTGATATTAAAGGAGAAAGGTTGTGTTTCAGGTCTGTTACTTTTGCATATTCAGATGTGAACTCAGGCCCTTCAAATTGTAAAGGTACTGAGGTACTTATTTCTACACTAAATTATGCCCTAGTTCATACACATCCCTATACCTAATATCTTGTACTAGTTCACTTAACAGATTATTAATGTACCTTTAACACATTGGAGAGGGAAATTAATAGCAGTTTTCTGGTTGTTTTACGTTAGCTGTGAATGAGCCTGTGAATTCATATTCTGAATCATGTATGTATTAATTGGTTGTCCACTGAATTAGGAATCTGCAGTACTTAGTCAAAATGTGCCTTCTACCTCTCTGTTGCAGTTTCTTTTAATTCCACTTTGGAGTGTTTTCTCCTTTACTTACTAGCACCCCAAACTAAAGCATCCAAACTCTTTAGTATGATCCGCAGACTTTAGTTTTCATTGTCCTAATAATAAATACTATTTTGTTGCAATCTATCTAAATAGACCTGAAGTTTCATAAAATACTTCAGGAACAAAACTATGTCTGGTTATTTATTCTAACAGTCCTTCATAGTCGTCAATGTAATGCTACAATTCAACTTCAAAATATTTCTTTTTTTTATTCTGACAGTCATTTCATAGTCTGAGGAAAATAATGTTGTCTTCAGCGCTGTTGGTAGACTTAAGGTAGAGCCAAATGGAATTAGTATTCTCAGGTCTTTGCATAATAGCTTGAGCTACGGTGGGAATTTGGCACATGCAGTCCTGCAGAAAGTGTTTAGAGAAAGAGGATCTCAAATGCTAATCGAGTGTGAACACAAAATATCCATTCTAATTCCTGGGTGTATCTGATCAAGGAAGTTGGTTGGCGACCTGCTCGTTTTCCAGAAGAAGTAACACTTTGACCGTATAATGAGCATCATTTCACAGGTTAGTTAATTGCCTACTGAACTGTGCACTTTCCTATTCAGAGATCTGCTAGGTCTAGAAGTTAAATGGACATCTCATTCATTATACCAGTACTGGGGCTTTGTGTCTGAAATCAAAGCTTATTTGAAAATGTCTGCTCAGCCATATTATTTGCAGTTTCTGTAGCATTCAGTCAGAAGTACAGAGAGTCCTTACCTTGTTTATCCTTTTTCTCTGCCTTTGCCCAAAGCACGTTTAAAGTTGGATAGAATATTAATGAAGAATGGGTGTTTTAGAACAAAAAACATTGAATGGAACCTAGTCTAAGAGTATCAATAACAGAATATCAGAGTTCAAAGTTATTTGATTAGAGGTGACATCTTAAAAGAACAAATTTGGAGAAATTATTATTTCGGAGATGCTTTTGGCTAGCTGTCTTCTTGATTTTGTCCAGGGAGTTGTCTGCCCATTGAACTGAAGGCTGTCTGAATGACTTTTTTCCTAACCTTTCTGCTGAAGTTTAGTGCCACTAGTTTTGATTTGCATCGAGTTCAAAAAGAGCAAAATATTTCTGCTTAGGCTGAACATAATCTTGATTAAAAAAATAAAACAAAATGAAAGCCAACAAGCCACAGGGAGATGGAGCATGATAAGGTAGTAAACAAACAAAAAAGTCATTCACAGTTGAGCTCCCTTTGTGCTTCCTGTTTTGTAAAATTCAAGGACAGGTTCTCAAAGAAGAAATAAGCCTTCTTTCATCTATTACACTTCATCTGGTATAAGTCTTATCTGGCTTCATAATTCTTCAGTTCTGTTACACAGAAAGTGTTCTTCTTACACTTCTATGTTTGCCCCTTGACTTCTTGGTCTCAAGTGAAAACAGTGAGGAGAAGGTGTGTGTACACTGCACCTCTGTTGCCTTGAGTCTTGAGTAGGATTTAACAGTACATAGTCCTGCTGCTCAAAATATCAGGCTGCCAGATGAACCTGCAAACAAATTTTGCATGAACATGCCAGATGAACCTGCCAAAAAGAAGTCTGATATGAGACTTTGCACAGGGGAGGGAAAGATAAAAAAAAATATTTCAAACTGATTGAAATTTGAGATTTTCTTTTTTCTGTTTCCAAGGTCTTTCAGGCTCCTGGTCCAACACAGCTGATGAGTTTCCCAGCTGGGTTGCTCTGGAGCCAGCCTCTTATGGGTGATGGAGCAAGAAGGCACCAAGCAAACCTTCCCTGGGATTGGGGTGTGCACTGGGACCTGACCTGGGATGTGCATGGCATGGTGTCATGTCCCTGCTCCAGAGTTCAGGTTTCTATTAACAGAGACAGGAAAACAGTCAAAAATGGTTAATCTTGCGAGAACCTGACAGTTGTGTAGATTTCATGGCAGTAATTAAATACTGATTTTTGTGCCCTCAGTTTTAGCTGTTGGTTTCCGTCTTAAATATGGGTAAACAGGCAAATGAAAAGGACACTTTTTTCTTTTTTTTTTTTTTTGAAAATTAGGTAATTTCAGAATTAGAAGGACCTATATATACATCCTTTAAAATGAGGAGTTTCAGAGAGACATATGACACAGGTGCTTTGCTATATGGGTTGATTTTACTCTTTAGGTTTATTTGGACTCCTTTTTTGGTTCTTCCCTGTTCTATATTTTTTCAGTAAGAACTATATAAGTAGCTGTTGGTATAGAGGTACAGATGACTTCATTTCTTAACCATTTCTATAACATTCATCTTTATGAGATTTTTACAATTCTTGATCATGTTTAATATCAAGTTAAGGGTTTAATTTTTAGTTGTGCTTTTAATTTATTCTTTTTTGATATTTTATTAATTATTGTTTTGAAGTGCTCTGGGGAACAAAACTTCATTTAAGGATACAGGATGAATCAGAGTAATTATATACTTCATTCATTACCACCAAACAGAATTAAAAGGAAATAAAATGAAGAAAGGAAAAAAAAAAAAAAAAAAGATTTGGACTCTGGCTACCAGTTACTGCAGAGCTGCACGATGTATCTCTGATTTACAAATACATAAATTCATGCCTTGATTCTTTTTTAATTAAACATTTCTTCTTAGAAAAAATCTGAAACATAATTATTTGAGAGCTACAAGGGCAACAGCAATTATGATATTGGGCTTGTCACATTATCCCGAACAGTATATTAAGGCAGAGATTTTTCTAATCTGTCATTCAACTATTCTTGCTCTCTGTTTAGCCTGTGATGCTGCTGGAAATTGTTGTGAACCTATTATGCTGCAGAACATCTTAAATAGCCCCAGCACTTTATAATGTTAAGAGAAACAGGTCAAATGAAGCCCATGAAATGTTAAAGTCTGCTAAAAGAAATATATTGAGATGTTTTAAACTAATTTTATAGTCCACAAGAATTCATATGAAGAAAGTTATTAAATTGGAGTTATAGCCATAGGCAAATCCTTAAGGAGGATAATTTAGATTGTGAATTGAAAAGAGGACAACCATGTTGGCTCAAGGCATAAATTTGACATTAATCTGCCAAAATATGGTGTTTTTATAGATTCTGACAGATCTATGAAGTCCTGTGCATAGCTATTGAGCTTTCCATTGTAGTTACTATTAAAAAATATCTTGTTCTAATTTTGCAGTAGATCCTATGTTTCTGAGAAAAACTGTTGGCTATTTTCTCTCTAATGCTGTCAGGAAATAAAAAGAATTGTCTTAAGTTTGAAACAGAAGTCTAACAATCCCAAGTTAAAGCTTGACTTCTTGTGATCTTTACCTCCTCACTTAATATGTTTTTCCTTTAATTTTCTCATTTTCATAACCTGTTCAAAACATAGCTTTTTCACAGCTAAACTAAAAGTAGTTTATCTTACAGTTTCTGAACTGCTTGGAAATTTTCGGGTGGTAGCTGCTTAAAATAGACAAGTATGAAATACTGTAGTGACGATGTTTCTAATTAACTGTGATTACATACTTTCCAATTCTACTCCTTAGTCCTATGTTTAGGCCAACCTGAAGCAGCTGAAGGTTATGACAAGAATATTTTACAAAATAAGCAGTTCATGTCAGTACATACTATTCTATGGTATGTATCTGTTTTCCAGGACACAATGTGAATCATGCCCACTATGATCCTCAAGATCAATTAAGTGATGAAGTAATGCATCTTAATGAATTTTAGTTGTAAGTTTATGCAACAACTTTTAAGACTGCATACGCTATTATTAAAAATAATTAATTTACCTTAAATTAAAAGTGAAGGTAAATTTTAAAATAATAATTCTATATTGTAGTTCTAAAATGTTTTTTATTTTTTTAATTAAATTGCTTTCTTAAACATTATTTTCCCAAAATCAGTATTAACCCAAAATATTTTTTTAATTTGTAATTACATTATAACATTTATTTAAAATGTTGAGTTTTTTACTTCTTTTGTAATTAACAGTCTCATCTGTGAATTACTAAGGCTATGCTAAGGAGAATAGATGTTAAAGACAAGTCAATGCAAACCAACAAAATCTGCATATGTTTAATGTATTGCATAGATCATGAGTCAGGTTTTCAATGCTGTTACAAGATTTTTGACAAGAATAAATCACAACACTATATAAGCTGCTTCTTCTGAAATTATTAACTGACACTAGTCAAAGTTAACAAGTCATGCACTGTCCTTACTATTTCCAAATCAATGTGATACAGACACAGACACAGATTTCTAGGTTGGAAGAGACCTCAAGATCATCGAGTCCAACCTCCGACCTAACACTAAGCACTCCACTAAACCATATCACTAAGCTCTACATCTAAACGTCTTTTAAAGACCTCCAGGGATGGTGACTCCACCACCTCCCTGGGCAGCCCGTTCCAATGCTTAATAACCCTTTCGGTAAAGAAGTACTTCCTAACATCCAACCTAAAACTCCCCTGTCGCAACTTTCGCCCATTCCCCCTCGTCCTGTCACCAGGCACGTGGGAGAACAGACCAATCCCCACCTCACTACAGCCTCCTTTAAGGTAACTGTAGAGAGCGATAAGGTCTCCCCTGAGCCTCCTCTTCTCCAGGCTGAACAAGCCCAGCTCCCTCAGCCGCTCCTTGTAAGACTTGTTCTCCAGACCCCTCACCAGCTTGGTCGCCCTTCTCTGGACTCGCTCGAGCACGTCCATGTCCTTCCTGTAGCGAGGGGCCCAAAACTGAACACAGTACTCGAGGTGCGGCCTCACCAGAGCCGAGTACAGGGGCACAATCACTTCCCTAGACCTGCTGGCCACACTGCTTCTTATACAGGCCAGGATGCTGTTGGCCTTCTTGGCCACCTGAGCACACTGCTGGCTCATATTCAGCCGACTATCAACCAATACTCCCAGGTCCTTCTCGGCCAGGCAGCTTTCCAACCACTCATCTCCCAGCCTGTAACTCTGCTTGGGGTTGTTGCGCCCCAGGTGCAGGACCCGGCACTTGGCCTTGTTGAACTTCATACAGTTGACCTCAGCCCATCGCTCCAGCCTATCCAGATCAAATGATGTTGAATTTAAATTTTTCTTTTGACATTTTTTCAGTTTTGGATAGTTCTAGAACTCTTTCCTAATTCTGGTCTCAGCACTGGTAATCATAGAATCATAGAATATCCCGAGTTGGAAGGGACCCATAAGGATCTTCAAGTCCAACTCCATAATGACCCTAAGGATCAGAGATATAATGGCTAGAGTTTTTGCATAGTTTACTCTACCTCTGACTTAACATAGTTGTGATTAATATAACCAGAAATTTTGAATGTGATAGTGTTAGACTTATCTGTCAAGATCAGTGACTTGTATGTGAGTGATTTTAATGAAAGACCTAGCACTGCCAGTTAATATGGAGATGGCTTTTTTACAGCCCTGGTTGTTACCACTTGATCACTTTTTGCAGAAGAAGGATATTTACTATTTTTTTTAGTTTGACAGGCACACTCAACCTGCCTGGCAGCTCAAGAACATGAAATTGCTGCAATGAAATCTGTGACAGGGGATTGCAGAATTTGTACTGTAGGACAGTAAATGCTAATGCACTATTTGAGTAGAGTAACCCAATGCTATTTATTGTATATGTTCAGATGCAGGATAAAATTGTAATAATTACTGTGGTAGGTGTAATGCTTATTTTTTATTATTTATTTTTTAAATGGTCAAACACAGCTTCATCAAGGTGCTGTATCATACACTTTTAGTTGATATGAATGAAATAATAGGCAGGTTCTGTATATTTGTTTGGATGGATGTGGAAGTAAGTAGAGGATTATTCTTCTTTGTCATAGCATCTTTGTCTGGAAAAAGGCATGCACCGTGTTGTAGTTGGAAAAAATAAAATAAAAAAAAATCGCTGCCATGGTTACTCTTTGCATTTTTGTAGGTGAACTTCATGAGTAGCATATATTGCATCTCACACGTTGATGCCTGAATTGCTGCTGTCAAATTTTCATGTTCCCTACCCATCAGGACAGATGGTTGTACTCCAGCACCACAGATGTCAGCCCCGTGTCAGCCTTTGTCTTTAGTGCACAGCCCAACTCACCAAAATGAGAAAATACCTTCAAAGTCAGATAAATTATCTGCATCCTAATATCATGCATAAGTAATTCTCAGCTGTGAAGTTAACCACTTAGTGCTTTTATCTTCCATATATTTGTTCAGGAAGGAAGATCTGTGAAGAGGTAGGTGCCTTAGGGTCCCTGTCAGGAGCTCAGAACAGGAGAACTTCAGAGACAGAGCCAGCACTTCATTACAGAGTCTATCAAATTCAGTGGCCGATACAGCTTGCTTTCAAAAGCATCAGTTACCCATGGACATGTGGTGATTCACTTGCTGACATCAATTAGATCTCTCCTCCAGAAGGAAATCTTCCAGCCTTACTGAGAAAATAGTGTGAGACATTATTCTTCGCAAGGAAAGGAATGCAGGCTGGCAATGCTAAACTTCCAGTAGATAGAAATCAATGGTGCTCCCCCTAATCTTTCCATTTGGACTGCAGGCACTTAAGTGTGAAATTTCAGGGTATCTTTAATGAAAATATAAGTTCTGGTGTCTCTTTTAAGTCATTTAATTGAAAACTGTAGAGCCAGATGTTTTAAAAAACACTTTGAAAAAAAACACTTTATTCAGATTAATAGCAAGATTCTCAGAACCATTGGGGAAGCAAAAGACCTGTGGCTATGGGAGTGTGTCAGCAGCATATTAAATTAGTAACTCTGTGTAGGCTCAACGCAAGGCTTAACAGGTGCCCCAGATATGTTGTGCTGACTCTGTGCATTGAAGTGAATCTTATTCTGGTAACTGAGAGGAGGAAGGGGAGAAGGAGGGAATCTGCCAGTAAAGAAGCTTCTGCTCATTCTAGAAAGAATCAGACTAACGTAGAGGCAGGCCAGCATCAGGTGTCTTTCACTGGATCTCCTGCACCGTAAGGAGAACTAAAGTACTGCATGATAGCTAGAGGATGGGAGGGAATGCTATGAAATACGGGTGATGTGAGAAACAAACAATCTATTAGACTGCATCCGAAATGAAAACTATACCTTCCTCAACAGGTTTCCAATGTTTTGCCTGTTTACCATGTCAGAGTCTTAGAAGAATTACTTTTGTATTTTGTAAACTGCAATGACAATGAAGTCCCTAGAAAAGAAAGCAGTTATGTTAGCTAAAATATGTTGCCTGTTACTATGGGAACAGTAGCTCACAATTTTTTTATATAAGCACTTGAGCTACAGTTTTTATGACATCTTATTCTAACAGAGAAATGTTTATACTTCATCCAGCATCAGGTTTTTGCTTTGTTTTAAAAATAATATTGGGCAGTAATCCCCAAGAGTAAATCCTGAAATAATATACCATTCCATAGAAATATCTTTCATAATCATTAACTGAGCAATTTTCCAATTGCAACATAATCAGGAAGATACCAACCCTGAATTTGATTTAAATCTCCATTGCCGATGGTTTAAACGTGTAGATACAGAAGAAAGAAAGAAAGAAAGAAAAGAAAAAAATCAGTCTAAGAAAGCATTGTTTATTCTGCATGTTGCAATTAAGACTCTGCCTGCCTCCTGTCCCCTTTACATCATTTTTGTCACAAGTTGAGGCGTACCCCAAAATAATCAATATTAAAAAAGCCTTCAGAAGTGTAGCCCAATCCCTCATGAGTTTTAACCAGAACCTAATTTTGTATTATCTTACAAGACATTCTCATTGAATACAGCCAAACATATGTTTTTTTCCCTGAAGAGAATTACCTACATTCTTGTAACACACTTCTACACTGTGCAAGATACACAGTAGCTGTTCATTTCTTATTCAATAAAAAATGCTATATTTGTCTCAATATCAGAAATTGGAATTTGGAACTTATACTTTCCCCACGATACTATTTTATGACATTATGTAGTTGCTAAATAAACAGAGGATTATCTACCTGCAAGAGACCAGAAACAAGCCAAGCAAACAATATTTTCCCTGTATTTGTTAAGCATGTGCTTCAATTAAAATAGATAAATATTATGAGAAGAAAACAATTTTTTATGAATATGGTGATACATTCACTAACACACTGAAGAATCTAGGAAGCATTTTAACCTTAAAAAGTATACTATTTTTTTCAGTCATCTTACAATGTGGGATAACCCCATTAAACAAAGCTTTTATTTTCTTTAAGCTCTTCATCTTCCATTTGCCTTGATATTTTTTTCTTGATGTTGCAGTTGTGCTGTCTTCACCTCAAAGAAACCGCAGAACAAATACATTCCTTGGGCAACTGAGGTATCCACTGACACAAGACTTGCACAGTGTGCCATCTGTTTTTTCTTCATTACTTTCCTGGATCAAACCTTCCTTTCTTTCTTCCTTGTAGGTATAATTATCCAACCTTTCTTACTGTAGGACTGGGTCATCCCTTTTGTGCCTGTCGGTTCTGAGTCCCATGTACCCATTGAGTGGGCCATACCACTCATTGTATGGATTGCCCCTGACTAGCAAGATACAGCAGGCCAGGGTCCATTGCTGTGAGGCCATCTGTGTAATTACAGCGCTAGCACACTCCTTGAACATGTGTCTCAGCATGTTTCAAGAATTCAGGTAGGCCAAGCATCTGTCCCAAAAGACAATTTTGATGCAGGCATCTCATTTGTAGAAATTGAAGACAGAAGTGTCATGATTTCAATGGTAGAATGCAAGCAAGAGCTGTGTTGTGTCTGCCTGTCTCAAGGCCAGCATGATGTCCCTGGCCCATTTTATTTGCAAGCATGAACAGAGCCACTATTGATATTCCTGAGGAACAGTTTGTACTTGTACTGACATATTCTCTCATTATGACTGTTGCACTTGTTTCTCCTGTGGCCACCAGATAGCTAGCTGAGTTTTCCTTCTTTGGGCCTGCATAAAATTGTGGGGCAGTTCTTCCTTTGCTATACATTACTGTGGAACCTTTGAGCTGAACTGAGCTATGGCACTATAACCCTATTCATCCCCACTCTCTAATTCCTGTGGAGTTTTCTAGAGATACATTCAAGATCAAGCTCAGAATAGCCTGATGTGTTTTGTTGGTTTTTGTTTGTTTGTTTGTTTGTTTGTTTTTTAACTGAAAAGCTTTAAAGGTCTTCCTACACTGCCTTGTAAACAACTTTTATAGTATGATCCGCTTCCTGGGTCAGGATTTGCTTGATGCTCTAACTTCTGCCAAGGTGGATTATAGCTGTGTTTGGTGATTGTCACACCTTTTTAATGATATTAGTGAACTTTGTGCTTTGAATAGATGTTACATTATTCACTCCTCATAAACTCTAAAAAGTTACAGAAAGTGTGTTCCTATTTTTGTGTTTAAGATCATAGTCTGTGTTTTCTTGACCTCTTCTGTATTTCAATACTTAGTCTTTAAAATATTACATATAGTTTGCATGACCTTTTGCAAACCTCTCCAACATGGCATGCAATAGGAAATATGTCTGCAGCAAAAATTATGGAGATAAAGTGACTGTTTTAATCTTATTTGTGTTTTCAAAGTCATCTTGTTTATTTTATGAGAAGAAACTACATTTTATAAACAGAAACTTTCTCAAATGGATAACAAAATCATACTTGATTTGCACAATAGGGAAAATAATTTTTTTCTTAAAATAGAGGTGTGCTAAAAGATTTTAGGAATTTTTTATAGTTACTTGGCTGAAGTCAAATCTATTTTTCCATCAATGTTGGATATGCAAAGAATGCTAGTTAAGGTTTTGTACATGTTAGGACAAGATATAAATACAAGCTATAGCTTGTATTGCTATTAAACTGTTTTCCTGGTATTACACATATTCAAAAAATTCCTTTAAAGTATGAAAAATAGAAATG
Organism: Cygnus olor; assembly: GCF_009769625.2. NCBI lineage: Eukaryota > Metazoa > Chordata > Aves > Anseriformes > Anatidae > Cygnus > Cygnus olor. The sequence goes on from NC_049171.1 coordinate 21,946,977, forward strand.
TTACAAATCTGCAAAGGCTCCTAACCAGCCTTGGTACAACTTCCATCCAGACTGTTATGGCAACTGGTATTATTCTCAAACACTGGTACAAAGTTCAAAATTCCTGAAAATTACTTTGCAGGCTTGCCTATGTTTTTATTACCTTACCTTGGTATGGAAGTATGAGAATAGCTGGGGCAATTCTCAGGACCTACCTTGGAGCAAGTAGTTGAGCTCTGGAGGCTGATTTCCTTATGTTAGGCAGTGGAGAAGTATAGTCTTTGGCTTTACTTCTATGAAGAAAAAAAAAAAAATCACCTGAGATTTAATGAGATTTTTCTGTGGGTTTTTGTTTTGTTTTGTTTTCTTGTTAAAGAATTTTACTACTGGCACTTTGACATCATTTAGTTATGCATTAGCTATCTGATTCTACACATGAATTTCAAAGGTGACATTCATTTCACCTAAGTATTTACACTACAGGTGTGTGTGTGTTAAAGGTAGTTGCCCCAGCCTCACTTTACATTAAATGGAGGAAAGCAAGTACTTTCAGGATATGATTCATCTGACCTATTTAAGATGTCTGGTTTAGGATTAGATGAATAGCACCCTAAAAACACTTTGTCTCCACATTACCTGTATATGGACTCAAGACACTGCTAAAACTCATTTAGGCAGTTCAATCTTGCTGCTATTGAGTCAAATAAACATGCAAGAAAAATTCAGGAAGTAAGGCTTCTAAAGGACTTGAAAGCGTGTCAGTATTTTGGTAGAATTCTAGTCAAGTAACATACATCTCTTTGTTTGCTTGTTTGTTTTTTGAATGATGAATAAATGTATTTTTCCATGAGCTACTCTTCGTGAAACTGGTAATGTATTTGTTGTACAGGCAAGCCTTAATTAATCAGGATAATTGATGAACAGGGTAATCTCCATAAAACAATTCCTGTTTAGACAGATAGAGGTACTGATGGCTAGTTTCCAATGCATTTGTGTTCTGTCTGAATTTTCATCCCTTCCTTCACCTTGTTCCTTTATTTCCCCACATAACAGCCCATACAGAAGCAAATCTGTCATTAACCCGGAGCTGCCTGAGCATTACCTTACTAATATCCCTGTGCTATCTGGGCACTGGCCTTCCACCAGCTCTGGTATCATGGCTGAGTTCTGCCTCAGTGGACACGCTAACTTGCACATCTCTCCTTTGCACATTTTACGACTATCTCTGTGAATTCTGTTTCTCTTCTACATCAGCCCTTGAATTCCTTGAGTTAGTTGGAGACTGCCAACTGCCAGACAAATGGACTACCCAATTGCACAAACCAGATCTTATTATTCTGTGCTAGAAGTACAAATAAGACATGTAAATAAAGCTAAAAGAATCCACAGTGAACGTGCAGTTGCAGACAACTAACATTAATAATCCTGTGGAATATGAAGTACAGATATCCCTAAATCACTATTTAATTGATTAGCAACTCTTCATAGCACAGTTCCGTGGGTACGCATCTATACTATTTGCAGACCGGGACCAGTCTGTACAGAACTTCCTCGAGCGCATCTGCAGCATAGCAGATCCTTGGCTGGTAGTGAGCAGGGGCAGACCTTGCAGACTGCCCACAGCAGGCCTGAGGGACCTTGCCACTGCTGTCCTTCACCTGGGACCTCTTATGATGTGGCTCCTGCCCACCTCTGTGCTACAATTGGTTAACTCAGCAGACTTCTGTCCAATTAGCACCATCCCTGACTTTACCCTGCTTTTCGAGATCTTTGTGCATAGTAAATTTTACCTGGCCAGATATATAGTCCTTTCTCACACAACACGTTTGGCAGATCCATGGATAGATGAAGAGCCTTGTCAGTATGAAAATCAAGTAAGTTGGGTCAACTTAAGGTGGTTGAGGCAATACCCTTGCACTGTATTTCATATTTCTTCTATCTGTCTATACTTTTAGTCATGCATGAATTCATTCTGCTCAGGCTCAGAGTTGGTCATTCATGAGCAAACTGCAGGCCAAAAACCATGTAGCCATAATTAGTGTGATACAATATAGAGCTAATAAAGCTCCGCTGAGAAGTGAGATGAAGTCCAATGCTGTGCTAATGACAACTTGCATGGCTTTTGCATAGAAGTTGGCTCACACATAATCATCAGAGCCCATCTTTTTGCAGAAAGCTTTTTAGAGACCCTCAGTACTGGTAATCTCATGTTGTATTTTACCTGCAGCTTGTGTGAAGGAAGAGCTGACTGAGACATTAGTCTAACTAATAAGCCTTGCAGAGGCACAGGATTCAGAAAACACCATTAAAGCTGATGATAATTGTGAACAGCACCTCTTCAAATATGATCTTTAAGACTGACTAGAGTGCCACTTAAACTGCACTTTTAAAAAGCAGGATCTGCATCCAGCTGCCTGCGAGAAGTCTCACAAGCACTTCTACAGCTCTAATCATGACGCTGTGCTTTTCAGGCCTGTTTTTTTTGCTGATACTGGCTTAAAAGGTCAGACAGTTCATGTATCATTCATCACTTTGACCTAGCAGCATCAGACATCTGTAGCAGTTAACTCTGCAGCTATTATTCTCTAACCCCTTGGAAGTGAAGGCTAGAAGCCTCAAAGCCCTGAGCTTTGAATTTGCTCATGTTTCAACAAAAAGATTTTGCTATTGAAAATGACACAAACCATACCTCAAGTACATCAATAAGGCTATAATGTGGGGTGGGAATAGAAGAAGAACTGACTGCCAGCAGTAATTCTTGCATAACTAGAATATACAAGTGCATATCAGAAACACCAGATTTAGGATTTGGGGTGTTTCTTGTATTTATTTATGTTTGTTTGTTTATTTATGGAATAATACCTGTCCCTAAGGTTTAGTGAGGTGTTTCTAATCTGTAAGGTATCAGGCTGAATAAGAACTCACATTAGATATTTTACTTTTATTTGTCTCCATAGAAACTGAATGTTCAAATGTGTTAAGTTATTTTTGTCTTTGGAGTCTTTATGTACCTCAGAATTTGGACATGTGTTCAGAGGGAAAAGCTGTGAGATCTCAATTAAATTGCGTTGCTTTATGTACCATCAGCAGGTGAATGAGATGTTTTTGAATGGCTGGTGTAGGAAAAATAAACTCTGGAAAGAGAGAAATTCAGAACTCACTATTGCAAATGAACTGTCTGCAATGTTTCATCAATTTGCAAAACCTGTGCAGTGACATAAATCCTATATAAAATATCGAGAGCCGGCAATCTGTTGCTGTTGCCCCTTTGAAGTCCAATTGAAACAGGGAGGGCTATTGAAGGATGGTTATCTTAATGGCTGTGTGAAATTTAATCTCTGTTGGTACTTTGTTTCTCAGCAGAGACATTGTAATTCCTCAGAACCACGGGGAAACATCACTGCAGTTGAATTAAAGCTTGGTTTATTTGACTTTTTAACACAGAGTTTTATTAAAGGAAAACTGGTCCAAAGTATAGAGCTCAGAAAATGAAGAGTTTCACAGGGATTGCTTTCTTTCAATCCTACTTCTTAAAAGAAAACCTGGTATTTATTTTCATTGTTTTTATTTAGAAGCTGGTAATGTCTGAAATGAAATTGCTGGGTGGTGGGGAAAGTTTACTTTTGTCAGTACTGAATTGGTGGATACCAGCATTAAAGGATCATCACCTCCTAGAGGGTTTCAAGAATCAGCTTTTTTAAAATTAGATATATTTTTCTTGTGCAGAGGAGAATTAGAATGAGTGACGGTAAAAACAACAGCAACTATAAACAAAAATGAATACAATCTGAAGTCACATTCATTGTGTCAGATAAAAGTTAACATTCATATGTTGCTTTCTGTTGCAAGACAGAAAGACAAAAGGAGACAAAGTAGAGAAAAACCATAGGAAGCGCAGGAAAGATGACACCTAGAACATGGTGTCAGACAGGAGGAATACCATGCAGAGCCAGAAAATTGTCAACATGCAGTAGAGAACAAGCTTGATATTTATACAGATGCTGTGACAAGAACACAAGTGCATATTATACCTCCATAGCAAAGAACTCTGCTGCCTCCAAGCTACCACACAGTAAAGTCTCTATTTTTTCTTCAAAGGCTTCAGGTTAACTAAAATGCAGCCAAACATTTAGTATGCAAGTAATAAAAATCCATGGGGTGCTAAAAAGCAGTTCTAAGCAAAACACGGGAAGCAGAGTTTCATGGAGAGGTACACTGGAAAAGAGGTCAGTTAGCAGAGGAAATGAGTACAGTAAACTTTTATTTTCTAGGTAACTGTGTACGCTCAGAGATTCATCCTTTAATTGCATGATACAGTCAAAAAAATGCCATGTTTTATAAAGTAAATCCAATTCTTCAAGGGATTTTTTTTAGAGTATTCAAAGTCATTTTTAAAAGACAAGTAAATGTGTTATCAAATGAACAGAAGGCAATCTATTTATTAAACAAAGAGCATATGCTACGAATGGTGTGCTAGCTTTATGCAGAGGGTAGTGAACTAAATCATATTAAACAGACGCTAGCAAATATCTTGTTAGCTAGAAAATATCTGTCTTAAAATAAACTATACTTTCATTGTGTCAGTGTCAGGCTTGCAAAATTATTTCTTGCTTTAAGAATGACAAATATGCCATCTTATTTTTCTAAAATGGAAATTGAAGTGGACATCAAACTACACAAGAATACTCAAGCACAATTCTATTCCATCATAAAGGATGGGTGTAGTGCATAACAGAAGTAGTACTTTTGTAATCTTTGGTATTAAAGTGTAGTATTCCATATTTTTATGAGCAGGTAGTTAAAATCTAGAATCATAAAATTGCCGGGGACCTTGGTAGAGCATCTCATTCAGCTCCCACTCAAAGCAAGGCCAACAGAGTGGTTGCTCAGGTCCTTGCAGAGTCAAGTTCTGAGTATCTCCAAAGATGGAGATTTCTCCAGTCTTCCTGGAAAACCTGCTATAGTTTTTGACATCCTTCAAAGGTGCACTGTTGAAACACATTCAACTTGGTGTCCACCAGGAACCCCTATTCCTTTTCTACAGCCTTGTAACCAGTTGACCACCAGCCTCAGCTGTGGCACAAGGTTATTACGTGCCAGGTGAAGGACTTGGCATTTGTCTTAAATGTCTTGAATTTTGTATCAGCCTGTTTCTCTAGCCCTCCTGGGTTTTTCTGGTTAGCCGTCCTTGTCTCCAGCATGTTGACCTTTCCCCTTGTTCTGAGACCATTGCTGATGGTGGACTCTGTCTCCTCATCCAGACATTAACGAAGATGTTCAACCTGGTTTTAACCCCTGGAGATGCCACTAGTATCCAGATACCAGCTGGAATTTTTATTACTAATCACAACACTGCAAACTCAGCAGTCCTGAGTGTTTTTCCACCCACTACAAGGATAGACTGTCCACCTATCCAAAACCATGACAACAGACGTATGAATAGGGGTTAATGATGCTGATAACATATGTGATATTCATGAATATTAATGCATTACATTTGTGTCATTCTCACTGAAAACAGTCTGTTTCAGTTCATTATTAGTAGTCAGTACACTAAGATGTTTCTGGTTATGCAGCTGTTTCCACTTCAACTCAAAGTGTCTTTGGAATTGGGTATTTCGGATACAGATATTATCTTACTCCATGTTTGAGTACTGCTCCAGATGGACCGATAAGAGATAATTTCTAGAGGCAGTATTATGTGGCTAAATCTCTACAGGCCTGATCCCAAGAATGCTGAAATCACTGAAAATAGTCCAGTCAATGTTTCTGGGTGTTAAATGAGACTCACTGAATTCCCAAGTTCATTTGTTAAACAAATGAACTTACATTACTGAGGAACTGGTGAGAACAGCAGAAAAGCAGAGTATAAAGGAAGCATCCTAAGAATGAATACCTGTAGTTTAAAATTTAATCTATATGATTTTGTTAAATTTACAAGAAGATTTCACTACAAATATTCACATTGCCGTACAGAATTTGATAGGAGGTGAAGGAGTAATGCTTTGGGCCAGGATACCAAACAAGATGCTCAAAAGAATTTTGGAAACACATGGGATGTTTAAAATATGCATTATAAAAAGTATGAAGGGAGACTTGGTTCCTTGTCCTGAAATGTCCACTCATCTCTTAGTGCAGAGAGTGGGTATTGTGTTAGCATAGAGATATTATAGTGAAAAAACACCAAAGAAGTATAAATACATGCACACAAAGATAAGCTCTGGTGCTCTGAGAAATATCCAAGAACAACAATTTTGCCTTCTGGCTACCTTTGCTGTTTGGGGGAATTATTTTTCCTTTTCTTGTCAAATTGGAAACTTGCTCACAGCAAATTTCACTCCTATAGGACAATATCTTTCAGAAAGAATCTATAAAAACATTTTTATCTGCATTTTAAAAATGTGTGCTTGTATACATTCACCTAGAAATTTGAAGCTTTCCGAGTAATATAGGATTAGGGATGCTTCTAGAAGTTTTGAGTCACATATAAACACTTACCTATATGTGTTAAAGCAAATATAATCCCATTCCTAAAGCACAGCTGTATTGTGGAGAAGGATTTATATTCATTTTTATATTCATTCATACGCTCAAATTTCAGAAGTGATGTTCTAGTTGGAATCACCCTAAGATATACATATATAAATATATATATATATATATATATATAAACACAAAATAGAAGCTAAGGGTGGAATGACTTGATTAAAATAATAATAGGAAGAAAGAGAGAAGGATTTTAAAGGGCCCCTGGACTAAAATGATTCAGCCACCTTTTCGTAAAAGAGATGCACATTATTTACAATAACTATACCTCAAAGTCTGTTATCAGGTCTAGTATTTACCTAGGCTTTCTTTTACACTGTTACTTTCAGTTATCGTTCATGAATCTTTTAATTAACAAGCGTGACTCCTGATACACTTTGTAAAGGAAGGTGAAGCACACAAATGAAAAGCCAAAGAGTTATTTCTCTGAAAGGGCTTTTGTAATCATTTGAGCCAAATCCACATATTCATTTGGTCAGTTCTATCCAGGTTTCTGCACCAGAAAGCAGGCTGTATAACTCAGGTCTGTGCAATTCCTTACAAGTTACTTATTACATTATACTTATACGCTTTGATAGTCTTGTCTTAAAATACTGTATGCACCCACAGACAGATCAGGCCAATGATCTACTTCCTACTTTATTTCTGGTGTTACAGTGCAATCTTGATTTTTCAAACGCTGCAGTTGTTCTTTCTTCGCTGTTTGAAATGGTCCCCGCTAAGAAACACTGCCACAGCTGAGGGATGACGGAAGGTGCTGCTTTCCTGGAGAAGTTCAGCATCGAATGTAGGTCACTGTAACTGCACTGAGCGGAGGAAATTTATGGCAGTGTGCACACACTGGCTTGGCGAGCAGTCAGCACTGTCAGGAACTGATGATGAGGGCACTGTGTGGTCATGAGAAGGAGCTTCCTCCTCACTGCCAGCTACAAAAGGCGAGCTGAATAGCGGTAGCACAAAGCATCCGAGAAATATAATCAGGACCGTTACCTGCCCAACGCTGCCAATTTTGCTCTGGGAGAGTTATCACTGTTATGCTTTTGGTTTTGAGCAGGAGTAACATTTGCTTTGTTGCTGATAATCGTTGCTTAGACTGCAGTAGCTCCACATAACTCTGGTAGAGAATTATTCCCCATGTTCAGTGAGGAAAAAAAAAGTAAGAGAGGAGAAATAATCATGCTTTCCATAATAACCAGTCTAATAACTTCTGTATATCAACTAGACCAAATTTGGACTTTTCTGTGTAATGAAGTGCATCTTTCACATCTACCATCTTTTCAGAGGTACAGAAGGTACATTGAAAGATTACATTGTACATGGGTCTTTTAGGATATTGATCAGATTTTTATGTTTAAGTAATACCTCTGTAGATGTGTCGTCTTGAGACGAGATTAAAGCTCTTTGTAATGCTGAGGTAGTGGGAAGTATATCCTCACACAGTTTTTGAAGCTGTTATTCATGAGCAATCAGCTACTTCGAACACTGCAGTAGAGAAAGAAGTGTGACATGTTAGTATTTTGTAGTTCTTAATATACTTTATGCATGTATTATTAATAATAAGGTAGGAAAAAAGTGAAGATATTTGTTTTGGGTAGGTGTACTTCGTTGCTTTAGACTGTCACAATTGCTTTAATCTTTTCAGGTTTCCAATTTTCTTGACGTCTGAATGTAAACTGAAGATACGTTATTAAAAAACTGACAGATCATACAAGATCTGATACTGGATTATGAATATCTCTTAAAAATTGAAATGCTGCAATTCCACGGAATTACATAGGGAATCATACAAAAAGGAAAGGAAGTAAAAGAGATTTTGTAGAAACATGCCCTTTAGTTGAAATCCCAACAAATTCTCATACTTCTTCATTTAATTCTTTTCTGTTTCAAGTTGAAGCAAATCCCACATTTGTCCTGATTTTTTTCCTATTTGTCTTCACATAACACTTTAAATTTCAGCTGGCTCTGGAGACATGTCAGAGGTTCCCCACTGTTTTGGCTTTAGCTTAGGAGGTTTTGGGGTTGGAAGCAGGAGTGAAATCTTTTGGTGTGTGTTTTCTTAAATTGAATGTGTGGGCTTTCCATTTATTTCAGTGAAACAGTTTACTGTTTATACTCTTATTTTGTGCAGCTTATACAGCATGGTCCTAATCCTAAATAATAAAAATAATTTTCTGTGACCAGTTTTTGATTTCTGCTGAATTCAAAAGATAGATTTTTCACTTCATATAGTCCTTAAAGAGAAATTACTTCTGCAGATGAGAAAGAATAAGGCTATTAAATAGAAATCTGAGGAGGAAAATACGTGTGTGGAGTCTAGATACTTTTCTCAATTGTAGTAGAAATCATAGGAGCTACAGTCCTCCTTTCTAAGGTTTCGCTTCATCTATTTTTTAATTCATGTGAAATAATTCCAAAGAAATCACATGTAAAATATAATAAAAGAATCTCAGGATGAACGCAGATGTTGGGACATGGTGACATCGAGACCTCTGCCTCTCCACCTATTAACTAGTCACCTTAAACACTTAACATTGTCTGGTTTGGGCTGACAGCCGTTTTTTAATCCATGATGTCTTATTCCTGTCTTCTCATTTCCCACCAATTTCTGATGTGACAGCTTATCAAATGCCTAGGTGAAATACAGACAGATTGCTTTCATCACCTTTCTATCATCTATTTCCTCGGTCACCCTTTCAAGGAACTCATTTGGATTTGTTTGGCAAATAAATGTAAGTTGGAGTTTGGGATTTTTTTTTCTGTCTGTCATCCTCAGAGAAGTAGACCCTGTTTTCCCTAATGATTGATATGAGAGGTTTGTCTAGGGAATAGGTTGGTCTGAGTTGCATTTTTCAATCCTGTTCCTTTCTTGAATGCAGTGGCTAATATATTTAACCCTTTTCAAGTCACTAGTCTGTAAGAGCATAGCCTTCAGCAAGAGAGTTCACATCTGAAGGAGAAGGTGTATGCCACCATAGTATCACAAAGGAGGAAAAATAAAAAAATTTTAGAAATCTGTTCAAGTCTACTGCTGTTCTTCTAAGCTGAAGTATCACCTGCTGTAGCAACTTGTCCAGCAAGAGCCCAGAGACCTCCCTTTTGCAATTTCAGCCACTTAACTGTGCTTTGCAGCTGGTTGCATGCTGTTGGGCTTTGTAAGCATAGCCTAGAGAAATCAAATGTTAGGCTCTATTTCTGAAAGGTTATAGTAAATAATGAAAACTGAAGCTAGGGCTGTTTCACGGAGTGGTGATTTTTATTGTCGATATCCTGTATGTCACTAAGTGTAGGGACAGATTCCCAAATGGCAGTCCCCAGCAGGAGACAGGCCCCCTCAGCTCTGCAGGGGGTGGGTGTCACCTTCACTTTCCCTGTGGTTGCCTCCAATGGGGGGCTCAGAGAGGAGGTGGAAGGAGTGCATGATGCTGCCAACCAGCTCCCAGCTGATGAGGATTAGGATTCCTGCCTGTTGCAGGACAGTGGCGTGCTGGCGTGCTTTGTGCTGCACCCCACACTGTCCACGTGCGTTATCATGAGTGCCTAAAAGATCAAGCGCTAGTGGAAATGCAGACAGAAATCAGCTGCCTGGCCTGTGATTTTTAGATTGTAATGGAGCTCAGGAAAAATTCAGAGGTCTGGTTCTCTACCAATAACTATTCAAAAACAGTAATACATATCGTGAAGGGAATTTTCTGAGCAAGCAAGAAGTTACTAGTGAAGAGCAGGAGATGCTGGATAATTTCTGGATCTTCCTTAGCAGATGATTCTACTTATGTCCATATTTAAGATTGCCTGAATCTTGAATCTGATTTCTAAAATCCAGGTGAAAGCAAGTGCCACATAATAAGACATTCATATGCACATTCAGGGGTTTCTTTCCTTTTAGAGTCTCCAAAATCTTTAAGATGGACATTTTGTTGACTAACTCTTTCAGGGACTTTTGTCTGCTATGTGTTTGCTTCAGTTCTGTAAGACTGCTAAGCACATTTCTGGAAAATTCAGTACTAACTTTGTGCAGAACAGGGGCAAAAAGCTCTAGTGCTGAAATATTCGCCTACTCCCCCATGCAGGGACGACAGGTCATCTGGCTTTCTTAGGTATGGATCTCATAACAATGAAAGCTTGATAATACTTCTTTGACGTTGTGCTAATTAAATGTTTTACTTTAAAATTAATTCTATAATACTGTGCAAGTGTGTGCATCATTAAATAATTCCAATAGTGCAGTCACCAATCAGAGTCAATCTATTAATTTCCATCACTTTATAACTGAGAAAAAGATCTTTTTCTATTATTTTATTCTTCGATTACACATCTATTTCATCTTGTAGAGGACAAAATTTAATATTGCTCCTTAGATTTGAATTTAAATACAGATATGAGCTGGCTTAATTAATCATCAGTGCGTATGACTAAACCATATAATACCTACTAAACCAACAAAAAGATAGCTAGCACTGTCAAAGCAACTTGGAAATATATAATGGGTAGAAAATAAGAACAAAGACATAGTGCTTGGCCTATAGAGCTTCTGTTGCTGTTTTGCACGCCTGTTTTCACAGGCAGCAGGGAATGCACAGAACACCAGATGATACAATGGATAAAAGAAGGATGCTGTCCCATCCAGCTATTGTGTCATGAACAGCCGAATTTTCCCAGAGAGATAATGTGAGTTTTAAGATTTCTACATACATCCAGTGCACTGTAGTCCTGTAAATATATATATATTTAAAAAAAAAAAAAAAAAAAAAAAAAGAATAGATATATAAAAGCTGTGTATGTTTTTATGTAAAAGGATGAGAATTCTAATATTCAGATAGATCAGAGTCTATGTCCCATGTTCACATCCTCAGCTGGCTCTCTATCCGTTTAATTCAAAAAAATTACTTTGTCTTTCTACCCTCTTTGCTTAGTGACAGCGGCACAAATAAAGACTCACTCTTTCTGTGGGTTTTAGTTTCATACAATGACCATTCTACAATGACCATTCTAAAAGCTTCAAAAAAATAGTGGAGAGGAAGTGAAAGAAGGACAAAGAGATTCATTATCCTGTACACATTTTTTAACCAACAGTTGCACACAGCTTTGGTGTCATTAGATTTAGTGAGTCTGAAAGGAAAGTGACCTTCATATATTTGTACAGGTTCCTCCAGTGTCACTTCAGCATGACAAGATTTACTGTACTGCTGAAGAACAAAATTCAGGAGTGTCTTTCGTTGTTAATTAATTGCAAATGTTCCCTTGCAAGTTCTGTCAAGGAGGGATTCTATTTGATTCCAGTTGCTATGTAAATAAATAAAACAAAGATGAAAAGACCATGCTGCATTCCCCCTGAAAGTCTCATTGAAATTGCATATTTAAAGAACTGACATAAGCTGCCTTTGTATCAGGTAAAAAAATGTGATTTAATTGAGGTAAGTGTTAATTCTGCTTCAGTGGACATTTCAGCAATGAATCTCCAGGGAAATTCAGTCCCAAAAGCAACAGAATCAGCTGCAAATGAGGTTCAGCTTTTTACTGTGCTTTTCAATAGACGGGCTACGCTTAAATACAGCCCCAGGTTCGTGGCATCCGGTGTGCTAGTGAGCCGTGCAGATTTTACATAGTGCATCACGCTGCCATTCAGAAATAAATTAAATAAATAAAGTGCAAACCCCAGCTTCTCGCCATGGCAACTGCTGCATTGCTTGAGCCTCGTGCCACCTCCCGAAAAACTGCACATGGGAAAACAAGCCAGCCGCCGGCACACAGGAAAAAGAGTAGGGGGAGGTTTACAAAACCTGCCCATGCGGTCAGTCATGGACTTTGTGTAGACTTTTTAGGGCTCTGCACTTTTAAACTCTGTTTCATTATGTTTTGAAGGGTTGTTCTAGTTAGTCCTCACTATAGCATGGTGGGTGGCCAGTGGGAGAAGTGAAGTCCAGATGGTGCAGACCCTTCTTCCCAGCAGCAGCCGCATGCCACAGCCTGGCCCCACTGTGGGTCTGGTGGGCAGGGAGGAAGGACAGACTTCCCTGGGTCTTCCCAGAGCTGTGTACCAGCACCAGCTCACCCTAGTGGTTCTTCCCAAAGGCATACTTGCATGCTCCACTTGAAACCAAGCTATAAATGAAAAAGGCTGTTGGCAGCAGGTAGCATGAATCCCTGAGCAGAAGACCCAGGTCTGCAGAAGTTATCAGCTGTGCCTGACTTCTTTCACTGAATCCTTTTTAGTAAGGATTGAGTGGCTGAACTCCCCCTTCTCAGGGTTATCTCAGCCAAACTGCCCCAAAAGACGAGGCCCAAAACATGGCTGGCTGTTGCCTGGTGAGACACCAGTTGGGAAGGCTTAAGCCCATGCCAGCAGAGTGTTAAAAGAGTTAAATCCCATGAAGGTAACTGTAACAATGTTTACCTGTCTGCCCCAATACTCTTCATTAGTTTTCAGATAAAAATGTTGGAAACGAGCAGACTCCATTATGTCTATGTGGCATAAATGGTGGCTATGCATATTTTTTTTTTTTACAGTTTTGCACTTTGAGCAGAGACATTGAAGAGATGGCAGAGTGAGCAGCTGTAAGTGGTGTTCATCACACCAATTTGAGTAGGAACATGTTGTAGCCATGTGGCAATCTTCTAGCAAACTTTTTGTCTTACTTCAGGATGTGATTCTTCTAGCGTCCTTGATACTTTTCCTGCTTAATAAGGTTCAGAAAGGGATTAAGTGTGATGTTGCCTCCTGCAGAAACAGAGATCAAATTTCCTGACCCTCAACACCACCATATGGATGCCTTTCAGATCTAACGGGCTACCCTGTGAAAGCATTCTAGATATTCCTCAAGATTAGTTTTTAGGCACTGGTAACATGAAAGATGGAAACTCCATGTACAGGCATTGAGTAAGCATACATAAGTGTATGTAGTGTACACTTTATTAGTGTGTATATACCACTTTTCCCTAGGCCATTTCCAAAACAAATTGTAACAAGAATTTTGGGAGTAACTGTTCTAAATCCATTTAATATTATTCTGGTACCTTCTACAGGCTTTACATGCACACATTTTGTTACACGTTGCCATTGCGCTGCTTAGAGACTTACTAACTTACCGGTAGTGTGGCAACCCACAGTAGGTGGTTATTGAGAGAATTAACACACAGGTGGGGAAAAAGCACAAATTTCTCCTTTTTGTTAGGGATGACTTGCTTGTAAATGTCTTTGCAGAATGCTTTCTTACCAGATGAACGGGTCAATTTGCCAGGTGAATGCCCTAGTCACTGGATTAAAGAGACACACTTCATGGGTCACTAGATTCTTAATTATTTAAACAAGATGGAACAGCTCCAACTGGAGAGAAAATAACATTAGCCTGGTGGTTAGGGTACTCAGCTGTCACTGAGAGATGTAGAGTCAAGTCCCGACTTCAAGGCAAGCAGAGTATAGGCACCAAGCTGGGCATCTGACCATTTGCCTGTTGGCTATTCTCTAACAGCAGTGTTTACGTCTCATGTCCCTCATGATAAATTTTGAAATGTTTTGATGTTGCTCCAATGAAGATTAAAATTAAGACCCAAATCTCATTTAAAAAATATTATTTATGAAGAAGAGACACACTGTTCAGAAACAGTTTTAAGTGATTTTTTTTTTCCTACTGAATATGCAAAATCTGGTGGATTTAGTCAATTGAACTTATTAAAGGGGTGTAAGTATTTGAGTTTGTGACTGGAAGAGTTGCAGGGGGAGAATAGGGAAAAATGTCAGGAGAGATCATCCAGAAACATCACTTTACCGACGCCTGTGTCTAGTAGGTGTTCTGAAATTTTTCTTTCTCATTTTAGAGGAATGTCCTCAGAGCGGATAATTCTCTATAGCCCATTTCCTATTGCTGAACTTTCAAGGCTTTGCTGTTCTACCATTCCTTGTGCAAGAGATGCTCTCTGCTGGATGATCTGCCACTCTTAGGGTCAGTCAAGGTCTTTTCTTCCTTTCTGGAACACCTGGAGACTCAGGTAAAGTGGTAGCCTGTTTGGGAAAGCAGAAGAAACAGCTGAAGGCAGCACTTAAATGTCTTCCCATTATCATCGAGGGTTATTCTGGAATGTATCTTCATAGATACAGGTCATAGCTGTACGGTACTTTTCTACATGTAATCAAGTACATATGTTATTCTTAACAGAAGCATTTTAGAAAGCTGTGCTTGTTCAGGCATATTTTGGCTTTATATCTTCAGGCTGGCTGTGGAAGCTCTGTGCTACAGCAAAACTCTTGAAAGTTTTTCTAACAGAATTTCTTGGGGAATCAGAAAATACCTCGATTACACATAATCAGGGAGGCTCTTGAGAGATCTGTGCAATAGCAGGCTCAAGATCTGGAATCTTTTCCTTTGATTAGAGTGAGGACCATATGTATGCAGCTCATTGACTTCAGCAAGAGCTGTATTTTTATGCCCAAAGGTGGATTTGAGCCTTCAAGACAGAGTTTATGTGTGTTATCCTCATATGGTTCCTGGAAATGGCCGTAATGGGTGCTTTACAGAGATATGTGCAAAAGCTCAAAACCACTTCAAAGGGTAGTACTCTTTGAAGTCGTCAGCCAAGACTAATCACCTTATCAGAATTTGAGGTCACATATTGAAGTAGTCATTTGGATGCTACATCCAGATAATAAATGTTCAGAATGAGACTTTGTATGTCTGTCCTACTCTAACGCTTCTGCAAATCATGTACCCGTCCTGAGACTTCAGTACTTGTGAAAGTGGTTGTTTTGTAAGTACAGGTTGCACAGCAGCCATCCTAGGCTACAGCTCTGTTTGGCTTTACTCAGTACACCTGCAGCAATGCACCAGGAAACGCCAGCTTAGGGGGAGCTGCTGCTGACTGCAATGCAATCAGAAACTTTGTGTGAAGCTGACAGAGCTGACAAAACAGTTGTTGGCTGTGGGTCTAAAAAGTGTTTTCTGGATAGAGCAAGCATGCTGTGTCCTGCTCCAGGACAAATGAAAGCTGCTTGAATGTGGCTAACACCATGCTGACCCTAAGCTAATAATATAGCCTCCCTCACAATGGGTGTATTAGCTCAGGCTCATCACCATGCTAATTGCTTTTTGTATCTCACAAACATGAGCTATGCAGAATGGACAAGTGAACATGTCTGCTTATAAATAACTGTTCAGACACTGAACTTATATGGTGGTAATGAGATTGAGACACAGCCACTTCTTGAGCCCAACTGTCTGCTCTGGTTTTCCTATAAAAGCCTAAATACTGCATGGCTCAGAAGAGTGAAAGTGAAATGTGAAAGGGAACTGGAATGCAGAACTACCTTAGCTGAGTTTCCCTCTGCTGCTTTTTCATCTCAGTGGAAAGCATCCCAGATCTCAGGTTTCCACCTAGCATAAAAACCTTTTGTGTGTTTTGTCTACGAGGAACTGTCCCATCGCTTCTGTCTTTAATCATTCTCTTGTGTTCATAAATTGTCTCAATAGTGTCCTAACCAGGGACTCAGGAGACCTGGTTCTTAAAGTAGCCTTTTGCATGACTTAGGTAAAAAAAGCCCAACATTTTTTTTACCGTTTCACAGTTCATAAAATGTGAATAATCACCCCAACTACCCCATAAAGCATTCTGAGATGTACTGATGCACTGATGAAGAGAGGCACATACTAGGAAGAGGTATTATTATAAAAATTATTTTTTTCTTGGTTCACTGAACAATAATTTTGGATAATATTTAGTGCATCTTAAGTGTTAAGATAGGAAATTTTATAGATATCTTGAGAGGCCTCTCAGTGCATTAGGAATAGAGTTTGAGGGAGTAGGCAAAATGTGAAAAAAAATACCTGTCTTGTGTGTATCCTGAAGGGGCCTGTGTACTTCCAACTCACTACCTAGCACAGGGTGTTTGAGATGAATACAGTTAATGAAAAAGTCTTTCATTCTGAGGGAATGTTAGAGGTAGCAACATGATGGAGAGACGGTAGATGAGCAAGGATCTCAGATTTAAACCTTTGGATTCTTACTTAGGTATATAGACCTTTGTTAGACGTATAGGTAGTATTTATATGTATGTATTCAGACAAAATTTGAGGATCTAGATCCTCTTGTAAATCTAGCTCTGAAAATGATTTCTCTAAGTTTGAAATAGATCTTTGTCAAAATGACTACTTGAATTCTCACGTCTATACTAGTGCCATAAGAAGGGTCTGAACCAAATTTCTTTCCAGAATATCACTAATTATAAGCAAATGTATGAACTTCATATGCGTAATACAGATGTATATACGGTTGTGCACAGAGGTGAAGCAGGCAGTAATTATTGCCTGTAGAAAAGGAAACTACTGTACAGATAGTATCTGAGACCATTTTCATCTCCCTTGCTTTCAGTTTTGTATTTCTAGTAGAGAATAAAAGGCAAGAATGAAAAACAGAGAAGTGGAGGGTACATTTTGGAACGGTATGTAATTTAGCACAGCTTGCCTTTATCTTCATGTTCATAATGTTTTTCACATGTGAAAACATTATTTTCGGTGAAAAGTTAAAAGAAAATCCAATAAATGAAGGTTAGGGGAAGGGGGGAGAACTGCCTCATTTCTTCAGTGATAGTTTGGTAACAGCAGTAGCACAGCTGAATTCTCCTAAGTGTAGGGGGAGGAAAGCTACACCATTAATGGTAGAGTATTTATCTTATGTTGTTCTCCAGGCTCTGAATATTATCTAAGTACTTTGTGCCAAATGTAATAAAATGGCCAGGATTCTCATTATAGAAAGCCTAAATTGCTGAAGGCAAATATATTATGAGGGAAACTGTCAATGTGATAATCGTGCACTCCTGTCACTAAATTGCATAAAATATATGTATTTATGAATATGCTAACACTCTAGACCATTTACTGGTGGAATAACTGGAAGATTGTCCACTGGGAATATTTTATTCTTTTTGTCATTTTTTATTGCTGCATAGCTTATGGAGATCAGACATTACACTATATTTGAAAAGTGTTATAAATAGGTCAGGATGCCAGTATTTGCCCAGTCACAGTCAGACACTTGTAATAACATCATTTTAGGAATTACAAAATCATTTGAGCAATAAATTAACTTGCAATTCAAAGGAAATGAAAATCAGTCATGTAAGTTGGGCCTTTGTTAAAAATATAAAATCATCTGGTTTTACTAATGGAACGCATGCTTCTCTGATATATAAATCTTTTAAATGCGTTGGGTGATAGTCATCAAAGAAATACTGGCTAAAATCATTTTAGCAGTTTAATAGTTACAAGTAGCTAGCTTTCATACATCTGAATTTCAAAAGTAACTTCTTATGAAAATCATTAAATTTAGGTATTCAAAAACAGCACTTGTGTACTATGAATAACTTGGACTTTGAAACTTTCCATCCTCACCAAAAGGGAGAGAGGAGGGGGAGACACATAGAGTGACCTGCTTTTCCCATGCCCTTGTTCCTGTGCAATATGGAACATGAATTCCTGGAATATGCTCTAGTCGAGTCATAAATGAGAGACACATCTGAATTGATCTATACACCCTAAGCTGCCTGCCTTTAATGTTGGCCAAAATGCTGGAGCAGAGAAAAAGGAACGAGATTTCAGGTATAAATTAAAACTATGTTTTGTTGATTTATCTTTCTGGTCTCCAGTTTCACTTACAATGCTGAAATCAAGGACATTATTCTGCTTTTCTAGTGCCAGTATGTTTAGAATGACCTCAGGTAATGCTGGCAAACAGGAATATTTGGGGCAGAACTCATTTCTGAATTAGAATGTCAAATACAGGTATCCACATGTGGACATGATGTCTATGATCCCATTATAATCTGTGAAGGACTCGGTGGTGGAGCATCAGCTCACACTGCAGACTCCATTGACCATATTGAACAAATCTCCTTTGAGTATATGGCAGCTCAGATGCATAGCACACATGTAGACACCTACGTTAAGTATGCAGCTAGGAATTAAGTCTCATCCATAATATCTTCCAAAAGAATTAAGTATGACAGCCAGATGTTCAGAAGGTGAATGCCTTTATTTAACATGGTCAGACAGCTTGTCAGAGCCATTTGTTGGCCTTAACATTCAAGCATGGGGTAGATACTGTAGCTAAATGCATTCAGGTAAACTAAACATGCCCAGGAATGGTGCCGGGCAGTTATGCCAGCTGGCATAGCCTGACCTACCTTCTGCTGGTAAATCTGTCAGCCTCCACAACTTGTCTGTGCACATGAACGCCTGTATGCAACGTGTTTGTTGGGCATGGAAGAGATCTGCTAGTCTGTCTGCAAGATTCTGATTTCCATACCTATGACAGGAATGCTTTAGAACTTTTTTTTTTTTTTTTTTCTGGGTAGCACAAGCAAAAGGCATGCCATAGACCAATCTAACAATTTATCCATATAGCTGACTACGCACCAGAACCTGGAAATGTCCCTGGCAATTGTTTTATTTGTTATTGTAGTTACAGCTTGTAGCTAGCACTTATCTGTATAACTTGAACAGTTTTCCTTTGTATCCCATGTGGTATATCTGGTCTGGAAGAGTGTCACAGTGCTGTGAATGAAATGTAGTGATTTGGTTATCGATGTAGGAAAAAAAAAAAAAAAAAAAAACAGACACTGATCCAGGAAATCAGGGAATAAGGTTCACCTTCCCACAGCTTATAATGATGACTCAGTATAAGATGCAACATTTCTCAGGATTTTCTAGCAATGCACAAAGAAGTAGTATGGGAAGATGAATAGTGCCATGGAAACAGAATTTAGACATTGCCTTGAGCAGGATGGCACCATAGTATAGGACTGACAGAGCATATGTAATAATTATGTTAAATATAGTCTAAATTTGAATGATTCTTACATGAAAATACAGCTTAACTCACTATGTTTATGTTAGCCTATTTTCTAAAAAATATAAATAAAAATAAAATCAACCCCTACAAAGATATAACTCACAGGGTACTGAAATATGAGTTTGTTACTTTATAGTGCTGTGCCTATTGACTTTTAGAGGTAACTCAGGTATTTTTGTATTGTATTTGAATATGTTCTCCAGTGTGATTTCTTCCTATTATTTTTACTGAAGGAATAATAGTCAGCTTTAAGTGTGCTGAAAATCTCTCTCGTCACCCACTTCAGTGCAAACTGAAATTATGACAGCAGATAAAGAAATAAATTCAAACGATCCTATGCAGACAGCCTAGTCAAAGGAAAACAGCTAGCTTTTACAGTAAAATATGTATTTGGTGAATAGCAACATTTTTTTAATACCTGTGTTGCCATCTTCTCTTAAAATTACTTCAATTTAAATGAAAAGCAGATTGTTTCCCTTATTTCATTCTTTTGTTTGTTTTGCACATGACTTTTACACCAAGTGTTGCTGAAATGTTGCAACTACCAACAGATTTAGGTGTTTGCATACTGTGTTGAGTCTTTATATTGCACTGTCTTTATTACCAGTATAATCTACTCCTATATTTTTGAAAATCTTACCGCCATTCTGATCTGTAAATAGCAGACTGATGAAATAAAATTCTATATCCAAAAGAATTGTACAGAATTTAAGCTTCTTTCCCTACTGCTTTTGGATGAGGTGTAATAGTATTTTAGGATACCCAGTGTATGTGTGTTTTAGGATATAGGACACAAAAATGAAAACACAGTGCCTGACTAACAGTTACTTTGGATTTTGTTTTATAACCACTATACTTGCAACCGTTATATTTATGAACCTGTGAGCTCAAGAGGGGCAGGCAGAGCTCGGGGAGGTGCAAGGGCAGGAGCTGTCTGGGTCTGTCCAAGCAGTACAAGAACAGGCGGATGTACCATCCTGGTACATGAGTACCATGTACTCAACTCCATCTCCTCAGCAGTGCTTTTGGTGGGCCCATCAGAGGCACTTTGGCAAGGAAGGCCTGAATACAGTCAAAAAGAGAAACTCGGAAGCTGTTTTCAAAGGGTACAGCTGTATTTAATGTTACGGAGATTGAGTAGCTCAGGCAGAACGACTTGCCCAAGGTTTCAAATCAAACCAGCAGCAAAAACAGTAATTAGGAACCATGAGTTCCTGATTCACAGCTTTCACTCATTTGCCCAGATGCTGCCACTTCTCCATTCCTTTAGCTTGCTTTTTTTTTTTTTTTTTTTCTTTCCCCAGAAAGTTAACTGTAGTTGTAAATTTTAATTCATCTCCCTTTGAAAGACCAGAGCATGAGAGCCTCAACATGCGCTGGAAAGCATGAGCAGTGGTACTAACCTGTCTCTTGAAAATTGAGAATAGGATATTGAACTCAGTTTTGCATGTTAAAATGAAATATTTATCACACAAAGTTTTGGGAAAAAGATACTGAAAGGTCACTTTTTCCATTGTGGTCTAGCAGCAGAAAGGACAGCACAGATTTTCAGTGAATAGCTAAGGCAAAAATATTGCTTCATTCCTTAACCTTGCCATGCAGATTCTTCATTTAGTCCATCAAACTTTGTCCTACTGCCATTCATCCCCTTGACTCCATTGTAATTCACCTCCAAGAACCATGCTTCACATTTCCTACTTATTGTTTTTCTTTTCATAAATTCCTCATGCTTGCAGGTGTGCCTTTCTTGCATGCCCAACAGCAGTTCTGTGGAAGTAAATTCTCTGGACAGTGAAGTGTTATCTAGCTTCTTCAACTTTCCAATTCCTTATCCAGAGGTGATCTTTTAAAAAATATTGTGGGAATCTTCCACCCATTCCTACTTGATAGAAGTTAAAACTTTCCTGGACCCCATTTTGCCAGCTGATTGTCTGCCCAAACCCTGAAAAATGTGTTTGTTTTTGGTGTTTGATTGTTTTTTGCAGCTTTCCAGTTGCTCAGACATAAATAAGTTAAGCCTTCATACTTGTTATCATTTCAGACTTGCGGTCAGTGCTTTTTTTGACTCCTGTCTGTCCTTCCCTTGCATTTTGGTCATTGTCATCACCTTATATTTGTTTCTAGAAATGAAAGAAAACCTCAGCATGAAGGAAGAGATTCTCTTCTACAGCAGTGTACTCCCTTTCTTGGATTTCCCTTCACATATTTCTATACATTACAAAGCACAATTAATCTTTTTTATCTTTAGGACTTTGTAGTTCTCCTTGTCCTTCTTGTTGTTATCTGCAGAGAGGTAACACTCCAAGCCTTGCATCTGATTCCTTTTGCTCTGAGCACCCTACAAATGTGGAAAATCAGCTCCCTGTTACAGACACATCACTCTCCAAATAGAAGACCCAGAGTGAGAAGTGCAGTGCAAACAGAATGATGTTCAGAAAGCAAAAAGAAAAAAAAAAAAAGAAAAAGCAAGTTGCAGCTGTTTTAGCGTAGTGGAACCTGTACAAATCATCAAGAGGAATACCAGAATAGCAGGGAGAAAAGAGTACAGAATGAAGAAATGGAAAAGGAAGATGAGCTGACAACATTTCATCTCACTTAGTTTTTAACTTTGATGCACAGTGCTGGCAAGTTGCGTGTAAATATTAACATTTTATTATAGCAGGAATAGGCCCCAAATAGATAGTGACTCAGATTGAGGATACTCTGGAACATAGTTTGAGATCTAGAATAGAAAAGATCTATTGTTTGTCTGGTGAGTCATTGCTAATGCAGGATATTATCCCCAAAGTATATTTTTCCATTGACTTAGTTACTTGGAATACAGTTTAAGCAAAGTTTTTAAGTTTTTGAAAGCTTTCTTTTGTTTTGTTTTGCTTTGCTTTGCTTTGCTTTGCCTTTCTCACAAGGTTGGCTTTGCCTAGAGAAATACAAAAGTTGGCATATCTGGAGAGAATAGTTTCAGGACTCCAGTCATGTAGTAAACTAAATTCTATTTTTCTTGCTAATGATTAAAAGCAAAAAAAAAAAAAATCTCGAAAAGCAGGTGATAACACTGCCTACTGCAACTTTGTAACCCACACAGATGCAAAATGCAAATCAATTCATATTAATTCATCAAGCAGAAGTCATTGTCAAGAGTAAACAATGACAGGTTCAGTTTGGCCAGAAATGTTATTTTATATACGTATTAGAACATTGATACTAAAAGTTACTTGAAACTGATTAAAATATAAATAAGCTTTTCTGTAAGTTTTTTAAAAGTTACTTTTTTATCTTAAAATGCTTAACTGAGTATTGAGTTGGGAAGTCTTTGCTATTGTCTTCAGGTAGGCTTTTAATAATTAAAGGGAGAGGGTAATATATTGTCTTTAAGTAGTCATCCAGACAAATAAAATGGGACACATAAATAAGACCCTCTGTTCTTTATATCAGGCTGGATTCAGTTACATGTATGTCTTAGACACCTGACTGTCCATTTGCATTTACTTTTTGACTCTGTGAGAGGAGGTGGACACCTGTACATCTTGCTATGGTACAGGCTTATTATTATACAGACTAAAGAGGTAAACTGATGTCTCAGTCAAGCACTGAGTTATCATCAGTGTTCAAATTCTTCTGGTTAATGTCTAAAGAACAATCATTTAAAACGTCTTGAGTCATTGGACTTATACCATTTACTTCTAAAAGACATCCTTATTTGAATTCTGCATTACTCCCGCCTTCTATTTCTAGGAATATTTTTCAATTTCTTTTCAGAAAAGCTCTTCTATTTTTTTTTCCTTTCCCAGGAGGGCCTTTTTTTTCTTTTGTTTTCTTTTTTTTTTTCTTTTTTTTTCTTTTTTTTTTTTCCAAACACAGTGTATTTTTTTCAATAAGTAAACACTGAAAGTAGACCTAGGGATCTATTCATGGAGGATTTTGAAATTGCATTTAATTCTAAATCAATGTAAACCCCCCTTCCCCACAGATTCAAATTCTTCAGATGGAAGAATTCTAAGAGATTGGGTAGTTCCCATTGCGAGCCAGTCTCAAAGCTTCAGATGCCACCTGGTGGCTCTCTGGGCTGCAGAGGGAGGAATTCAAGAGAGAATTAATTTGTTTCCCCTCCCGAGTTCTCTCAGGACCAAAACATCTCCACAAAACATTTTGACTCCAGTGAACAGGAGCCAGAAATTGCTGCTGTTAACCAGATTCCTTCTGGGTTTTGACATGAAGGCTTGGCTTTATCCAAGCTCTTTATCAGTATGAACCTTTTAGTCTTTCTCATCCGTTCATGAACTGTCTTTCACCTCATATGCTATACTTTTAAAACAGTTCTTGGATAAATGTTGGCCTTTAACCCATTCCAACTAATCCAGACAAAATAATATTCCATTTAACTTTGCTGGTGCTAACATTTTCTCACCAGTGGCATATGCATGGCCAACAGCTGTGATAAGTGTACTGGCTTGTGGGGTATATTGATACCTCATGTTATGGGAGACTCAGAATGATAAAATTTATGTGAGATTAATGGGGAGAAACAAACAACAGTGTTGATAGTTTATGAGAAAATCTTGAACATCTTTAGATAAATAATCACTGATATAAAAAATGCAGTTTAAATGCCAGGGAATGTTAATTGCTTACAGTTTAATGAGGAAATTAATTAAGGCACAGCATAAGTACAAAGTAAGAATGCCTGTTGTTTTTCTCAGCACATAATGGATAGGTTTGAAATACTGAGAAAAGTTGAGTTTGAGACAAGCAAGGCTATTATAAGGACTATTATTTCATGTAGAGGTGAGTTGTGAGCAAGTTTTGAGAAGAAAGTTAACTTCAAAAAGGAGACACCAAGAAGAATTTGGAGCCATAAGAAAAAAATCATAGAATCGTAGAATCATTAAGGTTGGAAGAGACCTTCAAGATCATCTGGTCCAACCATCACCCTACTACAAATGTCACCCACTAAACCATATCCCTAAGTACCAGGTCCTACCTTTCCTTGAACACTCCCAGGGATAGTGACAACACCACCTCCCTGGGCAACCCATTCCAATGCCTGATGACATGTTTAAAAAAATCTAAGGAAGCCAGTGAAGTAAGTGGTGCATTCAGGGAAATGCCAGCAACAAAAGGAGGTTGGACATGTAATTAGATGATGAAAGACCCTACCAATTATCTTCTGAGAGGTTAGCCCCCTATTTTTTGACCTCATTGCCAAGGAAAGTACAGAAGATTGAACAAAACACGAGACTTCTTCAAGTGAATTACCAAAAATAGTAGAAATATGTTCTTGGCTTATTAAAAAAAAAAAAAAAAAAAAAAAAAAAAAAAAAAAACAAGAACACTTGTATGAGGTAGTTGTGGATTTGTAGTAGTTGTGGCAAAGGCTCTTAAGCAGCATCTTACATATACTTTACAGAGGGATGTCTTAAACATTTCAGATAGGAACAATTCTAAATGTGATGCTCCTGCTTATTATACTATTTTTACACTTTGCATTTGTCAAGCAGGCAGTAGATGCCTACCACTATGCCTGGAAAATATATGTCTCATAATCTGTAGAATTACAATGTAAGAAAGTTTTATTTTTCAGTCAGATGTTTTCTTTCCCATAGATGTATGTTATTTCTCCTAATTATGGTCAAATTTGTAGATGGGGAAGAAAAGTGGAAACAAACAAGGGAAGCATCAGTGGCTTCTTGTGAAAGAGTCCCTGAGATAGTTTATAATAAAATACTACATAAAAAAAAAGCAAAACAAAAAGTCTGCAGTACTTTCCATAAACTACAGATTTAAATATAAGAAAAAAAAATAAAATACGTTTATTCATTCTTATACATGTTCTATTTAAGCTTAGGTATATCTCCAGGGGAGGCCAAATTCACGTAAATGGAAATATATATGCCAATTAATCATGGCCCTTGAATTCAATACAAATTGACACTGCAGTCCTACATTGCCATTTGATTTACACGTCCATTTACTTAGCATTAATGGTAAGCTAGTGAGTTAGTTTCTAGAAGTTTAACATGTATATCATCAAAATGTTTACCTTCCAGTTACATGAATCTTTGTCTATGCAAGAGTTAATTTCCTACTTATTGCACCCAAGTGCTTGCTTCTTTGTTGCTTGTATTGATTTTTCTGATGCTGTTGTTCAGCCCTGCCCTGAAGTTAGAAGTTTTCATAAAAAAGACCAGGGTGAAAAATTCTACAGCTGTAGTGTTTCCATGCTACATCAGGCAGCCCTAACCTTCATTTCAGAGCCTTGCTGTCCCAAATTGTGCACTTTCTTCATGCACTTTTGTCAGTACTAATAATTTTTCTACTACTAGCAAGTACTAGTAGAATGTCTAGTACAAATTGGTCCTATTATTACTCATGCATTAAGTCTGTCATTGTAACATCAGGAGACCATGAGCTGACCAAGGCACAACTATAGGGATGTTTCAGATATGGAAGACTAGTACCTATAATTCATAAACCCAAGATAAGCAAATACAGGGAGAAATTACTACAATATGCAGACTGAGTCATAACTTGCAGATATCGTGATAATTCTATGCCTGTGAGTTCTTTTACTGGAGTTTTACTTGTTATTTATACATTTTAATTGGCATTTTGGGAAGAAGAGAGGTGTTGCTAAGTGAAAAAACAAACAAAACACTTGGAGAAATTTGAGAGGCTTCTGGGTCTGCCCCACCTATTTAGAACACTGGTGTTGCAAAACAAGCCCTGTCAAGCTGTCCTGGACAATATTATCCCTGGACATATTTATATTGCAATCAAGTGTGATTTCTGTTGATTAGTTTTGCAGATTGGTTGATGTAGTTAGCTCCAGTACTGATAGTAATACAGCTGTGGCTATTTAGGGTTCATTGAAGGTTTTGCTAGGGACCCTTTTTATGTTCTTGGTGGCTAAAGCCTGAGTTGCTATTGCTTAGCAGCTGTTGATTTCTAACCAGATTATAGTTGCATGTGCTGTAATCATTCTTAATAGAAAGACATATGATACTGAGCAAGTGTGTGCATGTGTGTCAGAACAGAGAGCTGAAGGAGATGGACTAAAACAATCGCATATGGGAGATGGAAAACTACAGAAATGAACTTGATGGCATAGGAGGTCTTGCCGTCACTGCCTATATGATGCAGTAAACTTCTGAAAAAAAAAAATGAATTGTAGAGTAAAATTTAGTGTCCCTTTGTACCAGTGAAATCATTCAACCAAGATATGTTCCCCATTTATCCATAAATCTGAAAACTTTGGATAAAGGTCTCTGGAGAAAAGACCCCTTCTCCCTACATTTTATAGAGTGAACTGTAAAATATATCCTCATACTTGTGCATTTGTGTGATGCACATAGTGGTAATGCAAAATAAAAGCAAAGGATATTCAAACGGCTACTGGTCTTATCTGAAGGACTGAACATTTGCTTTGCACTGGTCTGAAGAGAAAGCAGTTTTCCACTATCACAGGACTTGTCGTGATTGCAAGTTTTCAGAATTGCAACAACACCGTGTGGTGGGTTGAGCCCAGGCAGCAGCCAAACACCCACACAGTTGCTTGCTCACTCCCAGGAAGGAAGGCGAGCACACTCAGGGATCGACATAATCAAAGTTCAATATGTAAGGCAAAAGCTGCAGGTGCAAGCAAAGCAAGATGAGGAGTTCATTTACTATGTCCCATTGGCAAGCAGGTGTCCAGCCACTCTCTGGAAAGCAAGGCCTCAGCACCCATAATGGTTGCTTGGGAAGAGAAATACCATGGCCAATGTCCCCATTTCCTTCTTTTCCTGAGCTTTTATTGCCAAATACGATATCATATGATGTAGAATATATCTTTGGTCTGTTTGGGTCATCAGTCCTGGCTGTGTCCCCTTCCATAAGGGGAAAAAGAGAAAGACTTGGCACAGTGCAAGCACCGTGCAGGAACAGGCAAAACGCTGGTGAGATACCAACCCTCTATTAGCCACAAATGCTAACCACAGCACCCTGTGGATTGGCATGAACAAAGTTAGCTCCATCCCAGCCAGATGCACCCAGTACACACTAAAACTTTTCATCATTTTTTATTTCTTTTGTTTTGTTTCATTTTGTTTTGCTTTTAATAACAAGCAGAAGAGGGATATGGCCAGTGGTGACAGTATGGGAAACCCAAATGCCATCTTCTGCTTTTTAAAATTTTCTTAGCTTTACTTGATTTTTGGCATGCTGTATCTACCGCCCTATGTCTTACTGAATATTTACTCATTTAAATTAATTCAAATATCTCCAACAGAAGAAACTAAGGAAAAATCAAGGGCAGAACATAAAGATATTTAAACACTTGATCAAAGTGTGGGGGACTTGCTTTCTAGCCCCAGACCTGACTCTGATAAACTAACAGCTGACAGCTGCTTCTCTGAATTTGAACCAGTATCAAAATTAGCAAGTTCTTCTGAGGCAGATTTCCTTCTCTCTTTGACTGGATAGGAAACCTTCATCAAAAATTGATGCATTCCTGAAAAAATAAATAAATAAATAAATCAGGTCTCAAAGTGTTGGTATTTTCTAAGAATAGCAAAAAGGGAATTATTCCCTCGAGGAATAAGTCATGTTAAAAATTATTCAGGAAATCCAAGAAGATGGGATGTATACGATAAGGCATACTATATTTTGAATAAGAAACTGAAATTGTGTGTACAGCACGGAGCATAGCTCTGATCATATGAACTGATGTCCTATGGGAGATTATTCTGTGTTTAAGAACAATGGATCCACTTCTCAAGTTTAACCCAAGAAACACCTTCAATGTTAGAAACTGATGGTTGTAAAGTCATTGATGTATTCTGTTTATCAGGATGATGTGATTGTGCTGTATTTAGTTTTAGCTGCTTCTTTCACACAGTCGTGTTCTTCTTCTTTTGTTTAAATACATGGTGTGCTTTCAGTGGCTTTGGCATTTTCCTTTGGTCTGACTCCAAATAAAGTTTATCCAACTGAAGGTCTTGTATGAAAAGACTGCATAATTCAACTCAATTTGGCTTTTTGCTTACAGTCCAGAGAATGAATACAAAAAGTTGTATTACTTTCAAAATAAAGTCATTAGTAATCATTAAAGCAGCAGTCAAATTCAGACGGCACTACAGCTGCATAAAAAAAATTGGAACTGGAAGTCAAACATTACTACTAATCACTGCCATTGTCCTGAAAGAGCAGAAATTAAATACAAATTTAAACCCATTTGAAATCCCATTACTGGGAGACCAAATTTGCTAAAAATGTGGAGGTCTTACTCATGGATTTCTGCAGAACAAATACAGTTTTGCTTTCTGAAGCACTCTCAAATGTCCTTAAGAGATACCAGAATTACAGCCTAGGAACCATATCCAATTACATGGGTGAATAATGGGTATGTGGAGGCAAGATTCCCAATACCGTCTTTCTGATGTGACTTGACTCTGATGGGGTGAGAACATGGGGAGCTGACAAGTTATTTTATTCCCCTTGCCCTTTCATTCTGAGACAACAAAGAGTAGGTGAAAGTTTTTTAGTGATGGACATGTCTCCTGTGGCAATTGACAGAGTTTGCTAATTCATTTTCAGCCAATGACTTTGTCACTACCAGCCTGGGCTTGATTTGAGCAATGCACCAGAAATGAAACTCTCAGTTTTCCATTTGCAGCTCCCTGACCTTTCTGGTGGCCCTATTTATGGCTTTGAATAAACAAAGACATGAAGAAGTAAAATGAGCCCAACAGCAACCATTTGTTTCCCTTTTGTAATGTGAGCTTAAAGACTCTAGGGCAAGCCTTTCTTCTTCCCTGGAAAAGGCGTCCCTTAAACGCAGCCCTGGCTCAAATACTGCCCACGTACTGCTACTATATGTAACATCCCAGCAAAAAATGGGTGTCCTAAACAGATTTAAAGCAAGATTGCAATTCAACGATACCGTATTAAGGTAACAATACTGTCCAAAATGTAACAGTAGGGTAGAGGGTCTTGCATGGTCTTCATCAGAAATTCTTATATTAGCAAGGTCTTGAACCTATTTTGTATGCATAACTGAAGTAGGACTAGCAGCATATAAATGTGGAAAAAATTTTGGTTTCCCCCCACAAGTATAACAGCTTCAAATACAAATGCAGACATGAAAATCTGCAACAAGGTCACCCCCGGAGCCTTCTCTTCATCAGGCTAAACAGCCCCGGCTCTATCAGCCTTTCTTCGTAGAAGAAATGCTCCAGCCCCTTGATAATCATTGTGGCCCTCCTCTGGACCCGCTCTAACAGCCCCACATCCTTCTTGTGCTGGGGGCCCCAGACGTGAATGCAGCACTCCAGGTGGGGCCTCACAAGAGTAGAGCAGAGGGGGCAATCACCTCTCTCAACCTGCTGGCCACTCCTCTGTTGGTGCAACCCAGGATGCAGTTGGCCTTCTGGGCTGTAAGCGCAAAATATCAGTGTGTCTGTGTATGCTAAGTGATCACAGAAATACTTCCTATATAGTACACAGTTTCTAGGGCAACCAGTGAGGACCTGAGGAGGCTTGCACCCACTGTGCGGAGTGCTAAACAAGTGCATTAGTGAGAAAGCTCACCATGAGGAACCTGGCAGAAGCCTTTTCGTTGTAAAGTGCAACCTCCCTGAAGCTGGTTTATGGGTCAGTTCCAAACAAATCCCTTCTACAACTGAAAATGAAGGAAAAAAAAAAGATTTTCAGTTGTCAAAACTCCCTGTTTTGATGTTTTTAAAAGTTCCATTTTTTCCAACTTGAATGTGTTGTTTCTGATATTCTGTACCTCATGAAAAATGTCAAAACTGTATGTAGTTATTTCAAAAATACAGAAGTTGCTTTCATTTGAGACTTTAACTTTAAAAATTTATTAATTTTAAGTTGATTCTAAGTTGGGATTTTTTAATTTTCATTTGAAAATTGCTATGGGAAGGGGAAACATTTTCTCTGCTGTTTCTAACTATTTGCAGTTCTATGTTAAAGACTCTGAGATACAAATAACTAGAGTAGAGCAAACAGTTGGGAGCATGCATGCATGAACAAGATATTCAGGTGAGCTTTAACAAGTGACATATTACTTGCACTTCAACAGTATTGCAGCTGAAGTTGGAAGGTAAATAAGAGAGATCAGGAAAAATAGAAAAGAAAGAGAAAGAATGGTGGGGAAGTGTTAAAAAGAAAAAGAAAAAAGCAAAGCAGACCTCTGAAGGAGATGGGGAAAAAAAAAAAAAGAAAAGAAAAGAATACAGGGATATGGGAGATGGAAAAATGGAGCTGGTTAAAAGGGGAAAGATGAAAGGAAGCAGATGAGAGAGCAAGACTTCTGTTACAAGAGTACTGGGGGGTGAAGGGGTAGAAATGAAGACCAAACACTAGGAGAAGATAGTCTGGGGGATGAATCTGAGCTGCTGATCATAACTTTAGTAATATCCACGGGACAATGAAAACATAGGACAACAAATCCCTATCTGTCAGTCTTTGCCTGCTACAGTTGCTCCAGACCTGTGGTGCTTTCTAGGAAGTAACCTTGTTTTGGTTATTGCTATTTTTAAGAGGAAAAAACAGCTCTTTCAAAAGATACTGGCATTCTGTATCTCCTTAAATTGCCAAAAGAAGCTGCATATTACAGTTTATGTAATCATATTTACTAAATAAAAAACCATGAGCTGTCAATCATACCACCCCAGCACTTATGTGTTCACAGAAGTCCTCACTAAAATTGGTTTGTGTAGGAATGAATATAGGAATAAATATATTTGAGCCCTCCCTCTGCTCCCCTTTCAACCTTTCACATAGAGGAAAACCCATACTCATTCTGTCTCTGGTAATATAGAGCTTCATCATCTAATGTCAAAAGGCCTTGCTGAGGGTTTTCACAGCTGCAGCTACTGACAGCTAATTTCAGTCTCCAGTGGAAGTGCTGACTTCACGTCCCAGCAGGGTCAAAGGTTTTTCATGCTAAATGTCGCCCGTGCTGGTAAACCGGTGACCACTCTGACTTGTCATATATCCCAGGTCAGTGTAACGAATGCAGTGGTTCTCTAATGTTGAAAGATCTTATTTATTGAACATTTGGAAGACAAGGACAGTGCTCAGACATTTTGCCCTACCGTAAAACAAACCCGTAAAAACACAACACCAAGACCAGCTAGTAACAATTGTTGTATATCTGACTGTGGTTTTTACCAAATAGTCAAATAAACGTGGTATGAGCATACTGTTTCTCTAGGTTTAACCTGAAAGTGGAAAGGTCATAGAAAATGTGCTCTGACGAACATAGTTTTGTATTAGAGATCTCAGTCATTTTTAAGGAGAGTCTTAAAGAAATGCTTTTCATCAGAAAGCATTTGAAATACATTTAAAAGACTAATTGTTGCATCTACAGTGTTTTCTTTCTAAATGCCTGTTGTATTTTCTATGCATATGCAGATGATAGAAAGAAGTTCATTAAGTACCTACATCTGTCCACTACTAAAAATATCCTGTATTTTCTTATCACAAACCAGGAAAATCCAGGGACATTTTTTTGCATACTGCTAGGAGAGGTATAAGCCAAGTTATGTGACTCGTACACTCCTCTCTAACTACTGAACCATGTCCTACACTTTGTCCTGGTATTATTCCTCCCTTTGGTCTCTTTTAAGTATGTTTTCATACAATTTCTTCAGGCATTTTAATAAACTCAGTCATCCCCTTACCTGTCTGACACCACAGTGAAGCCTTAAGAGCTGGCAAAATCATGAAAACTGTGCTCCTGACCTCCATTTTCTATTTACTCCCTGTGAAGGCCCAAGAAAGACTTCTTGGACCTCCTCAAATGTCCACTGTGGAGGCCGCTGCAAGTCTTTCCAAGAGCTGTCACTGTAGGTGGAGGACAAATGCATGTAAAAAAGGGTGGATTCTCAAGAACTGCAGGCAGGAAGAGCTAGAGATATTTTTTTTATTTTTTTTTCCTGAGATATCTAGAAGTCTTGGGCTTGGGATTAAGGGGTTTTATTCACAATAATTAGATAATATATTCTTTAATGTTCTCACTTTATAATATATAAGATTTGGGATTTCTCTCACAGATCCTGAAAAGCAGTAAAAGGTAAATGGCTCATTCAGGAACTTGACACAGCCTTTTAGCTGTGCAAAATCAGGGAGGAAAGGGCTTTAGGAATTTCCTAGGCTGTTTGAAGTGCATGATCATACAGAGCTGTGTCTGAACACAATATGTTATCCCTGTCTCTCTCTCTTTGCTTGAAGACATTTGTAAATTTTGATAAGGAGAGATACAGTTATTTAACTGAATTAATCATTTAAATTCCAGCATGACTGAAAAATGAACCTAATGCTCTACAGCATCATCCTACACCTTTTTGCATTTGTTGTTTGGAGATGGGCAGGGAAGAGGGAGAGGAACCTGCAGATCTCCAGGGTAAAAGGGGTAAGGCAGCTCAGAAAGCTCCTTCCAAGGAGCTAAAGGATGCTGGCAAGCTCAGAGAAGGCTGCTGTGGGGAACCAAAGCCTTTCAGGGTGATCACCACAATATTGCTAAGGCAACTCGGGTTTTGTGGATAATTTTCAGCTGCCAAAAGCCAGAGGGTGGGAGTTGGTGCTGCCAAGACCGAGATGACCCCTGGCAGTTTCTGTGATTCCCTGCAATATATTTCATTTTACGCTTTTTTAGAGATAGGACATCAGGGACACTGCCAACTTCCTCTCCTTGATTTAACAGGCTGTGTGCCTGGCTACTTTCTGTGACATCCGAATCCTGGTTTCACAGTCCTGCTCTCTGGCACTGTGTTACATAAAATAGGACAGATTCAATGAAAGCAAGAGACTAGGAATTCCTCAGTCCTGCTCTTCTGGAGGCGGCGGGGGAGGACTGATTGTTGGGTTTGAGCAGTCTTGTTAGTAACCCAAGCTAAGTAAAATGCCAGGATTCTTCAATATTTATTAGAGTAATATATAAGAGAAATGTGTTTGTGTTTGGAAAGCCAAACAAATTGTCTCTCTTGGGCACAACTTAATATGAATAATGAATTCTCTGAGTTATGAAATGGGCAGAGGAAAATATTAAGAAAAAAATTAAAATAAAATAATAAATAAAATTTTAAAAAGCAAAGAACTACATCTCACGACTGGAAAAATACATACTGTAAAGCCAATTACATTTCTGGATGCTGTGTCTGAAAATGACATAGCAGAGCAACAAAAATGAACAGAGAAGAGTGAGAAGGACGATGAAAGATTTAGAATGGCTTCACAATGATAAAATACTAAACAGATACATTCCTCAGTTTGGAAAAGAGATAGCTGAGGCAGGGATATGACAGATGTCTACACAATTATAAATGATATAGACAAAGTGAATAGGAATCAATGATCCATTATTTTCCATCACAGAAGAACTAGGGGCACTTAATTAAGTTATCGGGCATCCTGATAAACAAACAAAAAGGAAATTCTTTTTCAAATAACACATAATTAAATTTTGAGGTGCATTGGCACAGGATGCGGTAGAGGCTATCAGTATAAATGGGCTCAGAGAAGATTAGATGAATCCATAGAGGATAGATCCATTGGTAGCTATTAAAAACGATGATCTAGATTAAACTTACATCTCAGGAAGTCCCTTAAGTGCTCATTTCAGGCAGTTGGAAAGGTTTTCTAGGCAATCTACATATTTGTCCTGCTCTTATTCTGTTTTCTCTGACATCCACTTTGGACCAGTGCTGGAACCAGCTTCTGGGATAAATGGATCTCTGCTGGATCTATCAGGGACACTTTTATGTGTGTGTAAGAAAAAATAGAAATAACCAAAAAAAGAGGCTGTGATGAGAAAAATGAAAGCAACTTACTTAAACAATGACTTCTTTTTACTGTTAATGTTTTCACACAGGCCTCTTGCAAAGGAAATCACAATAATCTTAAACTGCCTATCATCACCTTTAATTTTTACTTGAATCAGAATTTACCTAGCCCTGCTGTGCTTCTGTGTATTTGCTCTTTATCAGCATGCTATCAAAAATAATGACAAGAGTATTCTACTATTTGACAATACTGCCACCTGGACTACATCTGTAATAGTCAATTAAATGTAGCCAGGACAAAGTCCCAACAAACAGGAATTTGATTATTTACAATGTTTGTTAGAGAGGAGCCCCTGCCTTCGTTTTGTCCTTGGCCAACTAATTTGCAATCTCTCAAATAATTCCCAGGTTTGACTGGGAAGTTAGCATGGGCAAGGGACCATTCCCAACACAGTTTGGATGGAGCCAGCCTCTTACAGAAGATATGGCATGACCATGCCCGTTAGCTTCATGGCCAGAGAACGGGCCTTCCCCATGCCTAACTTACCATATAGATGTTGTAGAATTGTTTGGATGTGAACCCTTGGAGTCTGGGCTAGAAAAAGTTTGCCACAAAGGACTTTGGCTACTTGGGGAAGGTCCAAGCTGAGCCAATTAGTTATCTCCCAGGTAGGGGCTGCATAACAATACGCGGGCATGCAGGCATTTGGTCATTTCACTTAGGTCAGGATGAGAATGACAGTTCTCAGTGATACATACCCTTTAGCAGATTGGGGATATCTTTGGTTAGGGTCAAAGGACAGCGACAAGAAATACTTTAATTGGATAGCAGGCTACTGGACTTTGAGATACAGGAGGTTTCTTTTCTAGGTATCCAGGTATCTCTAGTCTGGAGGATGTGATTTGGTTTTCTTTGATCATGGAGTGATATGGTGAGAGTCCTCTATTCATACTCTGGACACATTTTATGCTTGGTTATTATGTGATCAAATGAAGTTGCACCTGCTGTTTAATCCAGACATTTTCTTTCATCCATTGTCAGAGTTAATACGCCAGGTGCTATATAAAAATAAATAAATAAATAAAATCAAAAAAAAAAAAAAAAAAAAAAAGAACAGCTATGATAGGGAGCTTACAGGCTGGAAAAAAAAATAAAATAAAATAAAAAAGAGAGAGAGAAAAAGATCAGTGGGAGGTCCAGGGAAGGCCAATAACAAATAAATTAAAATCCAATAAACTGAGAAATTCAATAGCAGTTGTAGTTCTGTCTTGCTCTCATATTGTGATGGAGAAGACAGTTAATTGATTATAAGTCTTGCTGATGTGGGCCTTCTAAAGTATGTGAACAGTAAGTCTCTTGATACTGGGGCCTATTTTGTGGATGGATGGGTTATGGAAGAAGTGTGTTCTGGAGATGGAAACAGCATGCCTGTTTTTAAGGGCAGAATGAATGCATAAGAAATGAGGGCCAACATAGAGACACATCTTGGTACAGGAGTTGGAAGGTGAAAAAAGCAAATTTGAACTGATATGTCAGGTTCAGAGAACAGATTGAAAGGTTAAAACTGAGATGATAAAATTTGATGGATGGATAAGGTGATTATCAAGCCGAGGAAAAGAAGCGATGGCAGATGGCTTCTGTGCAGGGCCTGTCAAAATGCTCACTTAGACCACACGCAAACAGAAGAGAACGGGGTAGAAGAGACAATACCTCTGTTAGCTCATACAGAAATTTCACTTCCCTGACAACAAACACAAAGTAATATCCTACTGACTCACAGTCCAGTACCAAGTGCAGTTCAGGCACAATGAAAACTTGACCGCAAGAGATCAGCTGCATCTCCTTTACCCAGGTCTTTCATGGATGTAATTCTGTGCCCTTCAGCAGTTTTATTTTGGACTTACATTGTAGTGCAACCTAATCTCTAGACACAGAGAAGCAGATAGAAGAACCTAAGGCTAACTCTGTGCTTGATCACTCATCAGAAACACCCTGCACTGCCTGAGCAATGGCACACAGTCATCCCCACCACAGCGCACTCTCTTGCTCCTTTGGCCCGTGTCAATGAACATTTCCGAGGCAGTGTCTCTTCAGCAGGGTGAGGAAAAGCTGGAGCTGAGGCACTTTCCAGACATCCAGCCTTTTCTGAGGAAAAAAGCTGATTGCAAGCACTGGCCCATTTCATTTCCCACTGTAGTTGTAGTAGCCTCAGGGTTGAATAAGCAGTCTGGATCTGTCAGGCTGGTTCCAGCTCAGCAATGTCTCCTGATATTTTGAAGCATAAGTCTGGAGAACTGCAGCTGTGAAAGCTTCCTATTGCAGTCTCGAGTGTCATCCGTGCAGTGTTGCACTGGAATGCATGACAAATCCATCAAGTTTTTCAGAAAGAAAAAGAGATATTAAATGTAAACGACAGTGTGTGCTCTCTTCTTTAGGCAGATCACAACATCATTTTACTATACATCCAGCTTTCACAGAAGCAGATATCTCTATATTTTTAAATCCTATCATTTTTGTCACTATTTTGAGCCCTGTTGAGAGTGAAGAAATTTCCCACTATTTTTCATTTTCAATTTCAGACACAAGTTTTTGCTTTCTATTTAGACCAGTCTGTGATGCAGCCATTTGTACATGTAGAAAGGATTTTAGCTAGTAATTGTGGCCCTTGCCTAGTGGCTATATGTTCTTCACATTGTTTGAAACCTTAAATTGTAAATCATCCTATTTTAATAATCTCATCTTTCTTTGCAATTCATTGCCAGTCAAAATACTCCAAGTTAAGACCACCATTTTTACGCATATCCAGTGGTGTAAAACTTTGCACCAGCAGAACCATCTTGACCAACTGGCAAGCTGAAATGCTATTGATCTATGAGGCAGAGGAGGTGAATGACATAAAATGAATACATGCATTTTATGACACTTGAATTTTAGCATGCATGAAAATTCTGTGATGATATGCCTTGCTTCATTGCCATGAGATGTGAAGGTTACTGCAGTGCTCACGAGTGAAAGATAGGCTTTTCATTTCTATGGTCCGTAATAAAAATGGTAATTCTTAGGGGGAAAAAAAAAAAAAAAAAAAAAAGTAAGCTGAACAAACAAAGACTATGTATGTCTGTTATTGAAGGAATAATATGACTTTGAAGTACAGTTCAACCTCACACAAAGATTGTATTTATAATACTGCAAGAACCACTGAGATTAATTTATGCTTCATAAGTGCAGAATACAAAAACTGAATCTCTTCAAGGACTGAAGGCACTGACAGTAGCCTTTTGAAAAGACAGTCTAAACAATGAATTAGTGATGTGAATAGGTATAGTCATAAAGTATAAAGAAATAAGAACTCCTCATGTTTAGGAAGTAAACTAATCACTAAGAGCTACTCATATCCGTCATGCAGATTCATAAATCTCAGTATATCACAGGGGAATTCTAAGTTCCTTTGAAACATTTATGATTGACCCTCTACAAAACAGAATACTGCTTTTTTGCAGAATGGAAGTTCTAACTTTTTTATGTTCTCTATAGGCTTTTTAGACAACAGACTCACTAACACTAACAAATGTGTTCATACAGGATAGCTATCAAAAAGAAACAAATTATAAGCTTAATATAAAGGATAACTAAGGCAGAAATAATAACTGAATTGTCCAAATTTACACAGGAGTCTTACAGCAAAGTCAGAATCTGAGTTATGGATCCAGTTGCGTGGCCTTTATCTTTCGTTTTGAAAATGAAATTGTCTTTTTCTCAAACATATCAAACCCATAAATATCTACTCTAGCTTAGACCATCCCTGAAATTTTAGTCTAGTTTTGAACAGTGTTTGTGAGAATAATGTTGACCTCTGGCCCAGGAGAAATAATGTTATGCATTTTATTTTTTTATTTATTTTTTATTTATTTTATTTATTTATTTTTAGATCATTCTGTAAGTGTTTCTAAATACATTGTGTAATTTTGGAATGAATCAATAGATTCTTTTTCAAAAATGCAAAACTATTGTTTCAATGTAAACAATCACAATTTATTGTGAAGTTATATGTAAGATTAAGTTACTTACGTGAATGTAAAGGATCCTTCAGAATATTTTTTTGTTATAACTTTCATTTGATTCGTTAGTCCTGTGCAGCCAAATTAGAGGATAAACATATGAGTTATACAATATAGCCAAATCACATGAGCAAAGTCTCCATGGAAACTGCCTAATTTGTGCTTTTATTTAATTAGAGTTGTCCATTACCTCTCAAAATGAAATTTAATTTGAATTCATATGCCAGTCATTTTTTAAATTGTGTATGACTTTTTATCCATCACTTAACGAGATCTCTAGTAGGCTGTATTCTAGCAGAGTGAGTTTATTTA
This sequence comes from Cygnus olor, assembly GCF_009769625.2. Lineage (NCBI taxonomy): Eukaryota > Metazoa > Chordata > Aves > Anseriformes > Anatidae > Cygnus > Cygnus olor. The sequence goes on from NC_049171.1 coordinate 21,985,484, forward strand.
ACAAGTGAGTTTATAAACAAGATGTTTGTTTGACAGATCAGCTTTATCAACTTTCTTAACATCCTCAGGACTTGTTTTCTATGCATTATCTATGCTATATTTCCCATTGGTATCTATTGTATATTCTTAACCTCAGGAATTGTCTAAACCAGGAACAATATTTTGAGTGTCTACATGAGTATATTCAGTCATTTTGCTTTCAGTGACATAATTGCCAAGAAATCATAATATAAATAAAAAGTGCAACCAAGACCAAGAAATATACAAAATGCATGTATTTGTCAAATGGAGCAATAAACCAGGCAAAATGGTGTGTCCTGTAAGCCAAACCAAACCAAACAAACAAGCAAACAAAAATAAAATAAATAAATAAATAAATAAAAGTCTGATATAGAGAGTGAGGTATTCTTTAGAAAAGTTTGAGTCGGTTTAAATTTGCAGGGATATCTGCCTGTGAGTTACGTAGAAGTCATCAGTCCTCAGTCGTGCACGGCAAAACCATGTTCTGTAATACGTGATTTTGCCTTTCTTTGAGGAATTGCTAGTTGAACGTGTAGTGGTGGACTATGGAGTACTTCATTCTTTTACTGCTCTGAGGTATTTGTGCTTGTAGCACAGACGGAAAGAAAGAGTATAGCAGAAGGCCATATGAATTATATGAAACTACTTCCATTTGGCTAAAACACTGGTAAATATGAATACTGGGGCAAAAGCATTGAAAAATGATAAATAAAAATGTGTTTTTGTGTGCATACATGAAACATATTACTGTGATATTTTGCAACCTAATCTATATATTCTCAAGCCATTCTTGTAACCTAAGTGTTACTGACTCTTGTTATAGCTCCATGTTAGAAATAGAAGATTTAGATTCAAATTAATTTGTATGCTAGCATGATGTGAGTGAAAGGCAGAGGCAACAGCCTGCAGTTCTGAAAGCTGTATAGGCAGGGTAGCTAAGAGCTGCACTCAGGCCATTTAGCGGGTTTCTGTGCACCTCACTGCATTCATACAGCACAGACATATTGTCTGGGCTTGAGCCACTCTTCGAAAATTACAGAATTTGCCTGTGGCACAAAAGTAAATGTTACTGATAGGAGAAAAAAAATGCAGAATCAAAAAGGTGGTGAATAAAAAGTAGAGAAAGAGGCTTGAGAATCAAGAGTGGCATTATTGTCATCAGAGCTGGGAAGTACTAAAGGTACAACTGGAGGACTTACAATGATTCTTCCTGAAATAAATACATTTTATGAAGAAAAAAAAAAAAGGTTAAAAAAGGTTGAAAAGAAACAGAACTTAATGTGACTGAGTTGAAAAGAACAATTAATAATGGAAAAAAAATCTGGCAAAATTTTAAAGTTCAAAAACCACTAGAACAAGTGGCAAAAAAAAGATTAAATACCGCAGCTAATAGCACCCCAACAGCATCACAGTATCAGAGACACTGAATGGTAAGAGGTATCATTGGGATGTCAAAACCAGCGGCGAGTTTATGTCTGGATAAACAGAAATATCAGAATTATTAAATAGCTACTTTGTTTCTGTCTTTTCAGAAGAAGAGGGTGGCGATCTGCTCAAGTCGGGCTTCAGTTTTCCAGGGACGCCAGAGGAGGAGCTAGGTACAGATCTCGTCTCTCAGGTCACTTGTACTGCTTGTACCCCAAGGCTGGGTGCAGCTGTGGGGGTGAGGAGGCAGGAGGCTACTCTGTGGCACAGCCTTTCTCCAGCCACAAAGCCCACAGCGAGCATGGCACCAGGCGGTGTTAATGAGAGTGGCCAAAAGCCTCTCAGCCCCGTCCTTCCAGGAGTTTCTCACCTGCTACATAAGGTTAGAGAATCGAAAGCAGAAAGACGTCAGCTCTGGGTAACGTCCAGGCAGAAAATTCAAAAGAAAGTGTTCAAGGAAATTATCGGCTTTCCTTCTTTTGTCTTTTCTCTCTTTACCCTCCAGACAGCATAATAATTACAGAAAGAGTTTTTTAATGTTACCGTTTAAATTTAAAATATAACAGAAGCACAAAGAAAGTAGAAACTCGTAGAGCTCCTAAGTGAAATCTTGATACATCTGTATCTCAAAGCTATTAGTAAAATACCCTGTTGGCTTCTGTGCAGCCAGTTTAATACCTTTTATGTTGTGCAAAATTGAGTTTCTGTTCCCAGAATTTCATATTCAGATTGTCACTGTTTTATGTGAAATCCATCAAAAATTGTTTTATATGCAATTACTTTATGTAGTTATTTTTGGAATAGAACTACAGAAAGTGTTTTCTGTATGATTGCTAGTTAAAGCTCCCTTTATTCAAAGTGAGCACACTTACATTTTAGAACATAGTAATTTTTGTCCTCTTATGCATATGTTCATGTTAATACGTTACAACAGTTTATTCTGTGTTATTATTATATCTTTGTATATGAAAACAATGTTGTAGACTCTCACCTTGACTTTAATGTTGCATATTGATAGGAAGATAAATCATACTTGCTATATTAAGGGGAAAAAAGAACAGTTTGAACAAGGAGCATGAATTCAGACAAGGGATGTCAGTAAGTTTAAATAAATTCTTTGAACAGGATTTTCCGAAACAATTAGTGTTGCCATGACTAAGTTACACTCACGTCAAGGATTTCTGTAAACCTTTGGTGTAAAAATATCTATATTGGCCTTGTTTATCCACTTAATATTAAAAAGTAAGATTAAAAAAAAAAAGGGGGGGGGGGGGTTAACTTCCAAAGATTGGACCAATGGACGTGTTAAGGAAGAGACTGGGGATCATTCAAAGTTTGGCAAAGGTTACTGGTTTCTCAGTTTCTGTCTAAATTATGATTGCGAAAGAAGGAAGATATAATTAAATGTGAGGCTCCCTAGCAATGTCACAAATGAATCCGATGGAGAAGTCACAGAAAGGCACAAGAGAAAGTCTCTCAGTCTTATTGTGTTTTTTTTTTTGTCCTGCTGTCCCATTTCACAGGACATAGCCAGAAGTTCAGATGCAGAATTCATTGCCTCTAACAGCTGGAAAGTAGTTCAGATGTAGATCTAAACTGTAGATATCTGGACTTCCTTTAGAGTCAATGAAGAGTGATGGACTTTTCTAGGACATAGCAGATTTGACCTACTTTAGAAGCTTAACATAGGGTAAAATGAATCATGCCCTAGATGTATGTCAAAACTGTTCTCCTTCCCATTTGTTTAAGAAAGAAATGGGGGATTTCTGAAGTCAGAGCAAGTATAAGTCAATAATATTAAATGTTAGGTGTCTACAGGAGTAAGGATACTCATATGAAATAGTTAATCAAAGGTTAACACAAAGATATATGCTAAACTGATCAATTATCCAGCACTCATTACAAAGCAGAGGGGGGAAGAGTCAAAAAAAATGAGGAACAGGAAAGTAAAGAACAAGAACAAAGTCTTTCTACAAAGAACCACTCTACAAACAAACTAAACTGCTTGAGAAAACTTCAGCTGTCCTGAAGTTTCTGGCCAGAGGACAGAAAAAATGCACTAAAATCAAAGAAAGAACTATCTTTGCTCCTAAATGTTGGGTCCCTTTTAATGTCCTCCGTTAATAAGTGCCAAAGTTCACTAGATAATGAATGGAGAGAAGTGAATACCTTTATTATTTCTAGAAGGAAAATACTGTCTTCCCTACTTAACTGCAAAACTGTAAATGTCAAAAATAGGTGGACTGGATCCCACCAGTAATGTAAAAGCATATGACGTCCTATTCTCCTTTATAAAGAACCTCTGTTAAAAAGGAGCATAGTATGGAAGATGGAAATTGTGAAGCGCTTTCTGAAAGTTCTGGGATAGTCAGCTGAGTTCAGTATAGATAAAAGCAGCTGTGCTATTGTAGACAGCTGAGACTTAGTTGTCTGTCTCTTGATGTTGTTACCTGAGAGTTTGACTTCAAATCCATGATCCATTATTAGTGCACAAGATACCAACATGTACAAAGATAAGTATTCAATGGAGAGAAATATGAATCTGTGTGTATGCTGTAATCACTGGGCTATGGAACAGGTCTCTCTCTTTCTATCCAAGTGACTATTTAATATTTTTTTTTGAATGAACTGTCTCAGTCTCTCAGTCTGAAGGACTGCTAGAGAAAAAAAAAAAAAAGAAAAAAAAAAGAAAAAAAGAAAAAGAAAGGGCTTTCCTTGAGAAGTACAGTAATTGCCCCAAGTCAAGGCAGAGTAGAGATGATATTCTTTATGGTAGTTCTAACTGCAGAGCCATTCATTATGTTGGATTCTTATACCTGCTCACTGTCTCAGGGATCTTCAAGCTACAATCTCTCTGGTATTGAAAGATCTCTGGCTCCAGGCCCTTATTTGTAAAATAGGCTTAATATTTCCTACTGAGGTTTCTGGGCTTTGGTGGGAATTAATTAGTGTTTGCATAGTATTTCACCAGAGTGAAAATGCTGAATAATCACTAAATATTATTAATACAATGATCCACTGTCTTAATTGGGAAAAGGTATCAAGGGATGGGACTGATCTCAACTGTTACATTATTGATTCTCTAAAAGAGCTCATTAGTTAATACAGGCAGAAATGCAATGGATTCTTTTAAAAGAGCTTACCCAAGCATTCATAGTCTTTTCTCAAGAACAATATTGTGCAGCTTTTCCATTACCATTTCTTTAACAGAGGTCAGGGTGATAAGTATTTTCATGGTTACAAGGTTCACACTCACCAGAAAATCCTGTTCTTTTCACTAGGAATGTCTGGAATAAGCAAATAAGGTAGCAGGGCATGGTAGCAGGAGGAAGAGCTCTGACATAACATGATCTCAAGCAACTCACTCTATGTCACTGAGCATGGAAACTGGATTTCTTCCAGTTCCAAGCTTTCTTCTATTCGGTAGTTATAAAATCTGAACAATGTCACATATGGAACTACCCTTTTCTGTATAAACTGGAAACTTCTCGCAGTCTTATTCATTTTAGGCATGTGTAGGAAAAAGCAACAATTTGCTTTGGGTGTCAAAAACAAATAGTGCAATCTTGGCAAGAGGCATATGGAAAATGTGCCATGTTTAAATGCTGTTCAAATAGAATAAAAACGACCAACATTGGAATATGGAAGATAGGATGAATTTTCTGTAAATTTAGATTTTAATTGGTACTATACGCACACAGTACAGAGGGAAAATAGATTATTGAAAATATATTTTGACTCCTTTTTATAGGCAAGAAAAGCATTTATTTTACAAGAGTTAAACATTTAGCTTCCAGTGTTATGCAAAGAAAGAAAATTTGCATTAAAGGCTTTCTGCTTCAGTAAATTTGTTCTGACTTCAAGAAATGAAAGGATATTGAGTTGATGTTAGGTAGAAGGTTAAAACTTATTAAAACGGGTTGCATTTACTAATAGTGCTCTTAACCTGCCCTAGTTGCAAAGCAAACTGTAAGGGAGTTTAGGGACGGGTTAGAAAAATGTATTTTTATTTCACAGTTGTTGCAGTCATGCTTTTGATTAATTGGTATGGTTCAAGTGTCAGCCAGTAACTCATGGTTATTCAATCACTTTTGATTGCATGATCATGCCATTATGACCTTACGTGTTGAAAGGGAAAAAAAAGATATAGCCGTTCTTGAAATCAAAAAATAAATAAAGGCCTGACTTTCCAGTTTGTCTGTCTTTCTACCTAATTATCCAGCCTTGCTCAGCACAGTCAGTCTGAACACTGTGCACTTTTCACGCATTTTAGTTTCTTATAACAAACATGACAAGAAAATTTCCCAAGGACAGACGTGCACTCAGTTATCCTCTGTGCCAGATCCACGCCTCAGTCCACTTTTCCTCAGAGCACCCAGGGATAGTTAAACAGGTGTAAACTGGGGCTGGAACTGATGGGACTTCATTCAGTCAGAAGGATTGGCCACACAGAATAAACTGCTACAGAAACACTTATTCCAGTAATTAGCAGGCATAGTAACAGGTGCTTCATCTTAAATACTTACTTGGGCATTATACTTAATACTTAAGTGAACATATATATATCAGTGGGCTGAATGTATCTCCACTCTGACACTAGCCCTCAGAGGTACTGAGACTACTTTTATACCTGTGCTAAGGAGAACTGAGGTAGGGAGTCTGCAAGAGATACCCACAAAGGCTGGCTTTAACCTAGTGAGGCAAGGGCAAGCCTGTCTGTAGCTGTTATCACTTCCCATGGCCCTATCCCAGACCACAGAAGAAAAATCATAGCTGGACTGTAAATCCTGGCTGCAACTTTCCCAAGTTCTAACCACAGCACTATCCTTCTTCCATATAATAAAATTATTTCGACAGAGAGTTTGGTATAGAGGTATGGAAGTCTTTTAAATTTATGGGTGGGTTTAAATATGAGACACCCCAACACCTGTCTCTTGTTTGCTCATTGAGACTAGCTGAACAGATATTGCAAAAAAAATTGCTTCTTTGTTTAATACTCCAGCATATTTCTAAATAATTTAACATCAGATTCTCGCTTTTCCTATACCCAGAAGTTGTAGTGTAGAAAATTATGGATGTGATGATCAAGACCTCAGAAGATAGTGGGGAGTGTTTGTCAGAGAACAAATTTTGAACTTATGCTTGAGAGCAGATTTCTTTGAATTACTTTCATTCACAGAACAGAATCATATCATATGGCCTGAGCATCATATACAAACAAACTACTGTGCATTTTAATTATATGCTGTTGGCAACAAATGATTGTAAACAATTTACAGACCAGAAGCTATTTGTAGAAATTAAACACCTCAGATATCAGATAACTCTGCAAAAATCCCATTAGGCCCAGGGTCAATTCACAAACACAAAAAGATATTTTTAAGGGTGTAAGATTAATCAAATGGCTTATTTGCTATGAATTATTCATCCATTTCTACTACCAAATACAAAAGAGTTTACATATTTGTTACTTTACCAAGAGGCAAAATATTTTTGGTCTAAATGAGTTATGCATTCAGACAGGACTGGCCAGCTGGGGAGGCTCCTAAGTTCAGTAGCAGAGGAAATATTTTTTCCAAACAGAAACTTAGTCCAATTGTTAGACCACATCTGGAATACTAACTCCAGTATCTGCACTAGAAAGAATGAAAGACGTTTCCAAGGAAAAGAGAGAGAGGGGACATGAGAAGGTGATGAAACAGTTTGAGTTATATTTCACGCTTGGAATGTGGGATGTTAGCAAATGAGGGACTTTTTTTCTCTTCCTCATGCTCTGATGACCTCTGTAACACCTGGATATACAGCTGATCCTCAGCACTTACTTTTCTATAGACAAAAGCACTTACTTTTCTACAGACAGAGGAACAGCACCAGTGAAGATGAGAGAGTGACTCATCTGAATGCCTCACCATGCTTGCCTTCTCCACTGAGTGTCTTCCCTTCTTTGTTTCCTTTTAACAGGATAAAACGTGCAGCCTTTTAAAGGTATTCCCATGATGGGCAGTTTAAATGATGTGCTTGTCAATCCTCCAGAAAAAAAAATAAAAAAAAAAAAAAACATGCTCTGCCTCCACACGTTTGTTATGGGCTGCTTAGACTCTGTCTAGAGCAAGACAGTTGGTATTGGTAAAGCCAAGATGGTGGAGGTACTTCCAGCATGGATGTACACGACCATGGCTGTGTCTCACAGTGCCAGCCACTGATTTAGTCTTTCTTCATAAGGAGCTTTGCACTACTGTGACTGTAGCAGGATAAACACCAGCAAATACTGTTTATACAGTCCAGACTTTCACTACTGAGTTCTTTTTCACCTTTCACAACAACTTTCTCGTGCCATTCCATTTCATTTCTATACATTTCTACAAAGTCATTTTCTCTTTATAAATAACCAGCCAGCATCATAATAAGATGTCTTGTCTCGTATTTGGTATGGGTGTATGGAACTTACACCACCACCACCTCATTCCAGGAGCAGGGTTCACAGTCGGACCCAACACAGTTGGACCCGTCATCCACGGGTGCTAAAGGTTGCAGGAAAAGGCAATGAATATCTGCAGTGTTTCTCACAGACCCAAAATAGAGCTCAGTCAGGCAGAAAAAGAGACAGCACCCTGATTTGAAAAACTCCCAGTCTGAAGGTTATGGAAAGAGGGAGATTGTCTGCCTGTTACTATGGCAACATGTTTAAAAGGGAACTTGTCACCAGGCTGCTGTTTCTTCCTGCACCCCATAGGAAAATCAGGATGAGACCTCCTCCATCTCAGTGGGTTGAGCAGAGCAGAAAAGTTCACAATACAATGACAAAGCAGCAAGAGGCAGCACCAAGTGTGTACAGCCAAGCAGATAATGATGAACTCTTAAAAGTGAAAAAAAAATATTGTTTTAGGTTAAACCAAGGCTGAAACTTTGACATTTTTGGTGAATATAAGACTACAAAGAACTGATGATGAAACAAACAGAAAAACAAATAATTTTCTTAATAATTTTCTTCTGTTCTGACAATTTAAAGGTTGTATTAAATGTGTTTTGTTGTTTTTTTTGAAGTAAAGGGTATTTTGAAATAGAAAGGTATTTTAAATTGAACAGCCGTATGTTCTCTGGCAATAATCAATGCTTCTGAGAATTAATGCTTACGTTATTTCTTTCCTAAAAGAGCTCTTGACAAAATAAGTGAATCTTTAAAATACGCTCGTTTTTTATGGAATAATAGCAGCAATTTAGAAGGAATGTACAGTAAATATTTTTGCTTGGATATAGAAACATAAGTTCTTGCAGTCCCCTTAGAGAGTGGTACTACAGAGAATGGTAAACTTCCTGTCATGAATAGTCATGAATAAAGGACGAATTAAGAAGAATTTCAGAAATACTAAGCCAAAAAAAAAAAATCATTCAAGGAAGAAGTTCATAAATACCAGCATTATTTATTATGTTTATTTTTCATCTAATAGAAAATAAACCTTGGAAATTCAGTAGGTCCATTCGGCTGAATTGCTGGTCCAAGTGGTTTGGATCCTTGGGATTACATCTTGGTCTCACTGACATCCATGACAGGATTCCAGAAGAACCAGTTTCATGCCAGTTTCATACCCCCATTCCATCCTTTTTCCAAATGGAGACCCTTGCAGGCTTTTTGTACATTTATTCCAACCCAGGATGAGTTCTGCTTTCTATGATACAGAGCCCTGATCAGAGGTGATCCTCCTCAAGTGACGATATTCATGGGTAAACTAAACAAGAACTTTTCTCAGCAAAATGTTTAGGACTAACTCCAGTCCCAGTGAAGTTAATGGGAGATTTGTCATTGCCATCAATGTGACAAGGATTTCCCCTTTTCTTCTAGAGTTATGTGCAGATTCCTCTATAAATCCTTGAGCTCCACTACCCAATTACTCTAGTTCTCTTTAGTTGCTTAGTTGCATAGTAAACACATTTGTCAGAGTCTCTGATGAGAAAGTGGTTGCATTTTAATGACACAAAGGGAATCTGATTGTCCTCTACATTTGAACTAATAACTAGAAGTACCAAAATTTTCTATTTTGGGAAAATAAGTTTGTAAAACCATGTACAAGAAGGAACAAAAGAAGTTTAATGGTGTTGGGCTGGCATTTCTGGTCAGTATTTGGAATCATCACAGACAATTTTCTTATAGCCTATTTTTAAATAGTACTCACATAGTGAAGCCCTGTTTAACTACATACAACTGTATTTCTCCAGATTACAGGAAAATGTTTACACGTTAGTTAGTTTAGATCAATCAAATTCTGGTACTTTATATTTTTGTCAATCGCTTCAATGATCACAGTCTGTGAAAAAGTGGCAGTCATGAATCATTTTGTGGGCTTAACTCTGTCACAGCACTGTTGTAAAAGTGAATAGTGGTGATGTACTTTGAACGTGAAAAGCACTATGCAGATCTGTATGTTACATACCAATCAATACTAGGACATCATATACTTCAAGCCAATGGAAATTAATTTTGCATCACTCTGAGGGCTCCCTGCATTCCTCCACTTCAACCCCTGGAGCTTCTTGCAATTCCCTTATTTACTCTCTGGGATTTCTGTCCTGTCCCTTGTTGCAACCTTGGAAGCAACATTGTGCCTCTCATTTCTCCCAGACAAGTCAAGGTCCCGTTCTTCCACCTGTAAGCAGTGGGTATGGTGTCAATCCATGTTTCCTTCCTTTTCTTTCATTTCTCCTTTTTAACTTAGGGCATGCCCCATTCTCCATTCTAAGGGGTCTGTGTTGTAACCCTGCTTCAACACGTCCCTGGTCGCAGATTTCCCTAGTGATCATGGTTGTTGGTGTTTATTTCCTACCAGTTAATACTACTTTGTGTTCCCCAAAATTCAATATGTCACCCCCGTACCCTATAACCACCATCATATCAAAGATCCCATTCTCACTCATGGACAGTGTTACTGTTCACTCCTTTACTATACACCCTTAGTATCTGAGAAATAAATCCATTGGGCTGTTACTTTGCCAATCTACTAATCTCTATTTGAAAGATGGATGGAGCTGAAGTAAAAGAATTGTTGTGCTGAAAGATATAATCGGGTGCCATCAAATATTTGTTCCACCTGCAGGTATCTGCGTCAGTGCTCAAAACTGTGAATGTACTAAATACATGGCAGCACTCCACATGCTCCTTATTTTTCCCTTTGGGTTTTCTGACTTTGCTCCAAATTATTATGTTCTGGTCACTGATGCTGTTTTAGGAATAGAATTTGCATGTCCATTTTTATCTAACGCAGGAGTTATAAAAACCAGCTTATCCTTGGTCATTATTCATCATGTGATTCCACTGAATTAGCTTGGGCTGTCAAATCATTTTCCATATTTTAGCATTAGACGCGTGCTTCAGATCACCTAACTTTAGATATTTATGATGTAGTTTTCTGCATTGGAACCTGTCACCCACATCTTTCCCTATAGTCAGCAGAGATAAATATGTACTTGAAGGATGGTATACATCCGACATTTTTGAGACACATAGTTCAGGATGAGATGAATCATGCTGGTGTCTCACATTCCAAAATAAAATCACATCCAAATGTCCTATTTGCAATAATTCTTGGCCCGTGCTATGCTTGAAATCATATCTACATTTTGGTTGGAAAAGTCCTATTTACATTGTCCGAAACTACAACGGCAACCATTTAACTATGGACTGATCACCTCTTTTAGCTCTTTTTAGTCTACTAATATAAACACTGCCATATGTGCCTACCACAAAGACCACTCAGGGTACTGAACAGAGAGGCATTTATTTTTCAGGCTTGTTTCAGGTGCCTAAGTGTCAGAACAAGACAGGAATTCAGATACAGCCTGTGACTCATGTTTGTTTGATAGCCTTGAGCATTTTGGCGCTTGGCTTTACATCCTCAGAACTGCTTACTTCTCTCCTTTGACTGTACAGAGACATTGGATGCATAGACAACCTTGTTGCTATAGCCCTGGTAGAGCTGATTATCTATTTTTGGGGATATGCTACCCCTCAAACTTCGATATTTCAAGTAAGCAGCCTGAGGTGTTAAATGAGAAGTCACAGATAGGTAGTACCATGTGCTGTGCAAATGCATCAAGCCAATGTAACAGAAAATACAAGCCATCTTCTAAAGCTGGAGGTTAAAGCCAGGTAATCACCCAGTCTTTCCACCTTAATGTAAATTTTATATGAGGTATTGTGCTACATAGATAGGTTGGAAATCTCAGAATAACAACTTAGGGCATTTCCAGAATTTCTTCCTTGCACTTGGCAGGTTAGTCACTCATCTCAATCCCTGAAAGTGTTCCTTTTCATGGTCAAACTAAAACAGAGAAAAATATCACAACAAGTTAATGAGGAAACAGTGCTCATCTAATTCTGGGGACGGCAGTCCTTGGACAGACAAATCTCCAGCTAACACGTTTTATTTATGCATTTGTAAGATTTAATATGTACTTATTTGATTAATATACTTGATTTTACAACATTCAATATTTGTATTAGTTACAGGTTAGGCTGTGAAGATTTTTTTCATGATACATTGCAGCACTAATTAAACTGAGTGAAACTGCACAGTGCAGCAGCCCGGGTCTCTATACCACATCTATTTCAGAGCTGGATTAGGTAGCCCTTTTCAGCACTGTGTTTTATTTGTTACACCATCGTAAAGAGCTGTTTCTTCAATGAAAATAGCACAAATGTTTTAGAAGCAGTTTGCCAAGCCTTATAAATTTAAAGCTATTTAAATTAAGTTTTGAATAAAAAGAAGTGTTTTGAAAAAAAAATCAAAAAGGTAAAAATCAGGCACCATTTAGTAGTTCCAGGTATTATTATGATGCTTCACAAGCTTGCTTTCAATGCATAACAGACAAAAAAGATTTGTACCAAAAAGATTTGTGGAGGCATACACTTGTTTTGAAAGTCAGAGATTCCCAGTGTTTTTGCACTGATTCCTGTTAGCAAAGAGCAGTGTTCCAGGAACTCAGAGATGCAAAATCCTAATTTTTCATTTCTTGAAGTTTTTTTGTCCCTTTTGCCCTAGCACATTCACATGCAGTCTAATTCATCATTTCATACAATATTGTTGGTCATTTTATCTCTCTTTTTCTCCTTGATACTGACTGACACAAGGAAGAAGCTTGAATGCTCTATAAATTGTGACCAGTCCCTGAAGACATAAAACTAACATCTACCTTGAATAGGAGAGCAGCTGTTTTAGCATCAGAAAGTAGAGAAGAATAACCAGGAAAAAAGAGCAGAAGAGGACATGGCCTAACAGGGAAAGAGGTGTAAGAGACAGGAAAGGATACAGGAATCCTTGAGTATGTCAAGGTTAAAGGTTTACTTATATTTGTGCAGTAGTTTCTGGAAAGAAGAGCTTTGAGGGATTTTCAGGATTTTGGAACTACTGGATTCTCCGTGATTGAACCTGAAAAAAGGAGCTATTCCTGTGCCCACCTGTATTTTTATCTTATTCCATTCCTCTGTTTGCTTGGAGTTATGTTTTCTTGTTCTTCTGTGTTCCTTCAATTCATTGGTTCTGATTGTAGCAATTTCTTTAAGGTACTAGACACATTAGTGTCCTCAATTACTTTGGTATTTTTATAGTGATTGCCCTAAGAAATTATAGGAGCTGATGTAAATAATAGTAATAGTAATAGTAATAGTAATAGTAATAGTAATAGTAATAGTAATAGTAATAGTAATAATAATAATAATAATAATAATAAATTTGTATATTACATATATTATTATCTTCAAGAAATATGTAACATTCCAGTCATTATCCAATCTGTCATTATTGGATTATTCTGGCATTTATTATTTTTATACAAAATTTTATGGTCTTACCTTTCTCTTTAAACAAATCAGGAAAAAAAATATATTAATATTGTGGCTTTACAAATTTTTATGAATCAACTGAGCTGTGGATGTTGACCATAGACACACTTTCAGCCTCTTACAAATGTTAGAAAAGCATGTTAGCTTAATTGAATTTTAAGCTAGCACATTTTTCTTTGTGTTTCTGGCAGGCTAAGAGCTACCACATGGTCAATTACACTGGCCTGGTATCATACAGTAATTCATTCAGCCATAGCTCAACTGTTTCTTTGAGCCCTGAAACAGACCTCCCAAACAAAGTTGAATGAATAGTACAAAGCACGGGTGACTTGACAAATATATATATAATAATGCAAAATTTTGAATATTTTAAGAGGTTTTATAACAAGAAGTAAAGGTGTGTAAAAACAGGTTTAATGTCCCGAACAAATCACAGACTTAACTGGAGCAATAAATTTAGAAGGTGCACGTGTAAGTAATTTGAGAGTTTATTTAGTACCAGTTACTCTCCCTGGCAGATTTTAGAGGCGAAAATTACTTTTGGAAAGTACCCCTTTTTAATTCAGTTTTTAATTATTTCGATTATGCTTATTAAATGCTTATAGCACTTTTCAGCTACTATATCTCAAGCAAAAAAAAATCAAAATTTCCATGAGGCACATAAAATGCCATACAACTATGAAAACAACTTACAGAAAATTGTATTTTTTCTATAGTTGCTCTGTGCTTGAATCATCAAGAATCATGAGGGATGGAAAAAGCTGTTAGATTGCCCATTGCAGTGCAATCAAGTTATGCTGTATCACATTCCTTGGGATGTATCAGGATTAAAATGTTCGAAGTCTTCTGGGCTGTGTTTGATGCTGTGTGAGGCCAGTAGTTCTGTTCTAGGGAACTCGTTTAAATGAGTTCTTTGCTCCTGGCTAGCTCTTTCTTTCCTTCTGCATGTCTGCCATGCCTTTCCTTTTTTGTTTTGAAATGCAATGGCAATTCACAGATGTAGTGCAAGAGTTACCTTCATTCGTAGATGTGCAAGATGGTGATGAAAAGGCTTGGGGATGGCTCTTGTGTGTCACTTTGACGGAAGAGCTTCCTTCCACCTCTCTTGACTCATACAACTGTGAAAACAAAAATCAGCAAATCCACAAGCATTTCAGAAAACGTTGACTATGTTCCAGTTTACTTTCCTGTAAAAGGAGAATAGTGCCTTCCACATCTCATAGGATCGTAAGAGCTAATGCAGTAATTTCTGTCAGGTGCTTTGGAAACCCTTTGTGGGAAGTAAAGTCTAAGTTCAACACATTGATCATTATTATTCCCCTGATAATGTCTGGTAATATGCTGGGTTAAGTGCCATTTATTACAATGCTGCTTATGTGGCTGAATCCCAATACACTGTTATAACTTACTGCTTTGTCTATATATAGCTGTACTTCTAATTGGATAATCCAAATTATGTTATTTCAGGGAAACAGTTATATTTCCTTTTTGTAACTATATTTATGCAGGGTATTATAAGCTGAATAGTACAACAGATTGAGTAATGAACAGTAATGAGTTTTTATTTTAATGTGAAAAATTAAGTAAAAGAAACTGTTACAAAAACAAACTGGAAGCAGAAAAGGATATGTACATATACATATACCATGATAAAGTCTAGAGGTGAAGTTTGGACACAAGTCCATATTTAACTTTAGCGTAGCAGGATTGCACCAAGGATGAAGAATATTTTATTGTTTATTAGTTTAATTCTACATTCATTTTAAAACATTATGTGGAGCTTTTTTGAAATTAAGATGTAATAAAATTAATTAAGCATCTATCACTATAGGAAATGTATAGCATTTAGGTTATAAGATTGAATGCTGAATAGGTTTTGGTTTGTTTCAGGACAATATGCAAGTGTTGAGCTTTCACCAGCAGTGGGAACTTTTAGGACAGATTTTATATATGATTAGACATCCTTCAGAGTGCTCTTTGGCTACTGTGTTATCTCTAGAGGTTGGTACTTAGTGTCAGGTTATATTGCTATATATAACAATATTCTCTGGTTTCCATTTTGGTCCAGGCCTTCAAATTCTTTACATCAGGCACCTGTGCAAGATTGCTTTTTAGAGCAAATTTACAGAAAGACTGAGCTAAGTGGGTTGTAAGCATAAACACATATGCATCTGTCTGATCCTCTAAAGGATTGTCATGCATCCTATATGTTTGTCAGATTTTGAATTGTTGCTTAAATAAGCTGAAATTGAAGAGGGAAAGTGTTTGATTTTTTGTTTGTAGCATTTGACTACTGCTAGAAATTGCATGAAAGAAAAAAATATCAAAGGCTCAAGTATCCAAATCTTTACTTACAAGCTACATTTATTGAGTAATCATGCCTGTTTAATAACCACAGCTTGAAGCGCATGATCCATAGGAACAAGTAATCTAGTATATAATAATCAGTAGCTTGTACCTAAAGATATTTGTTCTATCAGGAATAACAGATTTTTAAAATAAATATTTTGTAGTTTGGATAACAAAGGAAAAAAAATGCTCTAATAGACATGTTTGTACATGTATGGGAATAGTGATAATAGATCTGGACGAATGATAATACATGTTCAAATAGTATGAAAAGCTTATTCATAAGCCATTTATTGATCTAAAAATTGAGCTTGGTTTCAGCATGTTCATATTCTTTTTCTTTGTACTGTTTATTTTCTGTGTTTATGAACAGTGAACTTGGGATCCTGAAGCTGAGATTCATTTAAGAAAATGAAGCTGTGTGTGATAAGGAAATGACTCTTTATGTATCTTTAGGTTAATATATCCAACTGAGGAACCCCAGAAATAGAAATCAGACCCACATTGTTTAAATGACTAGACACAAAGCTTGACATATGAATTCCAAATATCAGATAATAAACTGAATACTTGAGTGTATCCATTAAATGCATTTGAGTAAATTTGCATAATGAATAACTTCATGATATTGTAAAGCCTCTAGCAGACAATTTTGCAGACAGGAAGGAGACTGCATTCACCTCATAAATTGCTTATAGTGAGTAATTTTATCATTTTAAAATGGTGAATGAAATCCTATGAATGATGAGACCTTCCATTGAGTTTATAGAGAAAATTAGTTTAGTTTTGCAATGTACTTGGATTTTGCAAGTTAATCTTTTAATCAGACAGATAACATACATTTTATGTGTTCTCCTGACAGACCAGCAGTACTCATGGTCGCCTTCTCAGCACTTCAATGAAGAAAGATACTCTCCTGCTCCGAGGAATATGAAAGGATTATCTGGCAGTCGCAACCAACCACAGTTATGTTCAGCTCATACTTGTGGCTTAGCATCCCCTGAAGACTGCGAACACACCCACGACCATATCCACCATGGGCAGGAGCCAAGGCAATCGTATCTTCTCAGCCCCACGGAGAGTTGCCCGATGGACCACCATCGTTGCTCACCACGCAGCTCCATTCATTCTGAATGCATGATGATGCCCATGGTAATGGGCGATCACATGTCAAGTAGCACTTTCCCCAGAATGCACTACAGCTCTCATTACGACACAAGAGACGACTGCGCCATGTCTCACGGTAACCCTAAGATTAACCGTATTCCTGCAAATCTTTTGGACCAGTTTGAAAAACAACTTCCTCTTCACCGGGATGGGTTTCACACTTTACAGTACCAGAGGACCTCAACGGCTGCAGAACAACGCAGTGAGAGCCCAGGAAGAATACGCCATCTCGTTCATTCAGTCCAGAAACTTTTTACTAAATCTCATTCTTTGGAAGGATCATCCAAGGGCAATGTTAATGGAACAAAGGGAGACAGTCGAGGGGATGACCATCATCATGGGCACCATTCCAAGCATAGCAAAAGGAGTAAAAGCAAGGAGCGAAAACCAGAAAGCAAGCATAAATCTGGAATGAGCAGCTGGTGGAGCTCTGATGATAATTTGGACAGCGATAGCACTTATCGAACCCCTAGCGTGGTAAATAGGCACCATACGGATCATATATCCCATTGCTACCCTGAGGCACTCCAGGGACATTTTGGGGATCTCTCATTGAAGACTTCCAAAAGTAACAATGACGTGAAATGTTCAGCTTGTGAAGGGCTAGCAATGACCCCTGATGGTAAATACATGAAAAGGAGTTCTTGGTCCACGCTTACAGTAAGTCAAGCTAAAGAAGCTTATCGCAAATCATCACTGAACTTAGATAAGCCTCTGGTTCATCAGGAAATCAAACCTTCCTTGAGGCCATGCCATTACCTTCAGGTAAGAGGAAGACTTTCTTAATATTTGTAATGGAAACAGAAACACAGCTGATGTCATAAAGTTATTGTAAAAATGCAAGGGTCCTGTGCGTATCTCTCTTAAGTGTATCTGTGTGGAATTCAGACATTCCATTAAAGTGAAAAAAATCTTGCTTTAGTCTTTGTGTATAAGGCACAGGTAAAAACACAAATAAAAGTGGTGTGATATAAATTAGTTTAAAGTCAGTAGATTTGTTGTCATCTTCAGAATTCATGTTGCACATCTCAGTAAAATTCATAAATCAAGCTGAAAAAGAGGCAGTTCTCCCAAAGTCTGGGGCAAGAAAAAAATGTGTCAAATACAACTGTAAATGAGTGATTTTAAAAATAGGTTATGTGGAATCCAGTTTTTGTGTTTCTTTTCTCCAGGTTAAGTAACAAAATAATAGATTTACTGGCTTACTCAATTGCTTTTTCGTGATGATAATTACTCACAAATATCCTTTTAGTGACTGGGTCATCCAAAATCAAGTTGAACTGAGCCTCTTTTGAGTTCATATTATAAGCTATCTTTGTTGAAAGTTACACGAGTACCTTGGGAAGAGAGATATCTCAGGTTTGGTACTCAGACTATTTGTGGTCGTGTTCTACACACACGTTTTCTTTAGCAGTTCCCTCTCCTACATTTAAACTCAAACCTGCTGCTTGCTGCCATTTGCCACCCCAAAATCATGCTAGTGTAGCCATTTATGATGCTGCACAATGATCTGGATCTTGAAGTGATAAGGGCTTAAAAAAAAGTTGCAAAACAGGTCTTTTTGGATGTTGACATCACTTACATGGCCTAAGTCCAGCACAGTCCCTTGACAAGTGTCATTAGCACATCAGGCTGTACAGAGAACTGCACTGGGAGCAGTACAGGAAGGAAGGAGTAGCTAGGACGGTAACTTCTTCAGCTGTCATTGCCATTGGAAAAAAAAAAGAAAAAAAAGTATATTATACAAATATTCCTTCTGGTGTTTTTAACAAGCACAGCCTGCAAAGCCAAAGTTGTTCTGAGTGTCTTCTCTTTTTATTTCCTTTTAATGAACTCTTTTCCAGAATTTAACTGATTCCCACATTAACGTGGGCAAATCTCCACTCCAGATTTATGTATTTAGAGATGTCCGATTCCTGTGGACTCTGCAGAAGCCAACAGACACAGACTGTTGTCTACCTCTGTGTAGAGCTCTCTCCCCTCTGAGCAATAGGGAACCAATAGTAATGAGTCACACTTGCAGGGCCAAATCTTTTCAAATGCACATGCAGCCATCCAGGGTCAATCTCCTTGCTGAAAGAGGAAAAGTTCCTCATTGCAGAGAAAGGAAAATAATTACTTGCAACCCTCACAGCATTTACATGCAAATTGATTCCAATTTAGTCTGACAGCAATGATATTTTTTCATATCCAAGTACAGTTCTCATCTGTGTGAAACAGCCTGCCCTTCCCTGGAAGTTTTTAATCTAACTCAATGAGCTAGAACTGGAGTGCATCCTGTGCAGAGACTTCCACTTCTGTCCGTGTTACAAAATCAAGGGTATTAAAGAGAAGTTTACGTTTTGCTGTCTTTTTTCTTACCATCCCATACTCATACTTCTACACAGAGAACTCTGGGTCCTCTATATCTCTGTGGGTGTCTTTCTTTCCTTTTCATCATGTTTCATTGTTTCTTCTTCCCCCATCTTTACACCTCATTTTTTCTTTGTAAACCATTTTTTACTTTTCATGAGCCTTGTCCTTACTTCCAACCTGTATCAGCATCCTCAAGTGAATGTGAAACACTGAGTTCACAAACTATCACTGTGCTTTAGGTTAAGCCCAGTGGGGGGCCTAGGGAACAGAAAAGCCCTTTTTTATCTTTTCTTTTTTTTCTTTTTTTTTTTTCTTTTTTCTTTTTTCTTTTTTCTTTTTTCCTTTTTCTTTTTTCTTTTTTCCTTTTTTTTCTTTTTTTCTTTTTTTTCATAATTCTTTGTTTTATCCTTTTGGTGAATTTGGGATAACTGAAGTGAATTAGCACATTTCATCAGCTGGTAGGTTCAAGCAGCTTAAAATCTAAGAGATGTGAATTTAAATTTTTGCTGCTCCAGTAACTTCATCCAGCTTTAACCCTTTTAACAAATTGGATAGTAATCATTCCCCAATTCACAGAGATGCTATAATGGCAATCTGTCGAGACTTAATTGGTCAGTTACTACAGTAAAGGATCCAAACCTGTGTCCAAAGCAGTAATACCAGGAATTATTTGTCAGGAATATTCTCACTACAAAATTTTTAAGTAAAATACAAGTTCTGCAGAATCTGAATATGCCATTCAGAACACAGATATCCTTCAGACTGAGCGTCTGGCTTACTCACTAGCCCAAGGTCAGCAAACGAATGAAGCGACCCCATTCTGTCAATGTTGTAACTACATGCATTGTTTTGAAACTTCTACTTTGAGGGATGCTGCACTGTCACAATGTAATCATTAAGACCCGAGATATAAGACCCATTATTAGCTCTGCCATGAACTTTTTCTCTGACCCAGGAAATGTAATCTGTTAATCACCATACATTTCAATTACTCTGTCCGCAAAACTGAGGAAAGATATTTAACTTTTCTTACAGCAGTGAAATAAGCATCAGTAAATAATGTTTGAATGAAAATAATCACAAGGTTCAGAAACTGAGAATGGTAGAGTAACATCTCAGGATCCCTGGCCAGAAAAGTTTACTGCCGAGCTCCAGAATATCTGGAAATGAAAATATTCAAGGGATTATGGAGGTGATTGTGTAGCAGCAGATTTCCCTGAGGTGCACAAGTGAACAGATTAACATAAAACCCTTGGGCCTTTGTAGGATTTCTGTGTTTATAGAATTAAAACACTAAAAGGCATTTCCCCTTAGTGATGTCAGCTATATATTTTTAAATTCTTTTTAAAGCAAAACAGTGACATTGTAGTCCTTCAAAGATCTTCTATATGAATACATGCATATACTCAAGCATTAAAAAAATATTTTTTCATGTTTATATATTATCAATGATTACTATATATATAGTTCTTACTCTGCTATGTATTTATATGAAGATTCACTGGATCTGACTCACTTTTCTATCCAGCAGTCTTCTTGTTGTTCTTTCTTTCAACACCTCTATAAAATATTGCTACTTCCGTTTTCCACTGGAGAGTTCAGGAATACAGAGTCCCAAACTGTAAGTGCATGGCAGTGTCTTAGGCCAGTACTTGAAACCATGTTCTCTGTTTCTGAGCTTCCATTTTGTCTTCCATAGTAATTACTGAGCTGCATTTTCCTTAAAACTTTTGAAGAGTGAACAAGGTAAATTTCTTTCTAAGAAGTGAATTTCTACTGGATTCACAGTTGATGAAAACAGGAGATGAGAAAAGAGGTTTTGAAAGCGTCTGTGCATTATATGTCCAAGTTATGTCCTAGACTGGAAAGCAGGTATTTCTTTAATCTGTCCAAGCCTGGTCTCTGGCTTTTTTCTTAGGATTTCTCATGTCCCTGCTCCTCCACAGCCCTCATAGCTGGGGGAGCCCATTGCTTGGGCAGTGTGCTGGTGCAAGTTAGAGGTGTTTCAGCCAGATGGCCACGCTGCTCTCCATGCCACCCTGCCATTTGTCTTGTTTCAGAAGAGCTGGTCACCTAGTCCTACAGTGGCCAGTTTTGTAGAACTAAGTTGGTAGACATAAATCTGTATGAAGTAGTAATTATTTTTCTCATCTAAAGCTCAGTACCAGACCAGATTTGCATCGTTCCTTCTACAGTGGAGATGGTGGGAGCTTGCAGAGAGAACGGAGAGGGGCTGAGTGGGAAGCCCCTTTGGGCTCCAGCTAGTTAAATCAGCTTAGCTGCAATGTGAACCCAGACCAGATGGCTAGCAAGCCAGTCAGTTCAAGAGCAGGGAGCAGCCGTTTCGTAACTGTACACTGATAGCATTTATTAAACTTTTGTGAATGATTAGCAAGTTTTTTCCTGTGGGCCTTCAATTTCTTTTTTGAATGTAGACAAATGCATTTCTGAGCACCAAACATTTCTGTCATTTCACTCCACAGGCATAAGAGCCCATGGAGATCACACATTATAAGCATACTTTTTAATAGCTTTAGGTACAGTGACTGCTACTGCTTTCCATAACATTTTGATTTTAATATAAAATATGTAACAAAAAAGATAAATGAGTTTTGAGATCTATTTTATCTTCATTGGTTGTTTTGGCTAATTAAGTTCAACAGATATACACTACAATGACTGATTATTTTTACCTTGACATGAGTATTAGTGAGGATCAAAGATTTTCAACAGGAAAAAAATGGATATGAGCTAGATAGCTGTACAAAACTATGAATACAAGAGTGTCGCTTACAGTTTCCAGGACTGAAAAACCTGTGAATGCTAGTTAAGGAAAACTAATTCCTACATTAACACCAAAAGACAGGCAAGAGCATAGCAGTCACCATCACTGAAGTTCTGGAGCACAATGCTACGTGTCCCTGATTAATATTCCTCCCTCAGCCATTCAACAGCCTGTGAAGCAGCAAGCAATCAAGGTAAACATACCACAAGGTACAGTGAATGAGTCAGCACTGAAAAAGAAAATAGCATGTTGTTCTAAAAATGGCTTCAGCCCACTCCTGTCTTCCTAGTGCATTTAAGTACTAGCGTCATCCGTTACAGCACTGGCACTGCTAAGCATGTGGGTAATAATGTCAGCTGTGTACTCTACAGAATGAAAGAAAAGCACAAGAGTTGGTCTCCTAAAAAAAAAAGAAAAAAAAAAAAAAAAAAAGAAGCAGTTTCAACAAGGTTTTTTGCTGGTTTAAGTTGTGCCTACATGGAGAAGAGTTTGGAGGAAAACTAATGGAGTAATTGGCATTAAACCCTCAGATGCATTTTTCCAGGAACTCTTCTGGGGAGAGGACATAGTCCCACGAACTAGACTCTTGCCCCAGAGAGGCATGCAGCTGATCTGCACTCTCAGCCTGGTTTGCAAGGATGGATTTGAGCCCAATGCACCTTTCTCAGCACTTCATCTTTGTGAAACTAGGTTATATCTGTTAGCTTGACATAACACCCATATACGAACTACAGAAACAGCATCCCATACTCCACCAGGCAGTGCTAGCAGAGTTCTGATACTAGTGTCCAAGCCACTTTCACCTGCGCTACCTACACGATGATTTATGACCAACCTCCACTCCCAAATTAACTGGGTTGCCTCCACAACAGGAAAAGCATGTATAGATTACAGGGCAGTCTGCATCCTAAGTCAGCATGGCAATGTGCTGAACTGCTTTCACTTCTGCAGCCCATTACAGTCCCACAAGGATGCCTCAGCTAGCCCTGTGCCCTCCCAAAGCCCCCAAAAGAATATGTGCCAGAGAGGGCTGTGTAGCCCGGACACTAAGGGCAGGGATGGCACGGCTCATGCCCTGTGGCAGTGTTTGTGTCCACCTGCAACAGCTGGTGCAGCACCTGGGCCATTCTGCACAGGTCAGTAAGGGTCTCATCTTCCCATGCAGTGCACTGACCTCATCTATTCATAGCTGCTCCCTCTATGCATCATATCTCTGAAACATTGCACTTAGGTTTTTAACAATATTAAATAAAAGATTTTTACATAAAGCTGATGCTTGCCTGGATTTACAGAATGCTGAAGGTTTTGTATTTCACAAAGATCAGAATACTTCATAAGTACACCTTCCAAGGGGAAATAAATAAATAAATAAATGAATAATAGTGTAAATTCTGACCAAACTGTTGTCTCACATTACTGGTGCCTTGAATTACTGCAGTAACCAGTGATATCAGCAGTGCACTTGCCTCCATGTTCCTTTCTAGAAAGCTCATATTGGCTTAAATAAATTGCTGAAGCTTCTTTTTCCAAAGAGGAGTAGGAAGATCTCAGAGTTAGTATTTTCTTAAAGCAGCCAAAATAAGTCCCTATTACAGTAGAAACATCAAACCTAGGAGTAGAAAAGGGAGGCCATGATCTCACTGCCCTTTAATCAGGGGGAATTGTCCTCCTTTAAAATGTTAGTAGTGTGTGTTGCCAAATTGTTTTTCAACATTAACCTCAGCAAAGCTGAAGGCTGACCTTTGCAGTTGTTACTCAAAGGTGTCCTTGGGTCTGAAGAAATTTTCAGCTAGAGGTAACTTAATATTTTATACACCTGGGCCAGTCACATCTGTCAAACGAGACTGCCAGGATTGCAGGCTTGGGGCTGTAATGACCGCACACTCTCCTATGTAGCTGGAGTGCTGCCTTGGGCACACCTGGCTCCTCTCCTGAGCAGCCAATGCCATTTTTCCTGCAAGAAGGTGACTGTAGAAAAATGGTGAAGTAGTCATTGATCATTTGATTATTTTTTTATTATTATTATTTTTTGTCCATCTTACGGTGTTGTACTTAAAGGTTGTGGGTTTTTACGTGGAGTTGCTTGACTGTTTAAATGGCTGAATGTCTACATGGACAAGGTCCCTGGTACTTCTGGCAGGGGAACTGATCTTTTCAAAAGTGTACAGATAATTAAGCATTACATAGTAGCTAGACAAGACAAAACTACCCATTTCACTTTGTAAGCTAAATAATTGGAGTCATTTGGAGCTTACTATTCAAAACAATCACTTAATAGAGAAAAAAAATGGATAAAAAGCAAATATATATTTTGTATAGTCTTTAATACTATTCTAAAGACATTTAAAGACTGTTTTTTTCACTATTAGCCTTATAATAAATAGAGAAAGAAGTGGCATCATTTCTTGCTTAGATTAAAGAAGTCACTGTTAACTACAGGTCTTCTTTTAGGTCAGGCCCGGGGATGCTGGCTTTTAAGCTCTTCTTGCATGTCTAGCTTTATAGTTGGTCTACAATGTGGGAGTCCTCACTATATCTGTCATCTCTGTGTTTTTGGAGACGCTGTGTGTTTTAAGTATGTGGGGAGCACCTCTCCTTTCCTTCCTTTAAGGTCTTTTTTGTCTCTCACTCCACACTTCAGTGACCATAAATGGTCTTTGGGGCCTTGCATGTGGGTAACGAAAAGGTAACAACTCTGAATTTCCCTTTGCATTTACACTGTTAAAAGCAAAGATGTTTCCAGAGGAACCTATAGGTGGTTTTGGCTGATACTTCATGCGGTGTAGAGACTCTGCATTGAATAGACTGATCATGATGCTTTATCTTCTTATTTCTGAATGTGACAAGGAAAGGATATAGCAGAAGGAGGATGAACCTCATGCACTCTGGAAGTCTTGTCTCCCCAAATTCATCGGTCATAAAAAACAGACTGTATGCTGCAAACGCACTTAGGTCAATCGGATTTTTCTAGAGTGAATGTTCTTCAAGAAGAAATTGACTGTATTGCTCATTAAAGCCCCAGAATTCTTCTTTCGCATCAATGCATGTGTAGCCAAATCTACTGTGTGGGTTTCCAAGTCAGCAGAAAATCAGGCCTATCTGTTTTCCCAAAGCCCATTAGCTGCAGTGGAAGTTCTTTATGGCTGCATCTGAGGGCCCTTCCAGGACTTTGGTTTAAACAGTAGCTAAGAGGTAGCTTCCCAACAATAAACTTCTGTTTTTCTCACTTCTTCTGTCTTGGATTAATAGGGAAGATACAACAGAAATCCCACAAATTAGGTTTTATCATATATGAAAGTCTTCCACCCTGTATGCATTTTTTTCCCCATGCACATCAACTCAGTTTGGACTCCACACAGTCCAGAAAAAGGGAAGAGACAGAATTTCACATGACAGAAGAAATGCCCTGCAGCTCTTCACGGAAGGTTAGTTTCCACTCAGGTTTTCTTTAGCTCTGCTTAACGTCTGATTAAATTGCAGCAACAAAATAGAAGACCTTTTCCTTCCTCTTCCTGGAGCCTGTGATCTTAGAAGCACATGGAGAGCAAATAATATGTAACCAGCTCATAATTCTGCAGCACCATATTTTTGTTTATTACTTAGCTGAAATACTTTATCATTCCTATACCCTCACGAATACTCATGGTCATGAGTTTATTAATTGCCATAAACTCAACTTAGAGCTTTCTCTTTTTCTGTAATTTTTATTCACTGTGCTGTGCAGATAGCTGAGCTCCACCCACTCTGCAAATGTATTATGGCTAGCTCAGTCTACTTTTTCCAAAAATATCCATCAGGAAAACTTGTAGTTAGCTTCAGTTGCTGACACTGTAGTCCCCTGGAACTTCTCTACTGCCTTGCTAGCAGGCATATGCCTGGCTCCCCTTCACCTGCAGTGAGTGAGGAGCTTCATTCCAGTTTAGTTATGTAGCACTTTGATGCTTGGTTCTGCTGGTTTTAGCAGGATTTGCATTGTAGCTCAATTAATTCAATTCATAGAGAAAGATGTGAAGGAAAAGGCAGCAATAACTGGCCCAACAAGGCAAAGAGACAGAAAAACAAACTCTGGGTGCATGACTATGGCAAATTAATTGGCAGCAATGCTGTATTTTGTGGAAGCATGAGAAGTTCCAAGTTTCAGTCTTTGGTGCTTTTGTGGCTTCTGCATTTTTAAAATACTCGCTACCTTAGACTACATCCATACTAGCAAACTGAATAGTGTAAGGAAAGATTCCTTGGCACTGCAACCTGATCTTCTATACTGTTGTGTTGCTCAACCTGTCTTGGGCACTGTTTTGATCCAAGCCAGCCACTATTTCCGTAAACAGATCCTTGGTACAGTTCAGGACTTACCGCAGGACAGGGACCATTCCTGGTAGTCGCGCTTCTTTGGAGGCAGATTACACAATAGTGTGGATGTGGGATATTACAGCCCTGTTGGCCTCCAGGCTACAAGCGGGTCTTCATTTACTAATGAACACACAACCCTAAAGTAATCATCACACCATTTTTATCCTTCTCGGTCTCTCTAGTACTGATGATTCTGCAGCACCACAGCAAGTTGTAGCAAATCACTGGTTCAGCTGAAAATGTTCTTTACTTATCTTTATTATTGTTGTTAGGGTTATTTTCCAGCCAGCACTCTAAGTCACTACAGTTATTAGGGTTGCTGGGAAAGCTGAATATTGTTTAAGGAAAACCTGCCCCACTTTTGTTAATGGTAGTATATTTTTAAAGCGGCTTAGGCTGACCATGAAGCAGCATCCCAAGACACTTACCAAAGGAAATACGTGGTTGTCCAGAACCTAGGTTTCTTGGTTGAATCCCTACAATTTTTGTATCTTGTATTGACAGGCTGTATCTACATTCTCATTTAAGCACAAGCCAAGCCCTCCCTTCAGTCCAAGCTTATCTCACGTATGCTCTCAGTGAGCCCCAGGCTTAGCAGGGAAAAATCACTTATAGTGGGGACAAGCCCACCACTGACATCTGACTGCACCTTGCTTCACCATCTCAGCATGGTGCGGAGTCCAGTGGGCCCCAGAGGGACCCAACAACAGAGCACAGGTTTTGCAGGTGGCTGAACAGCTGGGCTCTTTGTGGGTAGTACAAGCACAGGTGGACATTTGCCCCACATTCCTCCAAACAATATAACATTGCCAGACAGTCCTCACAACACTGTTTACAGCTTTCAACCATCCTTGGATTACAATTCGCAGAGAAATATTTAGGAAACATAGTGTTGGTTCATTTTTTTCTAGTTCATCACTGTTGAGATAAGTATTATTTTAATGAAAAGAACACTTCTGTAGAAAATACAAAAGTGGTGATTAAACAATCCTGAGTGCACTGGACTTAAGTCTTCTCACCAGGAATCATTTAGTGGAACCTTTCTTGGGACTACACATGAAAAAATAAAATCAGCCAGTAAAGAATGCTGGTACTGCTTTGCCTATTTGAACAGCTTCCAGCTGGAGTATTGTACTTGCAGTTTGTGATCTGCATGGGTATCCATCCATTCCCACATCCCAGATTCCTGAATTCATGCTGTTGTTTTCAACCATTGTAAAGCCTATGTTGTTTGGTATCTACGTGATATTCTTCCTCTTCCTGTGGTACTGTGGCAATTCATATCAAAGTCTGGAGAGATTTGCTGGCAAGACAAAGACGTCTCTTGCCTTCTCAGATTAGCTCTTGCTTTGATGGGTGGTGTTGACTAACCTGTGGGGAATGCTGAAAGAACTTACCCTGCGTCTGAGTTGTCAAGGAGTTCAGGGAGTAGGGGATGGCATGTGAAAATTAAAGCTAATTAAGAGAATTGGCGTTGTTATTGGTGAGGAGGAGTCCCTGACATATTTTGTAGAGATTTTTGAATGGGTTCATTGTATAATTCATAGTTTGAACAATGAATCAGTACATTAAAAAAAAAATAAATAAAAGGAAAACTAGGAAAACTAGATAAAATTGTGCACAGAGAAAGGTGTTGAGATGAAACAAGGCTTTATTTTTAGACAGCATGCTCTTCCATCCTGTAAAAAGCCAATAGGTTTTAACATCCACAGCCAGTAAATAATGGAATGCCATTAATGTTATTAACTTCAGAAGAAAATTATAGTACATTGGTCAGCATTGCCTCTTCAGCAAAATTTTTGAAAACATGGGAGATCCAGCTCCTAACTCCCATTATAATATCAAGGAAACTTTCTACCATGCTTAAACCATGTCTGCCTTGCAAGATCGTCATCTATTTTCACCTATTTACAGCTGTGCCTACAGGCTGTTCTAAGCTACTCAGAGAAGACCTGATTTAAGAGAAAATCTCCTACCTATATTTCAGATTTGGTTCTTCTTTTTTTGGGTCACCTTCTTGACCAGGCAGAGAAAGCATAAAAATATAACAACTATGTATCTACCATGTAGGGTTTCAAGTCTTATCCTTCTTATTATCATTTATAGTCTGATTTCACGCACAGACAGCTTCTGCTTCTGTGAAATTTATATTGCTAAAATAAGATTTAGGTCAAAATGAATATTTTGGTGCATTTTACATCTGCATGCTAATTAAATTTCACAGGACTCCTCTGAGGAAGGTAATCCTCATTTTAACCTTTTAGAATGAGAAATACGAAGAAGTGATAACTCCCTCAGCTGAAACCATATATCTACAAGTGTTTCATTTTAGATAGTAAAATGATATGCCATATTTTAAGCAGATCAGCAGTTAAGTGGTGGAACACCTTTAAAACTCATGGCTTTGGGAGCAAATGCCACTGAAGTGGGTGGAACAACAGAAGCAGATCTATTTTGAAATGTCAGTGGCAGTTGCTGGTTTGACTTCTTTAGCTAAATCCTAAATTGAAAACTCAAATTAAAAATAGTCAGATTCCAGATGAATGAATAATTCATTGATTCTTCCAGTTTTGACATCAGTATTTTTTAGATACAAAGTTGGATATTCACACTGCTAACAGGAGTGCATGAATGGGAGCCTGGATTGCCTGTATCAGATTAGATATAAGGAAAGACTTCCCTACCATGAGCATGGTCAAACACTGGAACAAGTTGCCTGCAGAAGTTTTGGAGTCTCCATTCTCAGAGACATTCAAAACCCAGCTGGACGTGGTCCTGGGTAACATGATGTATCTGACCCTGCCTTGAGCTGGAGGCTGGATTAGAGACCTCTGAGGTCTCTTCCAGTCTCAGCAATTCCATGATTACAAGATTTTTCCAGATACTTGGTAAATTCATCCTTGTTTTTTCACAGAAACATGCTTCTGCTTACATATGCAGAATTTGTGCAATTTGAGAATCAGGAGACAGATCTACTGCGGAATTCCAATCCGTTGTCCAAAGCCAGGCTTTCTTCTGCCCTCTTCTTCTGACAGGTCTAATATATGCAAAACCAACATGAAGGACTTCTGACAAAACACAAGGGTAGTGGCTTTTCTTCTATTAGAGGGAAATATGAGAAATCATAGTCTAGAATCTCACAGTTAAGCAATGAATTGAGTTTCTTCCTGAGCATGCATCAGTTCATACCTACATCTTCCCAATTCTTCAAAGAGCATTCTGAGCAGAAGATTATAAGGCAGTCTAGAGTGAGCACTTATTTCTTTGTTATGATTCTCCACAGCTTTTACCTAAAGACCCTTGCACATAAAATTCATGTGAGTGTTTAGCCCAGGGACTATAACTAAGCTCCCTTTTACTAGGCAAGAGCCTGGATCATGAGGCTGCAACACACCCTTTCTTGTATACAAAGTCTTCTTCTAAGCAGCCCTCCCCAGGCAATCTGTGAGCATTTCATGAAAAGGGGATGGTTTACAAATAGAGGTGAAGAGCATGCCAGTTTATCTATCAGCCCTAAGTCTTCTACTTCCTAAGCACTCCGACCATTATTAATTAAGGAAATAGTTTGGTTTCTTTTGGATGCTATTTTGAAGGAGCTAACTCTCCTAGATACCTTTTATGGCAAATTTAGGCTCCTAGCTAAGGTTCTGGAGTTCACTCCCAGGATCAGCTGCATAAAACATAGTGAGGTAAGTTAACTACCAGGTGCTGTAATATCACTGGCCCTAGGTAACTAACCAAAAATATCACAGTGAATCAGCAGCAGAACAATTAAGAAGTCCTACATTTCCCGAACCTCCTTGTGCTCCTCACAGCAACAGTGCATAAAATTTATGAAAGAGACTCATCATTTTCCATAGTAGTTATAACCAAATCAGCAGCCGGTGACAAAATTAAATGAAAAGATCTAGACCTTGTCAGCTCGTTGTTCTTACAAAAGGAAATTCATATGGTAATATGCAGTCTAACTCCTCTGTGGATAAAAACTGCATATACAAGGATCCACGTTAACATCCAGAACAGGAGGAAGGCTTTTTAGACATTATAAATATCAGCACTCATTGCTATATGCAAGTAGATAATTAGGGTAATTATTCCCAATTAGCAGCTACAAACCCTGCAGATGGGAATTTCAGGGACTGGTAACTATTGTAAGAAAGTATTTCTGCAAGCTGCAAAGCACTTTTCATGTTTTGAAAAATATACATGTAATGAACCTCGCAATCACCGTAAAACACTTTTGTTAACACTTCAGTATAAAGAAAAAACTTTCCCACACTATTATAACACTTCAGCTTTTCTTTAAAGCTATGCTGGGCTCTGAAATGGCCTGGATTTTTCCAAGTATTAAACCAGTCGTTTAAAGTGAATGACGAACCAGTGCTGGCCAAACTAGGACTCAAATTTTGCTTCTGTTCTCAGACCATGAGGAAAAACGATGTCAAGGGCCTTTTCATTGGCTTCTGAAGACAGCAGAAGGACTCCAGATGTTTTCATAGGCTCTATATGAACCCTGAAAGAATGTGTTGTGAAACTTCCTTGCCAGGCTCCAGAACCATTACCCCTGTGTTCATTGGGTTCTGCTCCTTTGAATGGCTCAAGGGTAAAAAGTATACATATTTTAATTGTAAATAATGTTTCTTTCTCAATCATAAAGGCTTCTATGATAGTCAACCAGTTAGACAGTCAACTCTGGTTGGAAAAGAATTCTTGGTGCATTTGTGCGTACAGTGAGTACATCACAAGCACAAATGGAGTAAGGATTTTTCAGTTCTTAGGTTTCTTCTGAATTCATTTAAGTTATGAATTCAGAAAGTTAAAGAAGTGTAATCAACAAAAACAGGCACATCATTGTAAGATTTGTTCTCATAAAGCTCTATCACAGTAAAGAAACTTATTTTTTAAACACTGTAATGTGAAAAATCATTCATCCCTGTCTTTTAAAATAAGATTTCAATGTCAAGCAGCAAATAATCTATGTTTATTCATTTAAATCCAATCCTTATCTAGTTATTTGAATGTGGAATTTCAGACAAAAACGTTGAGAAACTAATCATTTTTTACATGAGTAACTAAAAAGTTGCTGATCTGTCTTTTTGAACTTTCTATTTAAATATCTTTGAGCTAAAATGAAAGAGAAAAATTTCAAGCCAAAATAATTATTCTATTTAAAAATTATGTGTTTTTTTAAAAGAAAGTATTGAGATTAAACATAATAATTCAGCTTTAATACAGAAAATTACACAGTATAGCTCACTCATCTAGATGTCCATAAAAACTTTTCCAGCATTGGGATCTTGGTTTTAACCTTGTTGATACTGAGGTAGTAAAGAAGAATTAGAAGCGAGAGCATGTTTGTATGATATCAATTAATTTTTCTTAATATAGTACTCTAATTCAGATTTTTACAGTTACCAGTATTGCTGGTTGTGAACAACAAAGCTTAATAAAATATATTTATTTTCTATATTTTAGGAGTCTAGCTACTACAACAATTGTTACATGTAAATATCTCTTAGGTCTCCCAGAATCCCCAAAATCCTTCCTCTGACATGAATTTCATATATATTAGGTTTTAGAATAACAGTTAGGATGATGTATCATATTTACAGGCTTCAAGTTTGGGAAAATTTCTCATGTTTCCCTTCCAATCACCATCCAAAGCTGAATATTTAAGGTTTGTTTCCTTGCATGATCTACACTCTATTTCATTTAAATACATGCTCCATCTTGTTATTTCATATAAGAATATAACTCATAATATTTGTGTGATATTTCTCTCCAACAGTTTTCTGATCTTTGTGCTGTTTCATCTCAACTAATCTGACAGTATCTTCAGTCCCTCTTCTCTCCCGAGCTTGTTTCTTTAATATCTCTATCTTTACTTGTTCACCCTCTTTAAAAATTTCATTTTTCCCTTTGAGTCCCTTTTTGGGACTCAAACCACCAGTTCTGTTCATGTGGTGTGTGGCTAATGCATGTATCTTGAAAGGGCTGTAAGGATGACAGGGAGATCATGTTAGTTCTTTAAATCTGATTTCCAGTCCTGCTGAAATCAATGGGAACATTTACTTTAGCTCCACAGTGAACTCTCTCTATAGGTCTCCAACTTATTTGACTTGAAAATCTTATTTGGCATCCTGCTCTGCAGAAACTCCTAATGTATGTTTAACTTGAAGATCCGATTTGTCGTATTGGTAAATGATGCCATTGTACGGTGTAATATATATGAAGTCATTATTCTGATAAAGTATTTGATGCTGCCAAGTGCATCAACCCTGGTCTACCAAAGTGTTCGGTTGCATCCTTCTTTTTAACCATGAGTCATTATAATGGATTTGAGTGAGTTGCTTGTATCGTTTAAGTTAAGTAAATGCTTAAATTACTGGATTAGGACCAGAGGAGTCAGCATCTTGAAAGATTAAACAAAAAGCAAAGACTATGCAATATTGACAGAGACAGACTTGCTGAGTTTATCCATAACTCTTTAAACAAGGCTAATTTCACTGGGGATTGGAAATTCTACTCCTGTTCAATTTGTTGCCACTACAGACATATATACACCCACCAGATATGGATTATCTGACCACCAGGTTTACTATTTGAAAAACCACCTCAACCGTATGAAAGCAGCCTCAGCCTCAGCTTCAATGTATTAATAATTAACAGACTACATTCCTGATATGTCACAGTCTCTGTGAAGTATTTCGCAGTTGCTAAATAAGAACTAAATAAGAAAAAAGACAGATTGCCACATTTGCCTTTTTTTTTCCAGAAGTTTGCCCTAAATCACAGTCCTGAACATTTATGCAAAAATCATGGCTTAGCTCAATTTAAATGCTTCATCCTGAAAATCTGACAAAGCCCCATATTAGGAAAGTGGACAAAATACTATAAAGTGTTCAGCTTTCAGTTTTATGTCTGAGACATGTGATCAATCTAATGTTTATCAGATGAAAATCTGCGTGCAAACTTTTAAGAGGTTAAAATTTCCTGCATTTTACAGCATGTGTACAAATAGATATTGTGGCTGAGCTTACAAACAATGACTTGCTTGTCTCCTAGGTCCTAACATTTATAGATTGAACATTTCCCATCTTGAAATTGGACTTAAGTACCAAATCTCCTGTGGGCCTTAGAATTTCTTTCTAGGTGATCTATTTCTGAAGAATAAAAAATTCACAATTTGTCAGTGTAAAATGAAAAATTGAAAGCATATTTAAATATATGAAAAAATGCACATTTTGCCTGTGTGTTTGGTGATCTCTATTAGGTACCTCAGGATGAATGGGGAGGATACCCTGCCAGTGGGAAAGATGAAGAGATACCCTGCAGACGAATGAGAAGTGGGAGCTATATTAAGGCCATGGGAGATGAAGAAAGTGGAGACTCTGATACTAGCCCCAAGACATCACCAAAATTAGCAGTTCGACCCGAGTCATTATTAAAATCCATTGGACAAAGACCACTGGGAGATCATCAAAAGTGAGTTTTATTATACCATGTTATAAACCTTTCTGAAAATTGCTATGACTTAGGCCATTTTTCTTTGTGTCTTATTGGCAGTGGTCAGTATCCATGAGAGAAGATAGTAGGTAAAAAGCTAACTATGTCTTACTTGATTTTAAATTAACTTAATTAGTGGTTTAATTCTCTTGATTAGTGGATGAAAAACTGCTGTCTTCCTCCATTCATGTAACAAACATGCTACCTAAGAAAGAGTTTATTATGTCTACTAAAGGAAATATATCCATCTTTACATTAAATCTTTAGAATTCTGAATATTCTTTAGCAGGATTATTTTATTCTAATTCTTTGTTATTTTATGGCTTTCTCTGAAATAGAAAGTACACTATTCTATAATAGCTATAATAACAAACAGATAATTGTAGATATACTTGGCATCTTATGTCCTATTTATCCATACAGTACTTTCAATGTGTATCAGCTATACTGTATCATATGCATTTGACACATTGGGTGGGGGGGGTGATTCTTTTTTTTTTTTTTTTTTTGCATTCATTCTACCTGCAATATGACCTATTAAATAACTAATGCAAATTTTAAGACTATGGGAAAATGTGTAGTTTTATATGTTTTCCAATAGATCTTTGTTTTTCTCTTTTCAATCTTTCAATATATCATTTTTGTAAGTAAGCTGTAAGTGTACTTCAGAAGACAATTTAAAGGTAGTAGCCACATTTCAAATCTGCTTCTATTAATGTGATTGGGTGTTTCTCACAACTTAGAAAATTGATCTTTTTGCCTGGAAGAAATACATAAAATGAAGAAATTAAGAGTGAAACCTTTGATTGTTGTTTATTGTTCTGTTGATAATACCATGCATAGTATACCATAGTGACTCATCCTTTCATAAAATAAAATGAAACGAAACAGAATCCTCAGGCAAAAAATCCCCCTGGCTTAATTAAATTGAATTATTTAGCTTGCAATCTAGAAGAAAAGTACCAACTTTCACTGCGGAAGAGAACACTTAGTAACTATATTGTTTTGTGTAGCTTGCTTATGCAACTCTGTAGGCTCCATTCAGATGCATAAAGAAAGAACATTTGTACTGTGAGATGGTGTAAGATTTCTGAGACATCACGAAACAAGACTGCTCTTGATAAAATCCAGTCAGGATACCACCTCAAAAGGTGCCAGAGGCCTGCATTGAGGCAACTGAACCAAATTCTGAATCTGAAGGATTTGCTGAAATATTAGTTCCAAAGATGAAGCGTGGCCTATACCATGAGTACTGCTGTCAGACCTTTACTAGGCTGATTTCCAAAGATCAGAAGACGAGCTTTTAAAGGCAGCTGTTGGAATCAATACTGAAATCTGTGATACCCTCAGTCATTGTATCTGGGTTGAATTTGGTGTTTGAGGCACACTGGACGTATTGACTGGTTCAGTCAGGGTTTATGAAAGTCTCTGGGAATCAAAGAGGATGGTTTATTTTCAGTTTGTGAGTATATGCCAGTGGGACAGCAGAGGTCTTCCAGTATGAGGAGCCCACATTTTTCAGCAATGGCAAAGGCATATTTCGTGAATACATTGGTCCTCAGTTTTCTAAGTGGCCGTGAAAGCTGTGGGTCCTGCAAAAGGGCAGATGTCCCTGTGGGATAAGGGAGAGTGATCTAATGTCTACAGCCTGCTAAGAGTGATCCTTCTGAAGGCAATGGGGAAAAAAGAGGTAGTCAACTTTCTCAGACTCTCACATATCAACCAGGTGTATTTCTGCTAGTAAATTAAAGAGTGCCAGAGCAGAGGTCTGAGCACAGAAACCTGACCACATAGGCTGACTGGGTTTTGGTGTGGTCCCTTGGCCGAGTTGTCATCTGGGCCTCTGGGCACTGTCCCAACCACTGCCTGGGCAATGCCTGGCTAGTGGTGTAGGCCAGGGATCATTCGCAGAAGGCAGGTTGGATGCAGCCAGCCTGTTTTGGAGAGAGCATGATTAAGAGCATGGTCATGGCTGGACAACACCAGCTGGCTTCGAGGACAGGCACTGGCACTGGTTAATGTATTTAACAGATGTGGCCACTGAGTCAGAGGAGAATAGCAAGTACCCCACCAGTTAGATCCCAAAGTGTCAGGGAACACTAGTGTTATCTAGTGACTAATGTGAAAGCCAAGCATCCATCTAATCTTAGCTTTGTGTTCTTGGGTCTGCCTTACTGTGTGCTTTCCAAGCATTGACAAAATAGTTCTTGTGTTGCTTTAGAGTTGACACGTGTGTATCAGTGATACTGCATGGTGATATTGGTTATCATGTCAACAGGTCTAACTTTCAGAGTTGATAAGGCAACAGGATCTGCTAGATTGGTGGGTGGGCAGATGGTTTGTCAGCGAGCAGGTGGATTATGGAATCCAGCTCCAGAAGAACTGGAGACACGGGTGTGCTGTCAGGGATGGAGGCATTTGGGAGACTGTACACAAACTCAGAAGATGGTTCATTCAGAAACCTTGCTAGCTAGCACCACATCCATGAGCTTTTTCACTAGGAACACAAGCTAAAAGCTTTGCTCAGACACAGTTCAAACTTTCCAAGTTTTTATTTAAACCAAATAAAATATTTTCCTATTCCATTCCTTGTTTTGGGCTATGGAAGGGCCCTCCTCCAGGCTAAGGTAGGTAAAAGCACAAACTTTTCCGTGAGCAGCAGGTCTTGGTACCTACCCTACACCCACAAAGCCCAAGAACAGATTCAGGCTGGGTCTCAAGACATACATATTCTAAAAAGTAATGTTTGAAAATGAAAGTGGTTTTTTTTTTTCTTTTCTTTTTTTTTTTTTCCAATCCATTAAATTCTGAAGGCAGAGGTCAATGTCAAATGGCGTGCCTTCTGTCATTTTTCCATGTTACAAATATACCACTCAAAATATAGTTGATTAAAAACCCAGTGCATTGCTGATGTGGTGTAGTGGGGTTGACAGCTGTGCCTGTTCCTGGTCCCAAAATATTTAATGGCATATTTACCACTAACTGCAGTAGGAAAAGGACACTTGTTGTGATGCTGTTATATACTACTAGGGGATCTGTGGAGAATTTATAAACACTGCACTAGTAATAACTGAGCATCCAGCCTGTTGCTGACATATCTTTAAATCCTTAAACTGAGGGACAGTAGTTTGAATCTGCCAGCCTGCCATAGACATTTTTTCAAGTGAACTTCAGACAGAAATGTGACAACTATTCTGGTTCTTGTATGTCTGCCTTGCAAAAGTCTGCAAATTCCAGAAGCCCTTAATAT
Source organism: Cygnus olor (assembly GCF_009769625.2). Lineage (NCBI taxonomy): Eukaryota > Metazoa > Chordata > Aves > Anseriformes > Anatidae > Cygnus > Cygnus olor. Next base: position 22,022,525 of record NC_049171.1, read on the forward strand.
TACGCAGCTCTTTGGGCAAGCAGACAGACAGAAAATTTCTTGTCTCACAGGAATACAAAGCGCTGATGCTAAACCCGGGTTTTCACCACAAGCCATCTCCTTCCAGTCCTTCTGTGTCTCACTGTGGTTACCTGTTAAGTCTGGCAGATTGCTATAAAGGGTATATCAAGGGGTGATGGTTATGGAGCCTTCCTCCCTCCTCCCCACACGGCTCAGTAATCCCCCTTGCATGCTGAGTGCCCTTTGTACTGCTGATCATGCTGCCGAGCCAGAAGCCAAGATTTTGAACAGCATTCCTGCATGTATAGCAGGACTGAAGAGCATTTCTGGCATGTATTATGAGAAATTACATAATTCGAGATGTCAGCTGCGTTAGCTGGTTTTTAGCCTGTTTACTAGGGTGGAGGGAGCTAATGCACAGAAATAAAATGGGGCTTTTAGTCTCTAAGTCCTTTGCTTGGGTGGACAGGATAGCTCAGAACCGGGGTCTGACAGAGCATCAGCAAACCTGTAATAAGAATACTGATAGTTTCAGTGGTATAAAAAGATGCATTTGCTGCAATAGGTGGGCTTCATAAGAATGTGCCTAGTTTTCTGTCACTATCCTGAACAGGATAAAATGGAAACTAGAAAAGTTTTCACTTAACCTTCAACAGAACTTTGATATACATGCATGTTTCTCATCCGAGCTTTATCATGTATCTTTTCAAGGAATTTTCACTGATTTAATTTCTGCTTCTATTTTGACAAAAGTAAGCCCCTATTTTTTTGGTTCATGTTGCTTGAAGATTTAGCAAATTGAACATTAAAAAATCATAAAAAATAAATATGCATATTTGTATGAGTAAATAATTTTGTTTAACAACATACAAATAGGTAAATGTGATTTAACAGAAGCATTAAAATTCTGAGATCTTGTCTTTAAGAACTCTTGGAAAGGAGAATATTTCCCATGTAAAGTGGGAATTAAAAAGAAATCCAGGGCCTGCCCACCGGTGTTTTACGCAGGTGGTAGTTGCAGGGCATGTACTCAAACACTGCCATCTGATCCCCACCTCTGTCACACTGTTAGCAAAGCCAGCGTGATCCCTGGCCCACTTGCAGTCTAGGCCACCTGGCTCTCTGCTAGGTAGAACCCAGGCACGTTTCAGGGACTAACCGTGTTGGATCCAGCCACCCTCTCTACTGGATAAGAAACTTAAACCACACAGGTAAGTTAGCCGAAGGGGCAGAGAATGGAGCTAGGCTGTTTCTGAGCAAAAATATAGTCTAAGTGACTCAAATTTTGCCAGAATTTTCAAAAATTAAATGCATCTGGATATCTATAGATTACTCACTGAAGATAAATGCATTTCAACTCTTTCTTTGTGAATATTGTTTCAAAAGAATAAGTAGTATGTCACACTGTTTGCTACTATAACATCAAGTCAAAGGCCAGTGTAATATATTATTATTACGAAATTGCATTTGAGTGAAATATAATACAATAAGGCTTGCTGTGCTGGAGACAAGACACATACTTGAATCTGCTTCCTTTCCTACTTTTCCCTTTCTTGGAATAGTGCCAGCAGTCCCATTTATCGTGGAAATTATCTAGACTCACAGTTATCACAGGGAAAAATATTAAACTTTTTGTTTGTTTGTTTGTTTGTTGTTTTGTTTGTTTTTTGTTTGTTTGTTTTGTTAGTTTTTTTGTTTGTTTGTTTTATGATTAGGCATACAAAATCTTTTGGATGTCAATTTTGGTATCCCGTGAACAAATATAGGTGTTTTAGAGGTGAAATGCAAGCCTTTTTTTTCCATTGTTTTTTGCTGTGCTGGGATGCTACTGGGGATGGAGTTAAACTGTGATGGTAGGTAGTTTGCAGAAAATAGCTTGTAGAAGGTACAACATACCCATGTTGCTAGGTATTTTCATTTATAATAAAGGTCAAAACAGATGAGCAGTTAATAGAAATGGTAGCTGAAACAAAGGGAATATCCTAAACAAATTTTGAAGAGAGACTGACCTACGTGATTTGTAACCTAGTAAATGTCATTTTCCTGTATTTGTGACTAAAACAAGCAAATCTGAGAGATAGAAACATCAGACACACTGAGATCTGGAAAGGAAAGCTGAAAAGAAAACAAGAATTTTGGTCTATGTGATTGAAAAAAAAAAAAACAAAAAACCTGTGACTGAAGGAAACGTTCCAGTTATTTGATGCTTCTAATATTCAGGAAAAGAGGACTTAATATACTGATTATGTAAATGAACAGGATAGCACTGTAGAAATAGCAAGTTCCATTTTCAGTATCTCCTTTTTGAAGTGTTGTGAAAGACTCTGAAAACCGTCTAACCATTTAGTCAAAAGGGATAACAATAGCATTTAGCCCAAAGTTAACATGCTCTATTTGAAGATCATACTGGTATCACTCATGCAAATGAATAATTGTGCTGTGCTGAAGTTTTCCATTATGCTCTGAAGTGACTCATGGGAAACTGGATGCTGCATACATAAAGATGAAATAGGTTAAACTACAATAAAATAAAAACAGTGACAGCAATGTGTACTTTTGTTTCCTGATCCTCTAATGGCAGACATTATTGTGGCAGCTGGTAGTCCTGACACCTTAAGATGATGGGTGAGCAGACAGAAAGGCATGTAAACAGATAGGTACTATAAAGATGTAGTGTTTCAGTGAGGAAGGAAATCTGCCATAGCACAAATTATTTGGTAGACAACCACGGTACAATATCAGTGGTGCTTTATTTTCTCTTGGCTATATTCTCCGTCTATTCTCCTCTGCAATCTTTTGGCCATTTATGGAAGTGAGTGTCTCATAAATCACGTTTATGGAGAAATCACGCTTACAGAGAAAGCAGCATTGTTCCACTCAAATGTATCAGATGTTATTAAAGTTCACAGCACACTGGAAGACTACTATGCATGTCTACATTTCAGCCACTTCACAGTCAGATACCTCAATGCAAAACAACTTTATTCAGTAATTTAAGCTGATATGCCTAAATCTAACCTGAAATGGTTGACCCACAAGTGTTCAAGGGGCTCAAGGTTAAACCAAATTAAAGCAGTGATCTGAGTTAAAAAAAAAAAAAAAAACACTTTCCCTGCCCTTCCCTTTCTCAGAGTGAGAGATTGCATCTCTCTGTGGTCATAATGATTTATGCTGACTTAAAGAATATCTGGACTATGACCCAAGGCAGGTCCATATGTTCTGTTCTGCAGACTCTATTTTGGCAACAAAAATATTGTCAAAGTAAAGAGAAAGGGGGTTAAACTGCAACAAGATCTGACAGCGCTTATCTGCCAGAGCCCTTGGCTCAGCAGGTAACATGGAACGCCTCTAGGACATGTGGGAAATCTCTGTTTAAAAAGAAATATAAAAGTCATAGCACTTGTAACCATTTGTGCTAACTACAGCACACATACAATGCAAGAAAGTGAAAGCAAAAGAAGTTTGGAAGCTCTGCATTAGACCAAGCCTCTGTCCTTTCATCTCTCTTTGCCCATGACAGTGCCAATGCCATGCCCTCCAGTGATGGACAGCTTTGTGAGGGTTTCTCCTAGAGAAATATTGTTTGGTAGGTGCACAGAGAGGAGTCTTGATATTGCAGGCTGTGGATAAGTGTGCACATGTGGAGAAGTTGGGGTGCTGCAAAAATCTTCACAGATTGAAAGTTTTAGCACAGCTTCCTTGCTAGAAAAACATCATATTTCTATGGCATTCATTGCTGCAAACCACTGCTGCAAGCCTCTTTATTTTAATTTTTAAAGGTAAACTTCAATTTACCCTTAAATCCTCTTCTGCATTTTAAAGTAGGAATGGCTTAGAAGCTGTTCCTGAGGTGTGTTTTGAAAAGAAGAGCTGAGAAAAATCACTAGAAAAGTAATCCTCATCTTTTATATGCTTTTTATTTATCTTTGTGTTTTTCCTCAATCTTCTGACTCTAAAAAGCCTCATTACACACTTCATTAGCAGCTTTCTGAGGCCCTGTAGTGTAGTAGCATCTACTCAGAGTCTCTGAGGGGTGAAATTGGAGATTTACTGAGGAGAGTTTGAGGCCTAATTACAAAGCCTTATCAACTAATAATGCAATCAGTGGGCCACTGGCACAGCGATAGTGTTCTCTGCCACAGTCAATAAGATCTGGGTTAGATTAGTCCACAGGGTTAAGAGGGAATGCTGATGAAGGGCAACTAGTCATCTGGCTACCTAGGAGGCATCTTTTATGGGGTCAGAAGAAGGTCCCTACCCTTTCTTCCTCTGCAGAATAATAGGAAATTCTCTTAAGCAGTGTAAGACACCTTGTTCTCTTAGAAGTAGCACAGTTGCCTTTCACCAGTGTCTGCTTGAAACCCAGGGAGTAATTGAACCAGATCTCCTGCCTTATTGTAGCGGATACCAGCTTTATGTTGTAGGGCTGAAACCTATTACCCTGGATTAGGGACAGAAAGGGGATTCGAAGGGTCTGAACAAAGTGCTGAGTATTCTCAAGAATAAATCAGGCTTTTGTCAGAAGGATGCAATTATGTGATGGATTGTGATGAAAATACAGTAAGATTCGGGTCAGTCTCACAAGCATAAGTACTCAGACCCAAAAGAAAATATGTTTCTGGTTTTTCATTTTGTTTTGTTTTTATAGGAGGGTGCTTATCTATTCCTGCTTCCAACAAATATGTTACTTTTATTTTCATTTGTAAAAAATGATTCAAGAACAGCTTTTTTCATTTGTATAGTTTTTAGTAAAAATAAATTATAAAGTGTGTGTGTAGAAACACTTCAGGTAAGGATTTAAAAAATAAGGTTCTGTTTGTTAAAAAGCAGAAATTGTATATATTTCCATTTCTCCCAATTCTATGTTTTTGTTTGTTGTTTTGTTTTGTTTTATTTTGTTTCAGAAATTATGTAGTCTTATTAATATCCTAAACATCAGCATGAGAAAGTCACTTATTTGCTTAAGGCCTATTGGCTTCAATGGATTTACATGTGTGCTTAACTTAAGCTCATGCTCAGATGCTTTACTGAGTCCTGATAGTCTGTAGTTGGCATTTGTTTTGCTTAGTTATGATTTCATGCATGTGTACACATGTGTACAAAAAGCAAATAAAAAATAAACAAAGTGAAATAGCTTCCTGAAAAACAAACAAAAAAAAAATCATGAATATTTCATTCCATAACGGGATTTAGGAACACACATCCAACGTTTAAGTTCTGCTTACATCCTCAGACCCCTTTCCTGAACTGCTACATGATGCTTTAAATGCCTTTAAGTTTTCATGGTAGCATCTGCCTGAGTTTTGTTGTTGCTGACCAGTTTGCTGCCTAATCCCTAGGGCAAGCTCAAAATAGGATGCTGGGACAAGACTTGTAGGATTAGGTATATGTGCACATCTGTCACCTCTTATAAACAATAGCTTTGAGTTTAGATTTCCACATCAGACTTTTTTTATTACATCCACATGTTGCGAGTTTTGGAGTACAGGTTTGATCGAGTCCACATCCTCTGAATCTTTGCAAAGAGTGAGAAAACTTTTTAATTGTACTGAATGATTTCCTCTCATTCTGTTCTGGTTCATGTTGTACAAAATCCCTAAATACTTACTGGGTTCTCTCCTTCCAGTGATTAGTGGACATTTCATAAGGAGGGAAACAGCAGTCTCCACCTCTTTCCTACCATGTTCTTGTAATAAATCAAATGTTCGATATCTTTCAGACACCTTTTTAAAAAAGGCTATGGGTCAATGATGAAATATATAGGCCTCTTAAAAATTTAATTTGGCCCAAATTCTCATATCTATCACTGATCAAAAAGGAGGCTGTTGTATGGCAGAGATTAGAAAAGAAATTCTGCACTAAATTCTCCAGATTTATGTGTACTTTCAATTTTTCAAAGAACCAGCCTAACTGTGCTATTCCAAAGGGAGAATCAGACTTAATGTCTATACTCCAAGTTCTCCAATGGACTGCATACAGGCACATCTGTGCCCTCATGCAGAGCTCTATTGACTTCAGCAGGGATCCACAGAGACACAGTATGACTCACAGCTGCTATACAATGGCACTGCTAGCTAAGCTTAATCATTAGATTCTGGTCGATGAGTTATTTCATGTACCTACAAAGACATAGTTAAGATAGATCTGGATAGAGAAATGAATATCCATTGAAATGCAAATCTCTTGATAAAATAGGTTTTGATAACTTATGTTACCTTGCTAATCCTAATGCACCTGCCTTTTCAGTGCCCAAGATGAATTCTTTTTACAAATTTTATCTTTTTGTCCCAGAATGATACTTCTGAATTGAAGGGACTGATTTAAACAGAGGCGATTGTACCTTCTTTAATGTTCCCATTCATTCTTAGATTTTTTGACAAATGCAGGAATAATCATGCAAATATAAAGATGTGATTCTAGAATATTACGATTCCAGAAATTAATTCAACAGAAAATGGATTTTCTTTATATCCAATGCTCTCTTAATAAACGTGATGATAAGTCCTTTCAGAGTGAGAAAGCGACTTTCTTGCTGCAACTTTTAGAGGCCCTGGAAGATGTTAATTCACCTTTGGTACCTCCTTGACACAGGGTTAACTGGTAGCTGAATATTTGGCAGAAAATAGGTGTTCTGGGGAGTGATCACTATTTTGAATGTATGTGAGCATATCAAATAGTGGTCGTGGCAAGTTTACCACATTTGCTGCATTGTTGACATCATGTTCATACTTTTGTAAAAAAAAGTTATTAGGTTTATGACAAAGTATACGATACCAATCACTCATTAGAAAATAATATACAGGCAAACAACACGAGAAATAGGGTGACAGAGATCTCTTTCTAATTGGTTTGCTTTCACTGTCAAGTACTGCTACCCAGGAATCTGAATTTGTTGGGAGAAGTTGGGGAGTTTGTTACTTTTGCTTGGACTCTGGCATAGCTATGAGGTGTAAGACCACATCAGCCACTAAATCAGGAATTTCAGGGTGTCCTAAAACGTAAAACATGTTGTTTTACTTTATATGTGCCTTTTAACCAAATAACCAAAATATGCGTCTTCTGCAGAACATCCAGTTGTTATGTAAGTCACAGCACAGTACTGTGTGCTGTAATTCCAGTTTACAGTAATGTTAGTCATAGAGTGATGACACAGGCTTCAGGAAACAAGCCGCAAACTGTCCTGGGTGTTCATCAGCATCTGAACTCAGTGATGACAAAGCATAGGCTCAGCACTACACAAAATGACAAACAAAGTGAGTTCTGCAAAGTACTGTGGTAAAGACCACAGAGGGAATGCCTGAAATCCCCCAGCACTACATGCTGAAGTTGTTCAGCTGCTGTTCAGCTGCTTCAGACGCATGCGGTGTGTATTTGTAGCATTATTGACAAGAACAAGTTCCTTGAGCAATGGATAATGATATTTGAAGGCAACTTTCTGTAACTTTTGAATGAATAACATTTTGATTCTGGATCGTGGTTATAGCACAATCATAATTTTTACTATGGATTGAGACATTTATCCTAGAGGATTAATTTGAGTGTATATCTTAGAAATGAAAACTAATCATTTCTTTTTATCAGGAAAGAGTTCAAAGTAGTAATTGAATGGATGTGAAATTGCTTTTACAGCCTAATATGTGTAACATTTATTTTGCTACAGTCCTTTGAATAAATTTCCCTCCTCTGATAAGTGAAAAATTATTTAACTATCAGGTAATGTCCAAACTCATTCATCAAAACTCAGATGTTTAACAGTACCATGGTATATTGGGCTTCTTCCTTTAATACATTATTTCTGTAGAAATTGTTGGTTGTATTTAATGATAGCAATACCTCAGAAGGAACCCATATCTCCATAATGAAATGCTATGTTGTTAAGCATTGCTTAGCAAAGGAGCCAGTTTAATTAATTTCTAAGCAGTTTATAAAATAATTATTTATTTATAATTTAATTCTATTGACTTTTTCTTTTCTTAATGTGGCCCATGTTTTAATGAAGAAACCTCAAATACCTCTTTCACAAACTGCTTCTGAACTCAGAATCCAACATTTTGCCACCTGATGACAAGCGGAGGGTCCAGAAGCGACTCATCTAACTATTTTGAAAAGTACTAAATTAGGAATACCAGACAGATTTAGTAAAGCATGTGCAAAGATTTAGGACGATACAAAGTGGGTGACAATCATCAGCCTGCTCCCTGTAGAGAAAAGGAGGTTTAGTTACTTACAGAAACTAAATATAGATAGGGAGGCTCTACATCACTTTGCCTAATCTATTATATTTGTCTTCATACCTATGGGAACAAAAAAAAATGCCGCTACTGTTCTTGTTTTCATCACTTAAAACCAAATTAGACCCAGTATCAGAGAGCTATCTTAATCTGCAAATCACTTTGACAGTAATGATTTAATTAACCTATGTTCAGAGGCATGCATCAATCTCATACATTTTCATTTTGGTTTTAGCAGTTATGGCATAGTTTACCCCTGTCTTGAGGTTACAGAAGTATTCTATGGAAGGCATTGAATAAAGGCAGGAAGTAGAAAAAGTGTCGAAGAAAATTTCTTAAGAATTAAAAAAAAAAATGCATGAAACATGTCTTTTTTTCTTTTTCTTTGAAGAAGAAAAAGAAAAAGGCAGCCAATTTTAGAGAAGCAGATAGCCTAGCTGATGCACTGAGGGAGTAAAGCTATGTCTGCGTTGACCCCGAAATGACCACGGCAGGGATAGCAACACATGGAAGTGCTTGAGAACAGATCTCCCAAGTGGAAGGTCAGGGGGTCTATAATCCCATCTGCTCTTGCAGCTAGAGATGTGGGGGACATTGGGTTGTCTTACATGCCTGACATATAAGGAGGTGGTCACACAGGGAGATGGAGCTCAACGCTACTTGGTCCTTTAGTCAGCACCATGATAAAGGGCCTGAGATTCCTCCCTGAGTGCTCCTTGTGGACTGCTTCCAGCCCAGCCCAAGCTCAGGTTTGTGCCCACTTAGCAAGGAAGGTTGATGAGTCCTTCCTCAAGCACTGGCCTGTGGTCATGCTCGATGTTTCTTAAATATAAGCAAGGTCATGGTTCGTTCCGCCCTTCACACCAGGAATGAAACTTGTTGCTTTCTCATTTGCTGAGTGGTCTGGTCTTTCCAGAGATGAAACTTCCCCTTTCAGGGGGAACGTGCCCTGGCACACATTACAGCCACTGCTGCACTGGGTAACTGCCAACTTGGCCTGAAATAACTGTATTGCCAATACTGATAGGCATTTAACTGGTGCAAATCCATTTTTCACAGAAACTGCATTTCTGTTAAAGCTACCTTTAAGCAATAAATGTAAGAACTGCCTCTTTACCACATGAAACTCCAAATTTCTGAAATATTCTTTAATTTGTGCACTCCTGTTTAGGGAGGAACAACACAAGACTCCTGAAATATTTTTTCAGACTTTCTGAGAACTCTGGTAGGCCTCATTCACACCTTTTTTTTTTTTAAAAAAAAAAAAACTTCTGCATTCAAAATAAAACATAGTTATTTTCCCAGGCTTCCTTTATTTTCCTGGAATGATAAATGAACAATATATTTGACATAAAACATGAAGACTAACATGCCCCTGTAGTAAAAGCATAGTGAAGGGGGCTCAGCATTGTGTTAGGGTCCCGGTCCCCTAAACTGGGAGATGTGTTGTAAGAAAAGCATTTATAAAGCTTTGTGCAGGGGTACCTTATTCATCTTTTTTTCTTTTTAACTGAACACAGTATTTTGATCTTTTGCTAAAATGTATCGTTTGAAAATAAAAGGTCTCTTGATGCCTAACACCTTGATGAAGAACAGATGACAAGTAACAGATTTTATCTATGAAGAAACATTCTGGGTTACTTTGGTTTATGCTTTAGCTCTGCCTCTTGTTCTTGTTGACCTAGACATTCTCTTTTAGGAAAGTTCAACATTAATAATCAGGAGGATTGATGATGTTTAAATACGGTAAAGATATTTAAAATTTCATCGCATCCAGGTGGCAGAACTGCAAACAGATTCTCTGCTTGTGTTAAGGCGTTTGACTACACGAGATCTATGCTGTTCTATACCGAGAAAGATTTTTGACCCTGTGGAATGGATTTGTGAGTCTCAGCAAATTATTGTCTTTAGTGTCCTAATTGATTCCATCTATAGTTTTACACCCTTTCCTTTTTTCTTCCTCTTTCCTTTGTAGTCAGAGCTACCTTCAAACTGCAAGTGACGTGCCTGGGGGTCATAACCTGGATCCCTCTGCAAACTACAATTCCCCAAAGTTTCGCTCAAGGAATCAGAGCTATATGAGAGCAGTGAGCACACTCAGTCAGGCCAGCTGTGTTAGTCAGGTGGGAAACTCTTGTTACAACTTTTCTTATGGGTTAATCACAGATGCAAGAGTTGTTACGAGTGGATGGGTTTTGTTTGTTTGGGATGGGTTTTGTTTGTTTGTTTGTTTGTTCATTTTAACTAATATCAAACTGAGGATGTGAATTGTCAAAGTAATTCAGTTCTAAAGAATTTTACCTTTGTTCATAATTTAAAGAAAAATATTGAATGCTAGAAGCACAGGGACACCATAACAGACAATATTTTCCTTTTTTTTTTTCCAGAAAAAAATGTAAGTACTGGTATTTTTATTTTCAGTCTATAGTAAATATTTAAATGTCAAGAAGAAGATTCAGATCAAGCATAGGGTGGCACACTCCTGTAATACTTATCTTCTGGAACGATGTATTCTGACTCAGAAAATGTGGGTTGCCAGCTTAAGATATCTCTGAAATCAATCCCTTCACTCTTCTCGAGTGAAAGAATAAGTCCCGTCAATTATTCTGTGTACAGGAGTTTCTGAAAAGAGACATTTTTACATCCTGCTGGTTTTATATTTGTTATTTAGTACTAATTCATGTTGAATCAGGCCTGAAGAACAAACAGCCTTATCAAGTATGTGGATATTCTGTTTAATAGAGGACTTTATACAAAATTTCCAATGTTTCTAATGTTCATTGGTCATAACATTTTTTCCCTGTGTTGCTTCATGACATCAGGACCCTCCTCTCTTCTCAGACGCGTACTTTATTTTCCTTTGAGCATTCAGTGGGGCACCTAAGGATATAGTAGCTAATTATATGAGATGCTTATGATTTAAAAAAAAAAATCTTTTTAAGCATTTTTATTCATTCATATTCAATTTGTACTGCGTGGCTATTCAGGCCTGGATTCAGCTCATCTAACTTGAGGCTTTTAACGGAGGCAACAACTAGCGCTTCCTCTTTAGTTAGTGGAGTGAAAGAGTTTCTTCCAGGACAATGCATATCCTAAGTGAGCTGAGAGCCCTCTGGAAGTGCTTGTCAGTCTTCACGGACTGTAGAGCATTGGGATGTACTACTCGCCTGACAAATGCCCCTCAGTCAATTTCCTTTATTTTTGTGGGACAAATCTAACTATAATCTTGTATAGCACACATCAGAATTAGAAACAGCCAGTCATTTTCCAAACCTTTTAAAATTTTTCATAAGCTTCCTTGTGAAATCTGTCCCCAACATTTTCATGCCTTGGTTTTCATTACCCTGGTTTGCTTATTTTCCATTTTTATTACTATGTTTTTGAGAAAATTTGTCAAGAAATAGATCCTGCATTCAGAGCATTCAAAGCAAGTGCTGTTGGCTGTCAAAGATAATGCTATAATATAGAACTAGTCTAACACCTTCTGCCTTTTTGACCATCTCTATGCATGGAAATGTTCACTGAGCTGTCCTTAATGACTAACTAGTTTCAGCAGTGGTTCAAATTCTTCATTCCAATGCACATTACCTGCAAAGATGTCCACAATAGATTTCATTTGCAGTTAGATTGCTCAATTGGCCAGATTAATTAAGTCCTGCTGGATATAATTCCTTACTTTCTTTTTAGTCTTCAATAACCCACATAATTTTATGTCAACCACGTACTTTCTACCTCACTTTCCAGTTGTTTCCAGATCAGTAATAACTGCATTTGGTAGATACTACATGAAGTAAATGTATTAAAATAACACATTCTGAACCTTTGCTGTCTCCTGTTATTTTTCCATGACACCATCACTTTCCTGTCCCATCTACATAATAGCGGTTTGTATGATTTGTGATATTTTTAATATCTTTTTTTTCATGAGATGGTTTGTTTGTTTTTTTCACTCTTTACCAAAGATCCAGTCAAGAAAGATGCTGGATTCCATAGTTTATATTTCTAATTTAAGTTCTAAAACTTTTATTTTTCTACTGTCAGTGACCTTAGTTTGAAAGAAGTGGTTAGGACTTACTGTGTTTATGGACTACATTACCATAAATTTCCTGATCAATGATGTATGCAAAATATTTCCGAGTAAGATTTTTTTTTTAAATCTTTTTGAGATTGCATTAATCTACTTAACTTTATTAGAAGCAAATTTCATGAAGGGTAATGTAATTCCTTTCAGAGAAGATTTAGTAGCCAAAGTGTCTTACATGAAATTAAAATATCAGTTATTCATTATCATCAGAAGTTCTGTATGAAATTTCCATTTACTTAATCAAAATCCTAAAACGTTTGAAACATTTGCACTCACTCTATTTACATAATGAATAATGTGCTAGGAACAGTAATAATGAAAAATGCACTTAGCACCAATATAGAAAAAGTAAAATCAAATGGATGCACCGTTTAGTGGCACTACTAATTTCACTTGGTATTTATACTGATTCTGATTTCTAGCACTCTCTTTTTAAAAAAAATTTATCAGAAGCAGTTATCAGGAGGTCATGTGTTTGTCTGTCCAGTGTTTAAATGCTTCCTATCTGGTTTTGGATAAAGATCATTTTGAATTATGTTTATTAGAGATAGTCAGGGCTGACCTGTTAAAAATGGTCTAGGCAGAATTTAGGCACTCATTTCACAATTGCAATTCAGTTTCCTGCAAAGACGTTCCCTAATCCAAGCCAGCCCATCTAAACCCTCTTAATCATGAAAGCTTCCTCAAAATGTACAGTTCTGTCTCACGCCCAACCTGCAGGGTCAGCAGGTAGACACTGGCTTCTGTTCAAGCCCTGAGAGGAGCTGGAGGGTGGTGCTGAAACCTCTCAGAGGGACAATCTGGTAGGTGGTGTCACGGCACATCTAGCGTGCTCTGACAGGCAGCAAACATGGTGGTGGAAGTGTCAGACTTAAAATAATGCTGCTGAAGGAAAGGCAGTAGTGGCGGTACCTCATTTTTGCACGGTAGTAGAATGGCTCACAGTTAACCAAGAAATGAGAGTTTAGTGTAGGACACTTCTCACCTGAAGGTGGTCCAAGCATTACTTTCTCATCTGACCACCTTTCACGCTATTTCAAAGAATGGTTATTCTTTCACATGCTTCACTGGGCACAACTTTAGATGCAATACTTCTCAAACCTTTCAGAAGCATCACCTCCTTTGAACTCGCAGAACCAAGTATGAGATACTTCCCTGAGCTCCTTTGTAATGAGATTAAGAAAACAACCTGCTGCACAGGTTGAATGTCCACACAAGTCTTAACCTTGCTGGTTAGTGAGGAGCCCAGGCAATCCATCCTCACCTTTTGGGGACTAATATTAGTGTAGATAATTTCTGTTCTCTGGTGCAGGCAGAACATGGATTTCTGCGCATAGTGACCTGAGATTGGTTGGCTACTGCTAAATCATGTATTTATAATCTTCTGAATAGGCTAAAAGATATTAATTGTACAATTAATTGTATGGCATGTGTAATGTACTTACTATATACATATAAACAGCTGATGCAAGTAAAAAAAAATGTGAATGTGATCAGAAGGGATTACTAAATTTTAACTATTTGCTAAAACAGTTCTTCATCAATGTACAGGTGTCCATTTGAGATGTTGAGGCCGTGATGATCACAAAAAAAGCAAGTCAAAAATCAAATGCATTGTTGTTGTTTATTCAGATGAGTGAAGCAGAGGTTAATGGGCAATTTGAATCGGTGTGTGAATCAGTGTTTAGTGAAGTTGAAGCTCAGGCAATGGATGCCCTTGACCTCCCTGGATGTTTCCGAACAAGAAGCCACAGTTACTTGCGTGCCATTCAGGCAGGCTATTCCCAAGATGATGAATGTATACCTGCGATGGCATCTTCCAACATCACGTCAACTATCAGGTCAACCACAGGTAAGCAAATCTACACTGATCCTTCCACTGTTCTGCATGTTAAAATGTGTAGTCTTGTTTTGTAAAAGGATGTTTGACACTGGAAACAATTTCCTGTGCAGTGATAATATCTGATACCAGTATTCTTAGGTTTTTAATACTAAGAATACATTGTGGCTGCAGCTTGGAATAAGCTCCTACTGGGGAGAATACGGTGTGCATAATACAATGGAGATGAATTTCAGCATAGCCATAATTTGACCTCTCTTTGCCCTGCATTCAGGTTTCCAAGCACAAATAGTATTGCTTACTTTAGAAAAGGCATAGCCAGTTGCATCAATATACTGAATCATGAACGCTGGCAATCTTCATGCATTTGCTATTATATATATATTATATACTCATCAATAGCCTTTAGCATTCATTGTTACACCAGTCATTTTTAGGATCTTTTAACATTCTTGTAGCAACTTTCCTCTCTCTTATTAGTTGCTTAGCAAATATGATATCTTTATTCATTTTAGAATATCAATATGATAGAGTACTTAGAATTAAAGTACTGGTAGAGAAAAGATTGCACAGATAGCAGTGAAATATCTAAAATGAAATCTATTAACAAATACATATAATACATATTCCTTGCTAAGTGATCCAAACTTACTTTTATGTATGTTTCCAAATACCTTAGTATCAGTTCCTAATTATGGTATTGTCCTTGCCACGTACATTGCAGTGCAGGCTGCCCATCTACAGGAGGTAAAAACATAGCTCAAAATGTATCATGCAAAAATGCTTTTAAAATTATTTGCTTGACACACGTGCTGTATAACAGACCAGTGGGATCTTAAAAAAGGAATTAAACCCAGGCCGAATAACAGAAGTTTTCCTTAAATATCCCATAAGTAGTATAAGACATTATTTTATCTTCAGCATAACATTTTAATTCCTGCATATAACTTTGCATAAAATCAGGAGCTGTGGCTTACTGTGACAAACTCTTAAGGATGTTTCTATCCCTTGTTTAATAGAGATGCTGTCATGATATAAAATGAGATTTTATTGCTACCTCAGAGATTAATGTTTCATCTTTGTCATATAGTACTGTGTGATTATCATGAAGAGACCTTCTAAGGCAAGGGACAGTACTAAATATCTGTTTTGGTATCTGACTTCAGGTACTGAATTGGAACACTTTCAGAATTATTTTGGTTACCAAGTTAATTGGTTTTCACCTAAGCTGTCTTGAGTTTATATGCTAGATGAACCCCAAATTCTCCTCTGAGAGGAAATTATTCTCTCTGGAGTAACAAAGCCAAATAATAGAATATGTTTGGGAAAATAACTAGATTAGGCAATAAACATGTTTGCATCCCAGTATTTTCATACTTATGAAAAATGTTTTGCATTGATTAGCAGTCTGCTGGCTAAATAATGAGGTTTTGAAAACTCTAATCTTCATTTCACTCATAGCTTCTGTCTCATCTCAGGAATGATTTATCAGATAGATTTTCTTGCCCAAATATGTAATCTTTCTTCTTTGTTGTGGTGAGGTGATATTGGCATTGAGGAGAAAAAAGATTTATTTATTAAAAAAAAAAAAAAAATTGAGATGTATTCCCAAGCCAAAACCGTGATTCAAAGCCTATGGACTATATACCTGAGTGTGATTTTGTATTATTATTATCTCTGTGCCACTGTCCTCAGCTTTATATAAGACAAATATTTGAATTAGAAATATTTATCTGATTTACAAGAAGAGTAAGGGTTATGTGATTCACTATTAATTGAAAATTTCAGTTGCCAGATAAGTTCTTGTTTATAAAACCCTAGGGGTAAACTCTTCAATATTTCTCCCTTCAGCTCTTGTAGCATCACAAGGAGATGCTTCATTTCCTATTATTACTATAATTCAAAATTCTTACTTCTTCACCCCTCTCTGAAAATTGTAAAAGAAGCAGTTGTCTGAAATATGAAAATGGTATTGGCAGATATTTAACATTTATATGTGCTTCCTTCAAGTAAATGTCAAAAAAGGTCAAAGTTTTGCATCAGCCTTCAATTCCAATTCAGCTTTTGAATTCTTAGGAAAATTGCATTGCATTAATTCCTTTTCAGCTTCTGATGTACAAACTCTTCTTGGCAAAGAAACTAAAGCAATTTCTTAGAAAATTAGCAGTCATTGCAATTTAATTATTCCTTGAAATTTTAGTGATATAGGTCATGACTGCCTCTTATCGATGTTGTAAAGCAATCAAATCATAATATGCAGGCTTAGCTAAAAATTAATTCATGTAACTAAAAATGTAAATCTAAAATAAAAATGTTAACATTTGATCTATGAATTCAATTATAAAACTAAAATATGTATTTACAACACGCATTTTCTTAAAATCTCCTTAAATGCATGTACAGCTAGCAAAAGGTAGGAAGGTTGCAAACATAATGAGCATTATGTGGGACATTGCTAATGGACTCTGCTAAGACAGCTTACTAATAGATGGAAAAAGATTTACCATTAGCTCTTCTTACGTGCATACAACTTCACAGAGAAAGTCAGATGGTTCATCAGTAATATCCATGGTTCTAATGAACACATAACTTTTGCACAGACCCACGTAGTTGAGCTATGTGTGGAACCAGGCTTTCCATCTCTGATGGAGACTGTGTGACAAGGTATAAGGCACTCACTACCTGTTGCCCCAGGTGTAAATGGATGAGACAAGTGTCAATGCAGTGGAGGCAGCCGACATTGTGGGCATGCTGGAAGCTGGACCAGACTCAGTGTGAACCCTGCTAGGTCTCTTCATATTTCTCTGTGGTTAGGACATTTCTATCCATCCTGTTTCATTCTGTAAAGAGATAATGAACCCAGTAAAAAATACTTCGTGTTAAAAGTCCTGAATGATGGAGTATCCTTTCTGTCTCTAAACTGTATTCAGTTGCAGCTGCCAGATGCACAGCTGAGAAAATACAGCTCCAGCTGTGTTTGCCTCCCACCTCGTCCCTCCATCACAGACAACATGTAATTTCCTGAATGAGAAGTCACAAAGTGCAGTAGTCATCCTAACTACTACCACCTTACATCTTGCTCTTGCAAGCAATGCTTCACTTTTCAGGAGCGCATAAAATCTGGGTCGCATTTCCAGGCAATACCAGCTCAGTTCCCTGCTGCACAGGTGTATCTGGATGTATTATGCATTTCGCTGTCAGCGTGGAAGGCTCCTGCCTGGTAATGTCTAGCTAGTGCAGCAGAGTGCTGCAGGGAGGCGCGCAAGCTACCTGTGGTAGCGGAGCTGGATCACCAGCTGGGTGCAGAATGGGTGCTGGCTGTGTAACCCTGTTGAGAAACAGAGCCTGCTAGCTGGGAGCAGTGCCACAGAGCACTTCATCCCACTTGCAATACCTGTCTCAGTGAAAAATAATTCAAATACCGTTGTACAGCATAGATTGTACTTTGAAACCATAGCTGACAAGAGGTGTGGAAGATCTTAACCACTCTCTGGTTGTTTCCACTTTGTCTCAAAAGGTCACCTTATTTATGTTACATGCTCTGTATGTCGATAGAGTCCTGTATAAAACATCCTCTTTAAATCATATAATATTTCAGGATGTTTGCTCTGTTTTTCCTGTTGATATTGTTGACATTGCTTGGTTTTGCCATGAATGTTGAAATACGGAATTGCAATGACATTGGAGCTAGCAGTTAGGATCTTGTGTAGCAAAGCAGAAGAACATGTTGAGAGAGTAATTTGGAATTCACACCTCTGGCCATCCAGGTGGACATCCCAAACCCCAGGTCATTGTAGATTCAAATGTGAGGGACATGCTCACTTTCTCCTGGTGGCATTTTCATTTTTTTGAGACAGACACTGTGGCTCTAGTCTGCTCCTCAGGACATTCTCCTGTCAGGTGGGATATCTGCTCAGTGAATATTGCTTTTATAGGCAAAGTAAAACAGCTTCAACAGAAGAGACTGTACATATTCCTGCATATTCGTTATGCAGGAATTAAAGTACTCCATTCAGGTAGGAAATCATTCTTCCAGCAAAAGGAAGTGACTGTGTGGCCTAAGTTAAGTTCTTTAGCTTTAAGATAAATGAATAAAAGGGAAGCATCATTATCAGTTTCTTAAAACTAGTTCACATTTTCATGTAATCCAAGTTATTTGGCAACAACAAAGAGTGTTTTTTGATGAATGGTTTAATGACAAAATAAAAAATAAAAACCTCCACCTGGCTATGGACTTCAGCACAATGGGGATTAGCTCATCGCACATAAAGAAATCCTGAATTTGTTCTCCTAATGTTAAGTGTCAGTCCAAGATTACTTCTTCTCCATCTTCAGGGATTTTCAGAGAGAAATTTTAAGGACTGCTAATTTTAGGGGATATAGTTACTATAGGGCCCTAAGTGGCCCTAAGTTGTCAGTACACTCTATTTCAATCACTTACCTCATTTCTCTAGAAAATGTAGCATAATACAAACCTTTTGGATCAGCTGTATAAGCACACCCTTTCAGCTAATTCACACTGGGTAGCTCTACTAAACTTGTGGTTACTGAAGAGATGATACTGAAAAGGATCAGAAATATGAAATTGTCTTTTGTGCATTTTACTTTTCTCAGCCAGTAGGACTCTACTTGGCAATGAGTAAATGTTAGAGGATTCCACATTCACTGAACTATTGAGCACTAATTCCAAAACCATTAATTCAAACAAGGTCACATTGCATGAGGGAGTTTTCAATTACAGCTCATACTGTTGCTCAGAATGCCTGAGGAATTGCAGGTTTCCTTTCTCCTGGCTTAAAGCTATTTTCAGCTTTCCATTTTCGAAATAAGGGGCTATGCAGGGTGAATTTTTATAGTGCATGTTCGATATTGAGCCAGAAAATGTACATTGTCACTAAAGAGATTGCGTAGTCATGTACCTACAAACATGAGAGCATGAGAATGTAATAATTCATCTGGAGGTCATACTGTTTCATAGAACCATCACCCCTATGGAAGCCAAAAGGGCCAATTCCCTGGTTGCTATCTGAACACTAATGACAATAGTTATAGATGTGTGTTTGTTTGGTTGGTTGCTTCAAAGATATGAGGATAGGCAAGCATAGGCAATGGTGAAGTCATGGAGCTGCTACATATGGAGCTACTTTATAGAGTCCAGCAAAGGACCATGAAGATGGTGAAGGGACTGGAGCACCTGTCCTGTAAAGAAAGGCTGAGAGCTGGGACTGTTCTGCTCTGGGGGCATCTTGTCAATGTATTTTAGTATCTGAAGACAAAGTGTAAAGAAGATAGAGACAGTCCCCTTCCAGTGTTGTCTAGTGACAGGGCAAGAGGCAATAGAAGCAAACTGAAACACAGGAAGCTCCATCTGACCATTAGGAAACACTTTTTTTACTCTGATGGTGACCAAACCCTGGCACAGGTTGCCCAGACATTGTGGAGTCTCCCTCTTTGAAGATCTTCAAAGGCCGCCTGGACGCGGTCCTAGTCACCCTGCTCTGGGAGTCCCTGTTTGAGCAGGGGTTGGCCAGACGACCTCCAGAGGTCCCTTCCATCCTCAACCGGTCTATGATTCTGTGCCACACTGATTTTGACTATGCAGTGCTGACTTACTGCAGTGCTGCTGTGGTCATAATACTCCATCCTCAAGTGCTATCTATATATATTCAAGGTCCGAAAAATGCACTCTTCAGTTCCTAAAAGAAAAATGCTTTATGATCTATAAATTCATGATTTTTTTTAAAATTTTCTCAAGAATTAGATACTTCATTAAGGTGGCTGTTTAGATCTTCTTAACCCAATGCACTGTCTGGGAAAACCTAGCCAAACGGGGGAAAACATATGCACGAATTACTGGGTCCACAGTTTCTGTTTTCTCTATACTGAGAATAGAAATAAACGCTGTGTCTTAGGGGTTATTATTGGTAACCATTGCTAGGTGATAGCTTGCAGTGGTGTCCACAACAAGTACATTTAAAACTTCACACAATCTTAAATCCAAATAAGATATAGAAGGCTGTTTTCTCAATTATAATTTGCCTATTGACTTTGCTTAATTACTGTTGGGGCCCCATGGAATTATCTGGCACTCTAATTCTCTGCAGGAAGCATGCCATATATCTGTGGGAGCACTTGAGGATCCTGAGTTAAGACTTTGATGCTGTGCCAGCTTGTGTGCTTATACTGTGAGAATAAATCTTATACTAACAAAGAATGAGCCCAGTTCTACACTTGGATATGCACACATCATTTTCATTGCTCTGGGTGTATCTGGGGGGAATAATTAGTCTTTAATTCTTTTAAATATATTGAAGTTCTGATGCTATGCTGACACTGGCATTTTATAGCAGCTCTACATCACGAAAGTGGCCCAGGGAGTCGCTGGGATGAAGGTGACACAAGTTCTTCGGTTTGAGGAGTTCAACAGGGGATGGCCAAGGGGTCACTGCAACTGTTTGTAACTCTGGGATTCCCTGAGACTGGAGGAAGGCTGTGCTAATCAGGGCTGCCTGGCTGCCTGGCCTCTTCAGGCTGATGAGGCATGAAAACAGTTGGAGCAGTAACCAGCAGCTTTTTATAATTTTCATTCTCCTTCGTGCAGATGATCTGCAAAGGCAAAGATTAAAAAAAAAAAAAAAAAAAAAAAAAAAAAGTCCCTGCCTTGCATCTATGGTTAGTTTAAAAAATATGTAATGACTGTCTTTCCCTTGCTCCTGCTGTTCTGTGCTTGACATAATTCCTCCATAACCTATTAGATTTGCCAGACAGCTGTTTTTTCTTTTATTAAAAAGGCCACCCATGCCCCCTTTCCTGGCTGAATTGGTTTCAAAGCTGTCTGTGGGATGAATTTTCACAGTTTCCTCAGCTTCATTTTCTGAATGGTATAAGAAAAGAAAAAAAAAAAAAAAAAGGAGTGGGTAAGAAAGTAAAAAAAAAAAAAAATCATGCAAGGAAGGTGATTCACTACTCAGGTCTTTGAAGCCTTCCTGACATGATAGAAGCTAACAGTGGCAGGGGTAAATCTCAACCCAGCTATTTAGCTTGATGCTGGCAGGAGGTTTTGTTCGCAGGTGTGTCTGTGCAGCTGGGAGAAGCTTGCAGGGTGGGTGAGCCTTCACCAGCTGAAACTGGTGCTGAATACTGCTTCTTTTGACTTGTAGTAAAAAGGAAGGCAGGACCCTTCTCCTGGCAGCAATTCTCCTTCTGCATTCCTCAGTGAATGAATAAAATCCCTCTAATGAGCCTTCTCGGAAGCTCTGCATATGTTCAGTCCTGGGTTTTGTTGAAGGCATGGATGTCAGGAGCCAGAATGTGCACTGGAATTAGCATGCTTTCTGTGCTGGGTATGGAGAGGTCACTTTGAGTTCTGACATTTGAATTTTCACAAGCTCGCATGCAGTATTTCATCCACTGGGGGCCTTGGTCCATCAGCTAGTTTAATAACTGTATTCAAGTTGACCACACTTTGCTTGCAGGCAAACCTGCCCTCAGCTTTGTTATGCTTTCAATACAACAGGGATGTGAGCTGTGTTGTAGCTTCTTTACGGTACATACAATCTTCAAAAAAAAAAAAAACAGTGTGCAGACACTGGGGAATTCCTCTCCTCTGGGCACTAGCAAAGGTATGGGGGCCTGTAAAGGCTGTGTGTGAAGTGACAGAGCTGCACTTCAAAATTACGACAAGCCCTTTTATGGCAGGGCAGGTCTTGCTTCCATAGGGTGCCTTCTGCCACTAGAATGTCCATTGGCTAGTAAAACTATTTCTAAAAACATGTTATCAGACATTTAGGGAAGCAAGTTTAGGTGCTTTCACTACTATTCTGCTTTACGGTGAGGGTGTTTTGATTAATGCTCACCACTTACAAATGTGCTTCTCCTGAGGGATATTATTTCTAACTTGTAAAATTGCCTTTTCCAGGAGAACAGATTCCTAGTGGGCAGCTGCCACTCAAATCCGTCTTAGTAACAGACAGGCATGAAGGTAGAGGCAAAGCAAGTTCTTTGCTATTTAAATAAAGTTGTGTCTAGATTTGAGTAGAGAGACACAGAAGTAAAACGGAAAAGCTTTTATAGTAACATTCAGTTTTACTTCTAACAAATTCTCTGTTTTGTTAATGTAAAAAACTTTTTGGGATGCTTGCACATCTCTGCCAACCCTTCAGCAACTCCCATCCTCTATTTTCATCTCCCTCAAATGGAGTTTCATGAAAGCTTGTACTTAAGTCTTCATTTCTGTGCCAGGCATTTTGTTCAGACTCGAGACAACCCTGGAAGGGCAATTGGTAAACCCAATACTTTCATTAAAAGTAAAGATGCTATAACTGGTGACATTCCCAGGGCATAACCAGACAATTTGCCTTTGGCCAGACAGGTTAGCTGGATGAAGGGGGATTTGGCTCCAGATCAAGTCATGTAAATGTATGTACTTTAATGCAAACTAGTTGTCTGTTCCCATGGCAAAAATAATCAGATTCAGTTCAAAGATCAGTGGCTTGTACCATTTGAGACATTTACATGGGACCTACAAGAGAATTGCCTCCTCCTGGACAAGCTGCAATGTGCTAGGCAGAAGAGCCTAGGACATCTAAAAAGGTATAAGGTATCTATGTTCAGGTGAGTTTGACTCAGACTCAATACAGTGTATGGACCCTACTGAGCACTAACAGAGGTGTCTTACCTAATAGCATGCTGATACTTCATAGAATCATAGAATATCCCAAGTTGGAAGGGACCCATAAGGATCATCAAGTCCAACTCCTGACACCACACAGGTCTACCCAAAAATTCAGACCATTAAGAACATAATAAAATTAAGACCATACTTACCAACAAACACTGTACTCTGTAAATGAATTGTTCCAGCATGTGGAAGGGGCAAACCTTAGTATCAGTATATAATCTGGTATGTAAAAACTATATACAGTGGAAACCACAGTTTAGACAAATGCCAAAGCAATCCAAGCTGCTCATTACTGCTCCTCAAAGGCAACTAGAAGACATCCAAACAAGTCTGAGGAAGATATTGAGTTTGAAGTGAGTAACCTATCGCTTGCCTTTCTGAGACTAAGAACACAATACCAAAGGCATATCAATGAGTCATGACTTTTTATATGCATTTCTTTTTCTTATATTAAATACAAATGAACCTTTGGGGATAGTTCTTTGTCCAGAAAAATATGTATATTTCCACTCCTAGTCTCCATCCCCCAGTAGAAAAAAAAAATAATAATAATAAAAAATAAAATTTCAGTCATAAAAATTCATCTCAACTAATACGTATATCTAAAATGTAGCTAGCTGTCAAATGCATTCACATTAATGTCCTATTATACTCAATGAAATGTGATTTATCTCCTTTAGGATTGGTATCTGTTATGAGATAAGTTGTTCTCTGACATCCCTATTTCTCCCTGTTGCCTATAAAAATAGTCTACAATGATGACATAGAATGGGAGGTAAAAGTCAGCCCTATTCATATTGCATTATAGGATAAATCTAAAGATTAAATCCTGGTCCTGCTAAAAACAAGGATAACTGACTTGGAGAGAGCCATGCTCTGACTTGCAGAGTTGAGAGCTCAAAACCCAGTAGCGTCATTTGCTGCACCTAAATATAGGACCAGTAGACTGCAAGTATCTTTCTGAGCATTTTTTTTCCACACTGACACCAACTCCAAGAGTATCTTGGGTAAAATGATTTCTTGGTTTGACTATTGCATGTATTGTTACCAATCTCGAAAGTGAGCTTTGTCCAGACTTGCAGTTCTCTGTAGATTAAAAGAATGATTTAAAAGTATTAAATTATCCTTAATTAAAATATTTTGTAATCATTTCAATTCTTTAACACAGGACCGTTATCATAACGCACTGTTAAAATTATTCTACTGTGCAACACTTCCTTAAGGTTAACTGAGCAAATTGTTTTTCTCATCCTACTCAGTCTGGAATTCCTTTCTGAAAGTTAAAGAAAACTACAAACTACACATAGTTACTGTAAGAATGTGAACAGAAAATATACAAACAAAAACAATGATAATCCTACGTAATATGTCTGTGAGTGCATTTCAAGAGGCTGCTGGAAATTATTTGACTTGAGTGATAAGGGTATGTGGGAGGTCAAGAAAAGAGTTTTTTTTAAGTACAGAATGACAGCAATATTGGTTTGAATCTGTTCTACTGAAAAACATTTACAAAATTTCTATTGCTCTCAATGTGAAAAGAGTAACCCGGCAACAGCAGCTCTTAGCTTTTGGAGCTGTTTTTTCTCTTTGCTTCTCACTGTTTTGGTGGTATGACATGCAATCGGTATTCCAGAAAAGCCTCACATGCATTCTGTAAATTAGAGTATAGTTCAAGGTAAGTTTTTCCTTCCTGCAACTGAAAAACTAAGATGATGTTCTTTAAGGCAACTTCAATATTTTAGAGGCACACAGGAACTGTTTAGAAGAGCAAAACAGCTGTCAGCACTTTGCTTTGCCATCTACAGGATGCTGGTTAGGCTATAATTTTTCGCTAATTAACTGATCTAAAATAGAACCCTTTGCAACTAGTCCATCAGCAATCCATGAGGTTTATGTTGCCCATATCTCTTTTAACTTTGGCAAAGGCTTACAGTTCCTGACCTTGATGTCTTGTTTGATTTGCATTTCTGTTTTGAGACTAACATTAATTACACTGTCAAAACAGATTTTATCGTTTACGTAACATGGGCTGCCTACAGACCTAAGTTTCCTCAATATGGCGGTAATGACTTATGCACTGAATTACTTGATTACACTAATTCCTTTTATATCGCTCTCCTCCAAGTTCTAACAGGGAGATTGCAGTGTGTTCTTAGACTCCAGCTTTTTCCAAATTTAATGGTCACATTTCCACTTAATTGTTAGTTTCCTGTACAAAATCAGATAGATATACAGAACTTAAGCCTAAAAGGATCTACTCTGATTATTGAGTCTAACCTAATGCACACAGATTTATAAAAATATAGCATCCAGTAATTTTGCCTTAAGCTGGTAAATTGTTATTGAGGTTATGTGTCATATAAAATATAAATGATTTCTTTCTTCACAAGTGCTATATAGGTTCTATTTAGCAGAGACAGGTCAAAACCAGATGCTGCATAGAAATAACATTTTATATGGGGTTCATATGACTGCAGTTTCTCAGTGACATGTCATTTTGAAAAGCAATTAAAAAAAAAAAAAAGTAATTTATAAGAAGCACGAACCCTGCCTGTATCAATAATACATTATGATAAAGGTCCAGATCCTGAGTTTGTGTGAATTGGTCTGATTCCACTGACTTTCAATATCAACTTCAGCAGGGCTAAACAGCATCACCTATCCCAGTGTCTAACATTGTACAATCAATTTTAAAACAATGGAAATACACAGTTTGTTTTTAGTACTTCTCTGAAGCTTCGAAGGGACCTTGGGCCAAACCATTAGTAGTCGCTATGCAGTAGGTCCAGGAGAAGGGTTTGGAAGCTGAACTTCTTATCATTTAGGACAGCTGGATTAAGAAATGTAATGTAATTCAGATTTGGCTAGACACTTAAATTCCACACAGCCTTGCTTTAACAACAAGCTCAAAAGGGAGCAGATGCGATGAAGCTCCCACCTTTCCAATGAACACAGGTAACAGAAGACAGGAGAGATTATGTCCCAGTGCATGCCAGAGTCCTACCACTGCCTTCATAGGGACAGAGTGGCTGGATGGAGTACATAGGTTGGATCTCAGCTATGTAGGCATTTCAGAATTGTCCTGATTTGAGCTGGTTGTCCCTGATTCTTTTTACCTGCATAAGATGATTCATTGCCTGGTAAAAATAATAATAACAATAATAAAAACATCTAAGATGAAAATAGAATTTCCCCCAGAACTGCTTATTTTTCTCCTGGGAATTCTAAAGAGATCAGACAAGAGTTGGATGACTGTCTTTTAAATGGCTAATGTGAGGTGAGATGGATTCCACTTCATAGTTCTCACATACTGACTGTGTCTTCAAAGTATGATAAAACCGATTGCTACTATAAAATCCTACTTTAAAAAATGGCACAGGATAAATGCAGTGCTTTGCTCCCATGGCCTATGACATGAGATCATCATCTTGAGACATAGCAATGTGAGATCCCGATCAATTAACATCTGACTTTAGTGTCTGACAAATATCCAAGTTTACCTAAACATAATACATGTAAAATACCCATCAGGGAGAAAAAGATAAATAAAGTTATAATAATGTTACAATAAAGTTACAATAATAATGTTATAAATGCTTACCACCCAGACAATGCCTTGCTTTATGTAGCTTAAGCAAAATGTAGCCCGTCAGATAAAACATGCTGGTAAATCTCATCTGGGTGCAAGCAGTCTTTCTGAGAAAATATCTCATAAAAATATCATCATAGATGTATCATCTGTTTCTTACTGCTTGGTCTGGAAAGCAAGAAACAGGATTCTCTTCACAGATATCCAAGCATGCAAATATTTTATCTCAACTGAGATGGAAAGATTCCTGGCTCCTTTATTGGCTAGGATTCACTGTGGAGGACAGAATAGGAAAAGGCAGAAAGCAGGAAGATACAGTAATAAAAACAAAGTAACCCTCTGATTGTGTTTGAAGGAAATCAACCGTAGATTCCATTAAAATTATTAATATATTTAAAAACAAAATTCTCTCTTGAATTTCAAGCACAGTATGACATCGGTAAGTTTTAATGACTATTTTTACAAGGTTTGAATCTCCTTACAGTTCAAAAAAGCACTCTCATAACCTTGCAAATGGAGAAATTCTTGAACATGAAAATCCTTCAGAAACGGCAGGATCTTTCACTAGCAAAGCAACAAGCAAAAGTGTGGATCTTCCCAGGGAGCAGCAAAGAGAAAGGCTGGAGAAATCAAGATTGTACTGGAATGTGGCATCTTCCTTGCCTGCTCTACATTCACATGCAGCTGTGGTTTCAATTTAAGTAAGAAGTGGATGTGTGCTTTGAAGGACAGTCATTTACATTCAGTTAGCACTGCCTAGGGTCAAGTAATGGAGCGAGATGTTTTTTTTCTGGGTAGAGCCTGAGCACATCCTGCTGCAGCATTGAAAAAAGGAAGTAACTCCCAAATCAAAGGTGTAGGTTTTGAGGTAGCCACTGATGGCACATATCTAAAATGGCAGACTAGGTACAAACAGACTAATTTATCTTAATGTTTCCCCCTCATTGTAGCTGATCACTTTCTCTTAATTAAGTAACAAGGCGCTACACGTAACAAAACTAGGCATTTCTAAATCACCTCATTTGGAGTGAACTTTAAAGGTACAACTAACCCAAGAAGGAAACCCCTTTTCTAACACTTTAGCATCTGACTTTAGGAAAAGACAGACTGGTTTTGTAAAAATTAACTGACCAGTGTGACACCTCATTCTGCTTTTAATTATATTTTTCATCGGAAACCAGTGTATAATGGGAGTTGACAATAGTCACAAATAGGAAGATGTGTCCCAACATCCTCTCTTTTCAATAGGGTCTTGTATTCTTATTTTTGACGTGCATGGATTAGTAGAAAAATGATCGAAGAGTTTATTCTCTTAATGTGAAATTAACTCTTTCAGTGGATGGGATGTCTTTTCTCAGCAGTCCTGTTTCATTTCTTGATGGTATTGAAATGTTCATCATTCTTTGCTTTGAGAGGTAGCTGTTGTACATCCACAAGTGCCTTTTTAGTTTAAGAGCAGATCAGAAGTCCTGATGACCATGATGCCACATAATGAAGAAACTTCGGGGCATTTGAAGAACAGCCATGTTATCTGTGACTGTGAAAACCTTTGCCTAGAACAATGTTCAGCATGGTCAAAAGGCTATACCGACAGCTGAGTAAACTTTTCATGCAGGGTTAGATTTAACTGTGGCATTTCATTACAGAAAGGTCTCTTTTTCCTCTTCTGAAATGGTTGTAGCATTAGCATTCACCTTCCCTGTGTGAAACAGAAGACCTAGCATTAGCCTAGGAGCCCTCACGGTGTTTCCCTCGGTGCTGTGGTTCCTCGGAGAAATCCTGTCTGCCTGCAGCAGCGTGCCCCGGGAAGCTCTGCCTCCAGGGCAGCGCCGTGCTCCCTGCAGAGTAATTATCCTGCTTCTGAATCAGCCTCCTTGCAAAACTAAAAATACGGTTTACTCCTGCCATGTGTCACAAGGGACAACCGTTTCCTTTAATTGATGGTGCTTTTATGTAAATTCATCATCCAGTTAACTTTGTGATCTCAGCCTAAATAATGTTATTTTGACTAAGTGCTTAGTGGTTATATTGATTTGTGAAAGCCCCTCAGGTGATTATATCTGGCAAATGGACCAACAGCAGTGATTTATAAAAAGGCTGCCTTTTGAAAGGTGTTCTGAATGTCACCTACAGCCACTGATATTTCATCAAATGTTTCAAGTCTCTCCTTCTCTCTTTTGTCTTTAAATCTCTATGGATAACCTGAAGTTATATCTGAATTGAATCATTTTAGTCATTTTATTTCTAGTACAAGCTGTGTTTGCACTGAAATACGGGCAGCGTAACTGACTGATTTCTACAGCTATTTCTACAGTAGCAACAGCAACCTTAAGCAAGTTTAGTCAAATGCAGTGCAGATTAAAAGGGATATTCTGCTCCAGGTATATGAAGTAAATAACAAAACTTCCAGTTAATTAAGAACTATTGGGAAACTTTCCTTGCAGTTCTACTGTATATGTCCAAACCGTTAGTTCTCCAGTGCTGTGTTTGTTTTCTTGGTTACTGCTGTTTCCATAATACCTGATTCTCTGCTTCTGACCGATGCTTCCCAGCTGGTATCACAAAGAACATAAAAGAGATTAATGTGCTTTACAGAGTATGTCACTTGTAGCCATTGCTGTGCCAGATTCAGCACTGACAGGGAATCTTGTGTATGTGAGGGGGGAAGTGGTCATCTGGCTGTTAAGGTATCAAGCATAACTCGCGTGCTGGGAGAAGATAACTGGAGCCGACATAAATGGGCACTGCCCTCTTTGCATAAAGGCAATGATCCTTACGAGAACAAATTGATGTGTTACACCTTTTCCTGCCTGAGAGCCAAATTAATGCACATTATGCTGCCATGCTACCTAAACAATTTATACATGGTTTTCATCATCATTTAGTCTAGCCCACCATGAAGCAGCACAGAACCATTTTGTTTTCTCTCCATCTGTCTTCAAATGTTCTTTCCTAAAGGAAGATCCAGTGGAGCTGATTGCACATATTTATACTGAAGTGCAAGTGCCTGAACAGTTAATGCTTTGATTGAAATGGAAGTCGGAAATAGCCATGCAGTTAGAATTAGAAGAATGTTTTTTGACATTTTTTATCTTTTTTATTATTATTATTAGCTAACAGATGGAGACAGACTGTCTCCTTTGATTTCCAAAAATAATTTTTCCTGCTTTATTAAAAAAGACCAAAAAAAAAATCAGCTTTCTATATTAAAATTGCCTTTGAATACAAAAGGAAGGAAAGATTCAATTTCTTTTTCATAATTCCTTCTGTGTTCAGTTTAAACATTAAAAAGATATATTTTCCTCTCATGCTGTCTACTCTTTTTCTCTTTGCATTTCAGAGCAGCTGCAGATTTTACAAATTGATTAACAGTGTGACAGAATGGCATTGCTTTTGCTTTGCTTGAGCCTCATTCTTCGGCAGCAGGATTGGTGAAATATCAGGAGTGCCCAGCATGTGCACACCAAAACTCCTCAGAAAATAGTAATAAAATAAACAGAAATCTCAGGTCATGTTCTGTGAGCCCTGTAAAAAAAAAAAAAAAAAAAAAAAAGATTATCCAGGATTTATGTTTTGTATGTCAAAATATGAACCATGCCTCTACTTATGCTGATGTCCACAACTTAAATCAGTCTGAAGTTGTACCGAGGCAGCTCTGCCCTCCTGATGCTCTGCTTTTGCATGTCCCCATCCTTGTGCTGTATTTCCTCTGCAGTTGTTGTGCTGGCTCTGACACCCTGCTTGTCCCCTGACACCCTGACTTAAGACTAGGATGCTCCATCTCCATTTATCCCAGTTCAGTTTTCTGCCCCGACTCCCTGTAAGGCCATGGGCATTGCCCTTGGCCAACCCTCAGTGCTGGGTTTACAAAACCCACCACAGCTCTGGAGTTTGTAGGCTGATGGACCAAAACATGGGGAAGACATGAAGCAACACTGAGGATGTTTTATATGCTTACTTTGAACTAGTAACCACTAAGACCAATAAAATTTGCATAGTAGCAAATCATGCAAAGCTGACAGGAGCTTCTCTCCACCAGCATAAGAAGGGGATGAGAAATGAAGAGGAAGTTCCTTTCCTATTAGGAAAAAGAAATGTTTCTTCCAATATATGGACTTCCCATGGTACTTATGTCCACTGGGGACAAGAATTAGAGCTGATACAAACACACATTACTTCTGATAACAGGAACATTCACTGACGTAACAATTAATTACAAAAATGTTTGAAAATGACATAAAATTTCATGCTTTGGATCTTAAGTCAACACTTATTATTAGAGACCTAAGACCAAGAATGAACAATAAAAATATGGGTTTGATGGTTACTTTCCTCCTGTAGCATATTCTTAATTTATTACAGTTATCTCTTAAGTCAGTAACACATGCCAAGATTATCTAAGACCAGTCTCAGTCACATTATTCATTTAAGTTAGCCTATTTACTTCGCTGGAACAGCTTGAGTGATTAAAGCAAATAGAATTTGGTGGCAAGATTTGTCTTGTAAATTCACGCCTCCATCCTCTTACCTGATTTTGTTAGTCTCCAATTAGTCCCAGATTTCTGTGGCTCTGAAACTGTTGGTCCATCTATGAACTCATTAACTGTGCAGAGATGGATTTGTTATTCCCTGCTCTACATTTGATCTCTGTGATTGTAGCTTAGAAATTAACTGGATTTCTTTCTGCCATATTTCACTGTGAATATGCATACAGTTTCTCATGGACTTTCAGTCTTTCTACTGTTTACTTCTCCTTGTCGAATATGCGTGTGGCTTTTTTGTTTGCTTGTTTTAATCTAATTCCTTTTTAGTGTTCATGATCAAATGCTTGCCAGAATCCCACGGTAACAGCAATATTTAGTGACTCTAAGATGTATCACCCCACTGAAAAAAAATCGGGAATTTCCAAAATTCGATGTTCAATCCTAGGGAGAAAAAAAAAAAGAGCAAGTTACTGTTTTGCTGTTTTGGTTTTTCCACATGGAGAATCAATTTTTTTAAAAATGTGAATGAAAATGAAGTAGCTATGAAGGGTTGCCACACAATTTTAACATTTTTAACACTGATGTTAATTAGCTAGAAAAGTGATCTGCTACCAGAGTAGCAGGGATACACTTGCTTGTGGTGTTTCATTATCACATTCACCATATGTTTCATTATTCACTGGGTGAAGATAGTTGGTAAAAACAGTAAATTAGTTATAACGGTGATAACCTGTCTCATGCTATAGATAAAAGTAGCTTTCATATCTGGATTTCACTGACTCTATTTTTTCCCATTTTCTCTATTTCTAATGTTTCCCAGCATTTTGATCACTTGCATCTACATTTGTAGGGGGAAGTGAGGGAACAGTATTGTGGCAACTCCTTTAATGGAAACATTACTTAAAGACATTGCTTAAGCTCCTAAGACACTGTCATAACTTCCAAGTATTACAGTCTCTCCCTTCTTTCATGAGCTTTCTGTATTCCCTAAAGCAGTTGAAAAATATTGGGTTTTTCTTTCTTCTTAACTGCTGGTTACAAAACTGACAGGAGATAAGATTTGTGATAGGACAACAAAACTGCACTTCAGAAATGCACACAGTCCCTGAATTTGAAGAGCATGCTTTCACGTGTTTCCCTCTGTTAGAGCAATTTAGCTCAGAGCAAGACTCTGTTTAAATCTCTACCAGAATTGAGCTACATCAGTAGTAATTCAAAATGTGTGTCAAATGAAGGTTTTCACTTCCTAGTTCTGCCTCACTCTCTTTTATTTATGAACACTGCTTAATTTATGATTATCAAGAATCAAAATTTAAGAACAGCTTTCTCTAGGCTCACTTTTCTATTATGCTGGCCTAGTCAATCAGGCTCAGTGGTCCCAAGTATTAGCAAATTCCTAAACCTGTCTCTTCCCTCCAGAGAGCTGCAACATAGACTGATATTAAAAAGCACAAGTGGAAAGGTGTTCCTTGTGACTGCATTGCTTATCACGTCATGTCTGTATAATGAGAAGAGGAACATCTGCAGGATCTCTGTTGGACTTAAGTAACCCCAATTCCAAGGTTACCAGAGTCACCCTTGTAATGTCCAATACATTTAAAAACACCTGCAAAAAGCAAACCTTTATGTAAAGTCATTCTTTATCCTGATCTCTGCATGTATATAATATGCTATTTCAGGATTTTTGATACAAGAAAATATAATAATTTTCTTTATGTTTCTGTAATTATATGGGATATGATTTGGGTTTGATTTTCCTGTACAGGAATGTAGAAAGCTATATGACAATGCACTTTTGTATCAGTCAATAACTTTACGAATTATATGAGTATATGTTGTTGGGGGAAAAAACACTTCCACAACAGAAATGCTTATATTAGTACAAGAATAGTATAGAGGGCTTAAGCAATTAGATAACTGAACTGTGTGATATTAATCACTAATTACCTATCTCTATGAAATCTCAAAAATTTTATAAGGACACAGTACTGGCAGAATCCTGCATCCTGTAGAGTTTTCTTGCATGTTTTATTGACCCTTTTTCTGCAAGACAGGATCCACATCAAAGCAGCCTCAGACATTTTCTGCTCATCAGACTAAAATTCTTACTACTGCTCATGTGTATCCAGTTCTCCTAGTGTTTCAGACCCATTTTTATATCTGTATTTCCATATTATCTGCATTTAAGTATATAACTCTTCAACGTATGTTCTAAGGTTTAAGGCTTACTACAGGACAACAGATAAAATGTCACTGGTTTTGGTATTATTTATTATTTTTGTTGTTGCTATACATGTATCTAGTAGCTTTTCATATAATAAAATATTGCATGCCTGAAATTTCTTGTGTTAAATATATTGTATATTTTTAAAACAGAGGCTTCTTATGTAAGTAATCGGTCCACCTGGAAGTACTTCTAGAGGTTAAAGTGTGGCATGAAGTAGAAGTTTCTGTTCTGTTCCAGTATATTGACATTACTTTCTTTAATACACTGCATTGATACCAAGCCTACAGTTCAGATTAATACAAGAGAAGAAAAAAAAAATCCCTTTATTTCTCTTATCAGCTTTACCCCATGCAGAAACCACCTCAGCAGCTCCAGCATGTACCTACCTGGCCCTAGTCTCGAGGCTTAGACACACACACACAAATCCTCACTAACTCCCTTTCATCTTCACCATAATATGGGACTCCCATTTCCACCCCTTGCTTCCTGGATGAAATAAAATGTTGCTATGGATACCCGTCTGACTCTGAGAGATGCTCTGAACTAACGGCGAGGTTCACAAGGAACGCTATGTTTTACCGTCTTCATTTTCAAGTAGCATAACCTTAACGTTAAGGTGAAAATGTTGTGAGTTTTCCACCAGACTAATCTCAATTTCTCTCTTTTTTTATTTTTAATTCTTTCCATAGCTGTAACTTATACAAGTTACAAAAAAACACCACCACCGGTACCCCCGCGTACCACGTCCAAGCCACTGATCTCAGTCACGGCCCAGAGCAGCACAGAATCCACCCAGGATGCGTACCATGACAGCCGGACTCAGAGGATTTCCCCGTGGCCTCAGGATGGGCGAGGGATGTACAACTCCACAGACAGTTTGGACAGTAACAAGGCCATGAATCTTGCCTTGGAGACTGCAGCTGCGCAGCGCCATGCGTCGGAGGGCGCCTCCATACGAACCAGTGACAAGGCCATCCTCGTCACAAAAGCAGAGGAGTTTCTCAAGAGCCGGCGTTCCTCTATAGGGATCCAGGTAGCCTATCATTAGCATCTGTTTTGTGATGAATTGCTTGCCTTCTTTCTGCAAATAGCATAGAATGAGTCATTCAGCTTCGCTGGCTCTAATAATCTAACAAACAACCCCTGGCTGCCTGGCGTTAATTGTAATTCACATCATGGCGACGTGGCTGTGCGGGGAAGTCTTCCGCTAATATGCTGTACCTGGAAGAAAATGAATGAATAAATCTCTAGGGAGGTTACCTGTCATTAGCACTTGATATGAAAATTATACTGCAGAGCTACAGGTGAACAGCATGTTCATCTCCTTCCCTCCATGAATTCAGTCCTTTTTATAGAATTATGCCTGCTCTAAAATGCTTCACTGTATTTTTTCCATTATCTTTCTCTTTTGACCTTGGAAAATGTGTGGTGCTGATGGATCCTCAACAATTATTCTACCTAAAAAGAACATCACCACCCTGCTTTTAGTAACAGGTGTTCTGCTGGGGAGAAGGTACCAAGGAAAGGAAAGAAACTTAGTGATATAGCTACAGTATAGCTAGTAATGAAATAACATCAACAAGGACAGCCTTTGAGTATTCACCCATTTGCCCACCATGTAATCACATCTTGCAAAATGTCTGTCAGACTACAGAAAGTTCAGCAACATTGTGTTGTGTCAAGGGAATGAAATGGTTCCCAATGCAGATTTTGCATGATATTTCCTTCATTGAATGGGAGGCACTAGATAGGTAGTAGTAATAACTTGTTTAAATACCTAGGAAATACCAAGTAGTAATAAAAATCAGAAAGTTGAACTCTCAGAAAGTTCATTCTGTTGAAACACAGGATGTGGATGGAAATTTACATTTCTGTTCTACTTTTACTTAAACACGTATTTAATTTTATATATGTGAATATCCCCCTTTACATCATGGGGTTCGCTTTTGTGCTTAAAAATCTCTACTTTTGCCAAATCAGTGATAGCGGAAATGCTATGTATTATGGCATAGCTACAGATATAGTAGAGATGGCAGCATAGATCTTGATAGCGTGATCTGTTCTCTCACTGGGCCCATGCAACTAAGCCCAGTGAGTGACTGTTCATCTACAAGGAAGTAAGTGCATAAAAGTTATTATTATTTTCTTAAAAAGTGAGTATTCTGTTTCCATTAATTTCAAGATTCAGTCAGAGAAAAATATGTGGCTTAAGCATGTCACAGCTACTGATTGAACATCACTCTGTAGTATAATGTTGCTGTTCCTCAACATGTTAGACTAACAGGAATACCTAGCCTCTGTCAGCAAGCTGCTTGTCCATTTCTCATCATAAAAAGTGTTGGCTTCTGCTTCTTTACATACAGAAGAGCAGAATGCAATTTAAAAATTACAGCAATGGTAAAATATGCAGATGGCTACTATTAAGATGTTTTAAAAAGTAATTAGAGTATCCTATATCGTTCAGAGAAGGGGCTTAGTGGATAAAGGTGAAAAGTTCAAAAGAGCAGCAAGTTATTTTTGGTACCTTTTAGCCTCTGACCTGAAACTTACTCTTCAGAAAGGAATTGTATCTAGTGTTGTTCTTATCTCTTCTTTACAGCAGCTGTGCACAGCAGCAATATTTAACATTAAGAGTGTCTTGCTTCAGTCTGTCCTGGTATTTCAACAATTAATTCTGAAACTTTGATTACATCACTTGATCCTGTTTCATACTGCAGGTGATGACATCCACTTCTCACTGGGTTCTGACCCTTCTTGTTTTTTGGTGTGTTTAAGAATAAGTGTTTCTAATCTGCAAAAACATCTGTGCAATAATTTCCACGGAGGCAGAGGATCTTCTGTATCAACCCATCATC
This sequence comes from Cygnus olor, assembly GCF_009769625.2. Taxonomy (NCBI): domain Eukaryota; kingdom Metazoa; phylum Chordata; class Aves; order Anseriformes; family Anatidae; genus Cygnus; species Cygnus olor. The sequence goes on from NC_049171.1 coordinate 22,058,515, forward strand.
TGATGCCTGGCCCATAATGCTGGTCCTCAGGTGCACACACTGAAAATGGCAAACGTTTGCAACAGCATGTCATAGAAGGATGTGCTGTTATCTTATGAGAAGTACTAGCTCCCTAGTTGCAACATTTGACATTAAATAAGGTTAAAATTGAGAAATTACTCTTAGCACAGTATCCTGGTAGTGTATTTTAGGGCTGTTCATTTTTTTGTGTTTTTTTTGTTTGTTTGTTTGTTTGTTTTGTTTTGTTTTTCCTGCAGTGAGTTTCAAGCTTCACATTAGTGTGAAAAATACCTTTCTGCAGCATGTCTAAGCAGAAAATACATTTTGTCATATTTTTGTTGCCTAGTTTGTATGGAATAAAAACACAGGTTAGTATACCCTTATTGCAAACTACATAAACAGTAACTAGTATCCCAAAAATACAGCAGAGGTATTTCTTTTCTTTTAGACTTCTGCATCAAAGCACCTCAGAAAAGGATGTTTTTTATTTGCATATTTCTTTGATTGACTAAATGACTTGTTTTCTCATTAGCATGCCATGCTAGGGTAATGCATTTAATTTGCATTAATTTGCATTAATTATTTTGCTATCAGGATGGTTAATTTGTGCATTTTTTTGATGTTTCATTCCTTTAACATATTGGTGTGAGAATGTTTGCCCACAAAGCTTCATACAGTAGCAGAGAGGCACAAAGATAGAGAATGACCAGTGCTGCCTCTGAGTGTAGAACTGCTACGGACACAGCCTAGGGCTGCCATGTCTTTGGGATACATGATTTGTGTACTGTGCATATTGTTAACAAATGTCCTTTATAAAAGTCCTAGCACAGTATGTATGTGCCATAGGATTGGTATGCACATGCAAAGGGAGCCCAACTCTCTAAGGGAGCATTGGATTTTCTGTAAATTATCAGTAGCATCCGGTTTACAAGGACAGAGAACAGCACAGCCGTGGTAACCCAACTCATGGTATGTTAGCCCTATCTAGCTGAGAATTTTGCACACACAAAAAAAGCTTCAGAAACAAAGCTTCCCCCCCAAAAAAGTACAAAAAATAGCTGTTGGTCTTAGGTTTGATTTTTTTTTTTTAACACCCATATTTAAATCAAGAGGAATATTTTCAGACACATCAGCAGGAATATGAAAAAAAAAAAAAACTGTCAATTAACATATTCAAGCAAATTGCAAAATACTGATTCTGGGATTAAAAATATGGTTGGTATTTTTAAGAATATATATATAATAAATAATTAAACTCTGGTGATACCAGTAACACTAATCTTTATATCTGTCTTCTTTCATGACAGCTGAAGGCTTATCAAAGTATTTGAATTAAAATGGAGGGTGGAGATTTTCTAGAGTAACCAGTAAGTCTAGAGCAAGGTTATTACTGATATACTTTTTCAGGGATTTTTCTTTGCTCTTTAGCATATCCTTGTATATATGCTAATGACTAACATTCAAAAACAGCTCTAGCTATAAACCATTTCAAATTAAAAGCATTTGGATTGTAAAATATACAAGAAAACATGTCAAGAAATTAGTTTCTTGTTTATTTCAAGTATTTCAAAATATGTAGTCCTTTGTTTCTTCTCTATTTAAAAGACATCAGGACTTCTCCAAATGATGAGAAATCCTGGAAGTAGATGATATGGGAACAAATGTTGTAAGTATGGAGACTGATTCATGATGATATTTTTGGAGATGAGTACTAATTGTAGCATAGAGAATGGACTCTGTCATCTTCATTTATCATCAGGAGATCGATCTTCAAAGTATTTAGGGTTGTGGTGTTTTTTTTTTCTCTCCAGGATCTTCATTGAATAAATTGTTCTAAATCTAAAGCTGTATTCAGGAGGAATGATAACTTGCAACAACTTGCCAGCTTAATTTTTTGTGTCATAAGGTGATCTTTGAATATATATATAATTATCATGTATATTATATATACATAATTATCACGTTATGTTAAAAACTCGGTTCAAGAAATTCTGCAGCCTCAAACTGGAATGTACCATTAAGGCAAAGCATTGTACACCCACACAGCATACTTACCAAGATGAGTATCTTCATTTTCTTTGTACTGTTTAGGTTGTATCGTCCTTGCCAGTGCTCTACTGCAGTGTACACATAGCAATCAAAAGAATTATTCCTATTGATTTCACTGGTCTTTAAATCATAAATGATCCAATCTTTTAGAGGTAAGCATAAAATCTTTGAGGTTTTCTTAAAATCCTGTTCAGACTGCTGCTCTGGGAGACAAGTGTGTGAAGTCCTTGGCCTGTAGAAGTCAACGAAAATTTTGGTAGTGCATCCATGGTACAGAGGCTAAAACTTGACCTTTGAAGTTAAGGTCTTTGGTCTTAAGTTTAAAGACCCTTATATATATATATACATACATATATATATATATATATATATATATATATATATATATATGAGTGACAATTCACAGGCTTAGCCCGTTAGCAGAGTTCCCAGCCAGTGGCTGCCTTTCAGCCTCCTTTAATGTTAAGGAGTTTAGCAGTTGGAGTAGTAGTTAAAACAAAGCTATGGTTATTTTAAAGACGTCTAATTTTTCACTCTTTTCACAAATTACTGTTGCTCATTTTGTTAAATGCCATTTAACATAATGAGACTTTCTAAGTGGGGAAGACCCAGAAAGTTGCCTTGCATAACAATAACATTTATTGGTTCGGAACAATTTGCCACATAGCATTGTGGAACCAAAAAAGTTACGAGTAATCACTGCTGTGTGCATCACTCTGTTGTTACTATCTCATATAAGCTTGACACAAACCCCATTTCTAAACTCTGGCAAGAATTTTTAGCACAAAGCACTTTCTTAAAAGATCTGTGGAAGTTTTCAACCTGTTGTATGATGTATTGTGTAATTAGCACTTAACCATTCCATGAAAGGTATTTGACCTGTCCAGATGCTCTACTGGGAAGTACTAGAGTAGCAAAATTGTGCCTTGTGGTAAGACAAAAAATCATCAGCATGCAAGTGTGGGTATAATTCGTGTGTTTCTAAAAAAAACATTTTGAAAGAGTATATGCTTTTTGGCTGATGAAAGCTTTCTTTTAGTTAATTAAAGCAGCAGAAGTTAGTACTGTAGTTTTATTTGAAGTATTTTTCCTGCTTTGAAATCACTGCATACAAGTGAGATCTCTTTACCTAAGAATGGTTTTATGCATTCACAATTGGATTTACTTGATCTAGTATCAAATGTAGTATTTTCTTTTTTCTTTTTTTTTTTCTCGTTACCACTGAGAAGCCTATGCAAGAGAGGGAAGGTGAATTATTTTCCTTTCTGTGCATCATCAGAGAGATTGTTTATTAAATTCTAATTATAGAACACATCGACTACAGCAGTGAAAACCCATTGAGGGCAGTGAAGTTGCATGGGGAGAGATAATGTGGCCTGAAGGACTCTTATTACTGATGCTTATGAGAGAAAAGCAAAAGATACCAGGTTAAAATCTGTTTCCTTATGCGCTGCATATATTAACTTTGAACTTCCCTCAGAGACAGTATGTATTGAAGCTTACTTAGGCTGTAATTTTTAGGACACTGCAAAGCTATGTTGCAGTGCTCATGTTTAAGAGCAGAATAATACTTTAACACAAAAGTAAGGATTGCTTTCACACAGCTAAAAATTGCCAGCTAGGAAAGCTTACCAAGAATTTGTGGAAATAGTTTAGTCAGTGTGTACTTCCTTTACTAGAATGAGTGTCTATAGACAAACCAAGATTGATTGTAACAAGTAAGTTATGTGCAATACTGACGTGCACTTATTCAAATAATTTGGTGTAAATATAATTTACTCGTGGGTCATTTATTACTGAGTCAGTGCCAGTATCTGTTACTTAGCTTTCAAATTTTGAGCTAGATCATTCAGTAGTGACTGGTCACAGAGGTTTTACAGTGTTGTATGCTCCATGTGTTGATAGCAAAACCAGTGGAGAGGAGTATTTGGTCTTTGTGAAAGGTAAAACAATTAAGACAGAAGTTATAACAAAATGCATCAATACACCTACTGTGAATGACATACTATTAGCCCATAAAACATTTTTCAAAGCATAAAGGACCGCATTTTAAAGAAGTTTTAGTTCTTTGTTTGCAAGAGGAGAGGAAGATAATCTGATAGTTTAGATGTACTCCCATTCTTCTGCTTTTGGTCAGTTTCTGATGATTTTGTTGTTTCCTCTTCTTTGTGAGAGTCCCTGTTAACCAGATAGACATATAATTTGTCACAATATTTTGCTTTGCTGAGATCTTGGCCCAATTTTCAAATATTAAGGCTTTTAGAATACATGCGATGCATGCAAGGCTTTTAGAATACAAAACAATGAGTCATGGATACTAACAATAGATCTATTAAGGCCTCTTTAAGTTTCAGGAGCCACACAATCAAACCAAACATATGACTTTTTCTACTCTGTTCATTCGAACCTAGCTTGGCCAATCTGATTTAACTTAAAGAGTTTCCTGCTGTGTTCTAGCAGCGGTCTTTTTACTATCTGTCACTCAGAAATGCAATTTATTTATTCATTTGTTTCTTTGTGAGTGAATATTTTTATTTCCCATTTTTACTTGCATTGGCATTTGCTTCCTTTTTCTAGATTTTTTGTTTTGATTGTTACAATATTTGCAGTACTAGATTGCACACACACACACACACAAAAAATGTTTGGCATTCTCCTGCTGTTACAAAGCACAGAAATGAAATGAAAGCATTAAAATATGAAAGCAATTGTCAGGTCATTTAGTCAGTGTCACTCTTGGCAAACTGGAGGGAAGGATAATTCGGTAAGTATTTATATTTATAGGTATCCAATGCCATTTCTGTTTTGGTACCTGGACCATCACTTTCCTGATAATTTTGTTTTGAATAAAATTTTAGAGTATATTACTTCCACTATTCTTGTAATTCCAAGTGACAGTTACATATTTTCGGCAAATTATTCAGGATATACTTCTAAGTGAAATACAAATAAGAAAGCACTTAAAAACAGGTAAATGAAAAGGACTTTTCCTGGACATGTTACATCAATGGAAAGACACCAGCCCATTCCAAATATAAAAGGGAAATTGGCTTCCACACATCAGAAGAAGAGTTCAAAAGAAGACATGCTATATGTTACTAAACCAATGTAGCTGGCAAAAACAGATATGCTTTTGATATGCAAAACGGAAGAAAAGTGTATGTTGCCAGTCTGCCTGCTTTGTTCTGACAATATCAGTTGGCCAAACTGATCTTCTCCATATGGACGTTTTCTTGTTTACATCTTTGGACCATCATGTTTCCAACAGCATTATGTATGAGCCACTGAGACATCCTTGTGGAAGCCAATTTTTTCTTTGTCTATTGACCTCTACAGTCTGTTACTAGCTGTACCTTAGCCCCGCAGGTATGATACTACTGACCTTCCTTAGACTACTTCCATTTCCAGTGCTCTGTCGCCCACCTCATCCCGCAAGACTCATTCAATAGGTCTAAGGAGCATGGTATGCAGAAATGGTCATCCTGAGGGCATCCCCCTGTGAAGGAGGTGCAGTGCTTTAGAAGGAACGGAAGGCACAAGACTGCCAGGTAGGAAAATGTCAGTCTTTAACAGAAAAAAAAAAAAAAGGCAAAAATAGACAAAAGGAAAATGATTTACCATATTTTGTACACATAAGTGTTTTCTCACATCATCACACCAGTTGATACCATTGCAAAAAATGTGGTCACTGAATCCTTTGAAACTATTAAATGAGTTTTGCTGCTGTTCCTACAGGATGAGCCTTGGGCCATAATTTCAGGACAGTTTCCAGTCCATTCCTACAGATTTCTGATGCAGTGGATTAGACCCAATGAGCAAAATTAAGGCCTCCTTGCAATAAGTCGGCTTAGATTCTTGGCCCACTTCTGGCTCCCAGATTCTTGATCCATTCAGTTCTAGAAGCATACCTGAATTTTTGCTGTGGTGTACTTTTACCATCTTTCCCATCAGAAAAATGGGAAAATGACCATAGTCTCACACTAAACTCTTCATTTAAAGTGTTATCTCCACCTAGACTACACTACAAAAGACAGTGCTAGAGAGTTTATGAGCGTATGGGTAAAGAGAAAAGGGCAGGCTAACATGGATGATACTCTTATGAGTGTTTGCTACAGGTCAACCTGATCAGGACGAAGAAGTTGGTGAGGCCTTCTATAGACAGATGGAAGTCACCTCATGATCACCAGCCCTAGTTCTCATAGAGGACTTCAACTACCCTGATATCTGCCAGAAAGACAACACAGCTAGGTACAAACAGTCCGAGAGGTTCCTGCAGGGCACTGATGGTAACTTTTTGACACAGGTGGTGGAGGAGCCAGTGAAGAGAGGTGTGCTGCTGGACCTTGTACTAACAAAGAAGGACTGGTTGGAGATGTGAGCGTTGCCCCTGCACTGACCATGAGATGCTGGAGTTCAGAATCTTGCATAGAGAAAGCAGGGCAATGAATAGGATTACAACTATAGACTTCAGGAGAGCAAACTTTGGCCTTTTCAGGGACATTCTTGGAGAGATTTCATGGGTTAGGGCCCTAAAAGGCAGGGGGGTCCAAGAGACCTGGTTAATATTCAAGCATCACTTCCTCCAAACTCAAGTGCATCACCATTAGTCAAGCAAAGAGATGGATGAACAAGGAACTCCTAGCAAAACTCAAACAGAAGAAGGAAGTATATGGAATATGTAAAAGGAGACAGGCCACTTGGAAGGAACATAGGGATATTGTCGGAGTATACAGTAATGCAACAAGGAAAGCTAAGACCCATTTGGACCCATCCCTCCCAAGGGATGTCAAGGACAACAAGAATGGCTTCTCCAAATACATCAGTAGCAAAAGGGCCTGTGGGCCTGCTGCTTGAATGAGGTGGGTACCCTGGTGACGTAGGATACAGAGACAGCAGAGTTACTGAATGCCTTCTTTGATTCAGCCTTTACTACTAAGGCCAGCCCTCAGGAATCCCAGGCCCTGGAGACGAGAGAAACTCTGGAGGAAGGAAAACTTTCCCTTTCTTGAGGAGAATTGGGTTAGAGATCATTTAGGCAAATATGACACTCACATATCCATGGGCCCTGATGGGATGCACCCACGAGTGCTGAGGGAGCTGGTAAATGTTATATCCAGGCCACTGTCCATCATCTTTGACAGGTCATGGAGAACAGGAGAGGTATCTGAGGACTGGAAGAAAGCCCATGTCACCCCAGTCTTCAAAAAGGGAAAGAAGGAGAACTACAGTAATCTACAGGCCAGTCAGCCTCACTCCATGTCTGGAAAGGTGATGGAAGAGCTCATCCTGGATGTCATCTCTAAGCATGTGGAAGAAAAGGTGATTGGGAGTAGTCAGCATGGATTCCCCAAGGAGAAATCATGCTTAACTAATATGATAGCCTTCTATGATGGGATGACTAGCTGAGTAGATGAGGAGAGACTGTTGGCTGTTGTCTTCTTGATTTCAGCAAGGCTTTTGACACTGTCTCCCACTACATCCTCAGGTAAGCTCAGGAAGTCTGGGTTAGATGAGTGGGCATGAAGTGTATTGAGAACTGGCTGGAAGGCAGAGCTCAAAGGGTTGTTATCAGCAGCACAGAGTTTAGTTGGAGGCCTGTAGATGGCGGTGTCTCGCAAGGGTCAGTACAGGGTCCAATACTGTTCAACTTACTCATCAGTGACCTGGATGAAGGGATGGAGTGCACCCTCAGCAAGTTTGCTGAAGTTACAAAACTGGGAGGAGTGGTTGACACATCAGAAGTTTGTGTTGCCATTCAGAGGGACGTCGACAGGCTGGAGAGTTGGGCTGAGAGGAACCTCATGAAGTTCAACAAAGCCAAGTGCAGGGTCCTGCACCTAGGGAGGAGTAACCCCATGCAGCAGTACAGGCTGGGAGCTGACCTGCTGGAAAACAGCTCTGCAGAGAAAGACTTGGGAGTCCTGGTGGACAGCAGGTTGACCATGAGTCAGCAATGTGCCCTTGTGGCCAAGAAAGCCAATGGTATCCTGTGGTGCGTTAGGAAGAGTATTGCCAGCAGATCCAGGGAGGTGATCCTCCCCCTCTTCCCAGCCCTCATGAGGCCACACCTGGAGTGTTGTGTCCAGTTCTGGGCTCCCCAGTACAAGAGAGACCTGGGGCTCCTGAAGCGACTCCAGAGGAGGGCTACAAAGGTGATCAGGGGACTGGAGCATCTCTCATATGAGGAGAGGCTGAGAGATCTGGGCTTGTTTAGCTCAGAGAAGAGAACAGTGAGAGAGGAATATTATCAATGTATACAAGTATCTAAGGGAGGGTGCCAAGAGGGTGGGGAAGGACTCTTCAGTGTTGCCCAGCAATGGGATAAGAGTCAACCAACACAAACTGAAGCACAGGAAGTTCCAACTGGATATGAGGAAAAACTTCTTTATGGTGAGTGTGAGAGAGTACTGCAACACGTTACCCAGAGAGGTTGTGGAGTCTCCTTCTCTGGAGATGTTCAAAAGCCGTCAAGATATGATCCTGTGCAATGTGCCGTAGGTGAGCCGGCTTAAGGAGGGGGGTGGAACCAGTTGATCTCCAGAGGTCCCTTCCAACTTCAGCCACTCTGACTGTGTGACTGTTCATTGGTGTAACCTGATGTGTTATTCATTTGACATATAATAACAACTACTCTGCTAGTGAAATTCCAGGCTTAAAAAATGAAGAAAAGTCCATTCAGGCTTGCACAGTGAGAACTGAAGCACATTTCAGCCCTTTCTTCCTTTAGTGTCTTTCAAAAGTTTTCTCAGCTCTCCTATTGACAGAGATGCTTACATAAAATAGGCTTTAATAAAGAAACTCTTTTTAAAATAGATGTTTTAACTATAGATGTTTTCTTTCTCAAGTACCCTTTTCCTTTCAGAAATTCAGCATTGATTTGACCAGTTCAAATACTGTATATGTCCAGGTTTATGCCTAGATGATTTCTGAATAAAATGTACTTCTCTAACATAAACATTACCAACTCTGACCATTAATCCGACAATCTAACCTGCCTAATCTAAATCAAGTTAGTTTCTTATGTTCTTTTATAAACTTAACATTAAATATACTTTAAACCAAAATTATTTCCATAATGTCAGACCAGAACTTGATCTTCAGGTAATAAATACCTCTACCGTAGTTCCGCAGAAGGGCATTCACAGAATTTACTGAAATACAGATATCTAGTTCCATAGCAGAAATTTATAAATAATGATAAATGACTAAAATTAACAATATCTATCATGCTTCAGAAAGCTGAAGAGGGCTAGCAGCAGTAAAGCTACTAGAAATACCTGATCAAGCTAAGCCAGCTTATAGTGCTCTTTCTGAATAAATAAGAAAAAAAAAATAAGCATGAAATTGTTCCAGTTATTTTACAAATTGAAATTGTATTAAGTTGCTAAGTATTTCTACCAGTAGGCAAATACTTTTGAAAATTTATTATAATTACTTTCTATTTTCTAGCTACTTTTTGTATTCAGGCTGTGTGTGTACTCCCAAGCACCTGAGACTAGAGAAATCTGCAGTTCCTGTTGAGGGCACTGTCAAACCACAATCTAATTCATATTTGGCACAAGAATGGGACACATCCCACAGGAGGATGCATCCAGCAACTTTTCTTTCTTTTTTTTTTTCTTTTTTTTTCAAGCTTTCTGTCAAATTTTTGCCTTTTTTGTAATTTCTCACATAGATGGTTTCCTTGTTTTGGCTTCTCTTCATTTAGTCATGGACCATCCACATCCTTTTCCCATTATCTATCTGTTTAACTAGGATCTCTGTGTTTTTTTGAATTTCTGCCACTGACCCACATGCCAGACATGGCATTAATTTCAATTAACAGTATATCTATAATAGAGATATATAGTATTTACATCTAAGGTAACACCCTAGATGTTTCCATTGCAGTCAAAGGGGAGGAATGGACCTAGTATCTAATACATTGTCAGTGTCTCACTATTGACCATAACGTCAGTCTAGGTCACTAGCTTTGGTACAGACATTTATATGCATCTAATCAGAAGATCCTTCGAAATGCATTTTTGATGTTCTTTCTGCCGATCATTTAAGCTCCTTTTCTGAAGACAGAGAAACCCCAAAATATCTTTTGATGCAGGCCGCTATCCTCTTACTTTTGTCTGACTTTGGCCAGACAAGTAGTGTCCTGTCCCTCCATATTAAGCCATGATGTGAGCCCTGAGGAATCTTGTCTTTTTTTTTTTTTTTCCACAAACGACCTACCTCTGTGGTTGAGTCTATTTTTCACTGCCAGTGTCAAGAGGGACCTTTCTTTTTATACAGACAACGCCAAATCTTGGAGACTGCTACCAAGACTGATAACTTACAAAAAAACAAACAAAAAAAAAAACAGTTCTGTCACTGTGCAAGTGAATGTAGCCAACTTCCATGCAGTTCCTGAGGTGGGAACAGTCAACAGAGTGTGCTTTCTCTAGAACTCATGCAGAATAGATGGAATTGCTGGAAAATATTTCCTTGTTACTTACCACACTGATATGCAGAGCTTTTTGCAAACCTGTGCCTGATGCTACACTGTACAGTTCAAACCTACTGTAACATTTACTAGAGGCTTTCTGCATTAGCTGTTTTTGTAAAAGTCACCATCACCCACACCCAGGTAAATATGAATGCACACTGATTACTGACTGGAATTCCCTTCAGTGTGAATTTACGTGGAAATACCACTTGAAGATTGAAAGAGAAGTTATCAGCAACTGGCTTCTTCAAGATGTAGAGTCCACATCTCACATTTCACCCTCCTTCCACCTTCTCCCTGCATGCTTCCAGAAACCTAGTGGGATTCAGACTGTGCAGCTAATAAGCAGCTAAAAAGGCCCAGGGGTGCCTGTCACTACTGCAAGACGAAAAGTTATCTTATTTTCACTATAGGATATAGTCTTTTACTGCACCCATGAATTGTGCATGTGGAAAAACTGGTTGCTGATAATATATATATATATATATATTTAATTTAGCAGAGAAAGTATCATTCAAAAGGAAAAGTCTGTTCAATTCTTTCTTTTTTTTTTTCCTGACTCCTTTGATTCAATACAATTTGCATACTGCGGCACTCATTATGTCTGTGTCAAAGACTTGGGGGCGGTGTGGTGGTGGGGAGTGTTATATAAAATCCCACAGAAATTTGCAGTAACGATGTGGTCTCAGTTATGAAGAAAACTGTACTGTTATGAAGAAAAATGTATGTATTTTGGTGAGTGTATTTCAGGTGGGAATCCTATTAAAAGGTGCATAAATTGCTTGATGTAGCATTTTGGGGACCATGTTATTAAAAAAGGTGAGATATGGCATTCTGATGTATCCGTCACGTCATTTAAATGGCTTTATATTTGTCAACACGGCTGTCGATAAAATTTCATTGCAGTATTTCTTTTTATTACTTGCAAGTTTATGGGGCTACTTGAGTTTTTATTTTATTTTGTAAATCATGGACTATAATGAGATATTTTTTTTATAATAATTTAAAAAGGGACAATCTTGTGCATTCCTTGTTCTAACAATAGCTCTTCCAGGCCACCCTGCTTACTCCCTGCTTCCACTGACCTGAGTAATTGCATCTGCTTAGGTCTGAAATAGGGAACTGCACAGTGAAACAAGTAGTTGTGCAGAGCTTTAGAAAACACAGCACCAAACCAATGTTAACAGGCTGAATACTTATTTAAGTTATGTATTTATTGCTGGGTGTTTTGTAGCAGTAAGAGAGGAAATATATAATTTATTCTGAGTAAGTGCAGGTAATGCTGAGTTGTCAGTGCTCACTCTGTGGATGTATCTTTTCTGTTGAATTAGGTGGAAACAGCAACCGATTCGGATACTGAGAGCAGAGGCCTACGGGAATACCACTCTGTTGGAATACAAGTAGAAGATGAAAAACGGTAATTCAAGCACATACAAAAATCTGTAGGCTTTCATAAAACAAAGTGCATTTATAAACAGTGTTAATAACAAACATCTGGCAACTTCTGTCCCTAAATAATTCATAAAGCAAATTTCTTATATGCATGCTGGTCATTTGGTAAAATTTGTAGAGAATACTTAGCAGTTGCTTAACATTCAGTTAACTTTACAGCTTTAATTGTAATGAAGGAACTGAAAGATTTAAATTAGTGTATTAATATCCTTTCATTATTTGCAGAACAAATACAAAGAGATGTATATTGGGGTATTCTTTGTTTGATAGGACATCTCGTACTGGTTCAGGCCTTCCCAGGCCTCCTAGGGAGGTACAGTGGTTAGCTAGCATGGTATCTTTATCCTAAGCTGGAATCAGCTTCTATGCTCGTTCAATTTTTACCTAGTTTTGTAAAACTGATGGCCAATGCACTAACCCACTGGTTGGTTATCCCTGGCAGGCACTGCCTGTTAAGTACCGGACTGGGACCATTATCTCATTTCACGGCAGCTGTCAGACAGTATCTGTCTGCTAATTGCCTTTTACCAACATTGACTAGAAGTAATTTGAAACAATAGACCTAGATGTGAAAAGATTTCACAAATAATCTTTAAGCGTCTATCTGACTTTATAACATAAATCTTTTCTAAAATGTCATTATTCTTGGCATGTTACAATAGAAAATCAACATTTAACGGTCATCCTATGAGGCTAGTAAAAAAAAAAAAAAAAGACTCTTAAACCTGATGCTATTTTTCTTTTTTTTCAAAGAATTCTTAACAGTCCTAACTTAGCAGATTTTCACATTTTATCTAATTATGATCATTAATATTTGGATTTTTTATACATATATTTAGCAGTCTTCCACCAGGAGATGCAACCCTGCAGTTCTGCTAGTTATTTCCAGTTCATTTAGTAATGATACATGGTATTTTGTAGTACGAGAATAAATCAATATTTGCTTCCAGAGATAATTTAAATGATTTTCTTTTGTATCTTTGCTGAGATCAATGATGCCACTATGCTTTTTGGTTTTCCTCTCTGCTGTTATTCACTGTCTTATTTTAGTGGAATATGCACAAAGAAAAAATATTTAGCGTAAAATATAAGGAGAAAACCAAAATCCATCCATTGAAATATTATTCTGTGCCTAGTATGAACATATATGCCTTTATATGACTTAATACCTTTCCTTTCCTCCTTCTTTATCAAGACATGGAAGATTTAAGCGCTCAAACAGTGTAACAGCAGCTGTCCAGGCTGACCTGGAGCTGGAGGGCTTTCCAGGACACATCACCATGGAGGACAAGGGACTTCAGTTTGGCTCGTCGTTCCAGCAGCACTCAGAGCCCAGCACCCCCACCCAATACAGCGCAGTGAGAACTGTACGGACACAGGGACTGTTCAGTTACAGAGAAGATTACAGGACCCCCGTTGACACCTCAAACCTTCCACCGCCAGAACCCTGGCTGGAGCCAGCCATTGAGACAGTAGAGACTGGTCGAATGTCTCCTTGTCGACGGGACGGATCTTGGTTTATGAAGTTGCTGCATACTGAAACTAAGAGAATGGAAGGATGGTGTAAAGAAATGGAAAGAGAGGCAGAAGAAAATGATCTTTCTGAGGAAAGTAAGAACATTTTGGTATCTTTTCTTACAGATGTTTGCTGAAAACTGTTAGGATAAATTGATGGTGTGTTGTTTTTCCTTACTCATCTTGCAGTACCAAAGACACTCTACAGAACCATTAGATATAGGCCCCCTGTCCTGCTACTAACTGTGCAAGTTGGTCTTTGCCAGAGTAAGGTTTTATGGAAGCAGTTGAGGAGCCAACTGCATAGAGCCAAGTGCAGGATCAAAGCCTGGCGTTAGATACAGCTTGAGTGGAGCAATAGCTCCATCTGTAGCACCAGCTCTGGCACATTCTTCCCACTCACTTCTGTGGCTCTAGTGCTTGATCCTTTGCCATAGCACACAAAGTGGTCTTTTGTGAAGTTATTTTGTTTGCCATTTTTCTGAATCCTGAGAATCTGCCTCCTATTTTGAACAGGCATTTTAAACATGTTTTCATTCCTTTATAGACACTTGAGACTATCATAAAGGGGCCGTTAGAAGAACAGGAAGGAATAAGCAAGAGCAGTAGTTAAAGTACTTCTGCAGCTACAATCCCACATAGTTCAGCAGCATTTTCTTATTATAATTTTGTCAAGAATCATTATTATTCTCTCAATTCCTGTGGACACCTTGAAAGAAGTGATGGGAAAAAGTGAAAAATAATGTAGACTATTTTGGAACAAGATCCAAGCCAGCACTAATGATAGTAATACATCAAAGTGGTCCTAGCACTCAGTAGCCAGCTCCCTGTGATTCCCTCTGAGGTCAATTATCCTTGTTCTCCGGTCTTAGTTTTATAAATATTTCAATCCCTGCCAATCTGAATTATTGTCTCAGTCCAGATTTTCTCAGATCACAAATTAGTTCATATTAAGTTTTCTTACTAGCATCTTTTCCTACACTCTCACAACTCTCACGCATCACCTCTGAATATTCTTTCCCAATTGTCTTCTTTCCCCCTCAATGAGTTCTTGTTTATGATCTACCCCCAGGTCTTGGGCCAGGCCTGCATGGTCACTAAAAGGCCAATTTCTATTTCTTGCACTGACCTTTTCAGAAGAAGGAACTTCTGTATTTTTACCTCATCATTTTCATTTTACAGTCATATTTCTGCACTAGATTGTGCACAAGTCTGCCATTAACAAGATAGCTTTTGGCGTGGCAGAGAACATAAGGCTGTTTTTCTTCCTTTAGCCTCCAGTGCTTTCCAGAGTTTAGCTTTTTGTCATCATTTTCATTATGGCAGATATGAGTTGAGAGTTCTCTCTTTGCATTGATAACATGAAGACTTTAATACCCTCCTAGGTGCTGTTTAAGTACAAATAATAAAATATTTTGCTTTGCTTAGCTTGTGTTAGGATTCCCAAATGTTATTTCATAGTGGTTATTTTTAATGCTTATTTTTACCATATACATCTTATTTTCGTATTCCCCAAATCTTTGCACTGCTAAATGCTGACATTTCTCTGCCATCGTTAAATATCCCAAAGCACGAGCTTTCAGTGTTGCCTGGTACTGACGTGGGGATATCAGTGCTCGTGATCATATGCTATCTCCTTTCTTTGCAAGCTCTTCCTCATGCACAGCCATAAACAAATTTGCAACCACCTGAAATTAGCAGTGGAAATGTTCTCGTGTCTTCCTCACTCACAGACACAGGTAGGGAGTTAGTGCTGTTATTCTCTAGAATATGAAGCTGTCTACGTGTTATGTTAGGAAAAGTTGGAGGAACTGATTTTAATTGACTACCAATTCCTGGGTGCAGAATGACCCTCCCTTCCACCATGTAAAGCTACACTTGCACTCCAGAAATACCCTTAAACACTTTGCAATAGCTAGGAAGTTTTCAAAAATTGTAGAGAAGAACTTGAAGGATAAGACATTAAGACAAATTGGACTTTGCTAATTTTTATTAATATTCACAGTTAGTGAGACCCTTTTAACCTAGAATCATTTCAGAGAAAACAAAATGGAATTTCAGTATTTTATGTTTCCTCATTTGCAGAGTGACTCTATAAGAGAAAAAGAAAGGGCAATTCCCTGACATATAGATACTGAAATACAACTGAAATGGACTTCTGCAATTCCCTTTTTAACTTAACCAAAATAGGTTCATTTTCTATGTTTGGGGGAATAATCTGGCCTCCCTAATAGGTTAGAGTAGGAAGTATAGAATAGATCTGTATAGCATAAATGAAATAAAATGCTTGTCTTCAGCTGGTTGTAAAAAGTGACACACAGACTTCTGCTTTTCCATCTTATGTGATTCATTTCAAGAGATTCTCCTGAAATCATTTCCGAATTACATTACCTTTGAAATGGTATCCCTTCGCTTAATATAACTAACATCAAGCAAAAGGAGGTTATCAAAGAATTATTTTCACCGAGGGAATGAGCATTTTTAAATTTCTGTGTGATTTTTTTTTTCCTGTTGAGTCTCTGACACATTTTGTATCCTCTGTTTAAACTATGTAGGTTGGAAGGTATGTATCCATAAGAACTCAAGTTTAATGATATCCCACCATGAAATGTAACTTGACATATTTAAGCATTTCTCAGTTCCCTGAAGAAAATACTCAGAAATACAGAAGCCAGAAGCAACTAAGTATGTTTTCTCCATCTTCCAGCAGGACTACTGTTCCCATGACACTTCACAGAAAAGTTTGCACATTCAAACTGTCATTGTTAATGCTGAATCTTTTTTTTTTTTTTTTTTTTTTTTTTCGGCCAGGGTATATTAATTGTACCTGAAGAACAAATATAGCTTTGCATCTCATAGAAGGCTGTCTTTATGCTACCACTTCTATTTTGTTTTAATCAAAGGAAGAGTTAAAACAGAGCTGCATTTTAGAAAACAATTTCATTTTCTGTGTTAGCACAATAGCCCTGAGATCACAGAAAGCTGTCTGATTGCTGTATTGATTTTTTTCTTTCACTGTAGCTTTTCTCCCATAATGTTGTTTTAAGATCTTCACTCATCAGGACTTAGAAAAGGAGAAGATAATCACTGCAACAAAAATAACCTAACCTCTCACACTTTCTTTTTGCAGACAGTATTTTTTCATTTGGTCAGTTGCCATGAATCGTATTTTGGAGTCTCTGTAAAGTTCAAGTGTTGTCCATGTGGGCAGTTATTTGTGTTCTCAGTGTTTATCAGAATATATATATATATAACATATATATGGCTGGAAGTGTTCCCAGGGTAAGCTATCTCATCATTTGTACCAGCAGGGTGCCTTCCAGCAAAGATATGTGTTTCTCAAGGGTGCTGACTGGCATTTCAGTTTTACACCCTGAAAATTGTATTTGGCTATTGCTGGCATGTAAGTGATGACAAGAAAAATGCTCCAGGTTGTCACACCGCTACTGAAGACACAGAGGGCCAAGACTCTGCAGCCCAAGAGCTCAGCTTTTTGCACTGTGTGATGGGAGCAGGGAGACTTGCACAGGAAGGAGCAGAGCCCGCAAGCCCAGAGGGGAGCTGTGACTTACGGGGTCAGGCATGATGTGGCAGAGGGAAACAGAAGATATCACAGGCTCCCAAATGCCACAGATTCCTCTACTGAGATATTTCACTACGCAGGTCAAATGGAGAACTGCCACCCAGACTTTACTCTCATATCAAAATCCTAAGATAACACAGCACAAAAAATTGTTTTCATAGAACAGAGTCTTTAAGCCCAGTATAAACTATACCAGCAGGAAGAGGTTTTTTGCTAATATTTTTCTTCTGCATCATTTTTAGGAGCTCTGCTGGTACAGCTATGCCCTATTGAAGTAAAATGATCTCTAGTGTATCAGGCATTAGAGAGAGAGATCAAAATATCACCTTTCTCTCCCCTTACCCCTTCACTCCATGGATGCTGAATTGTCCTTGCTAATCCTCCAGTTGGTGTTTCCAAAGTACTGCAAGGGCTTTAGTAACACAGAAGAACTGTAGCAGAAAAGGTAGAGTTAAATCTCCCGCACTTTGGAAAAAAAGAAATCTCACAACCAATTTATTTCAGTACATTCATAGTTAATCATCCATAAAAGCTTTCTTAGGTATTTGACCAAACACAGGTTATCCTTTAACCAAAGAGAGATTACTGACATAATTTCCTAATGTCTTTCACAACTCTATCCTTCAGAAACTATTGAAATTGACGTTTGGAGTGTTGTAAATGACTACAGAATGTCTTAATTTCCCTGAAACAGTAGTTAAAATCAATACAGGACAGTCCCATAGTGAGGAACCCAAGAATTCCTCCTAGCATTTGTATTGCTGAGCTTAAATTTTCTCTTCTCTGAACTCATCTCCATTCGGGTAAAAATTGAACATGCACAGAGGCTCAGGGTTCACAAGGATCCCATTGCCATACCTTCACTCCAGAACACTACACATCGGTGGCTGTGCTGTCCTAAAATGTCATCTCATGCCAAACATTATGCATTTATTATTATGCCTGCCTGATATGTTGCCGGTGGAAAAGATATATATTTCATACAGATTTAGGCTTAGTTTCAGAAAAATTTGGGTTTACAGATTGCACAAATATTCTGGTTTACGTTAGGATGATGAGCTAAGTGACAGAATATTTTTCCAGGCATACTTTCTCAGATTGTGTGTAGAGCAATTTATTTATAAGCTTAGGAATAAAAAATAAAAGGAAAAAAAAAATAAAAGCAATCAAGGGAAATGAAAATTTAAAACTAAAACTCACCATTTAAATAACACTAATACTAGAAGCAGACTGATTACTATAGTATCTCATTGCAGTGGTGCAACTGAACAAAGCTTTTAACCTGTCAAAGATAGAGTTATGGCATCAGACTATGGTCTTGGTTTGATCAATATAATTCTAACTTTTCTTCCCCTGCCTTTGTGATGTGAAACTGTATTCAGTTATAAGACTCTGTAGCATTCCTCACACAATACAACATGTATAAATACATATTACTTGCAATTTTCTTGTAATATGCTTATTGCAGGGGAAAAGACACCATTTTGTTAATTTTCCATGTTGTATACAGGGAACTTGTACAATCTTTATCCAGGATATAAATCCTGAGTCTGCATCTACTGCAGTCGCAGTAAGAGTTTTGTCTGTCTTCAGAGTAAAAGTCATACAGGACCACACAACAAAAATAGAGTGCTTTATATGCTTCAGGGAGCAGAATTAAGGTGGTGTGACTCTTCCCTGACTTTCAAGTCAATATAACATTATCTTAAGGAGGGGAGAACGTATAGGAATTATATGAAAATTATATATATTTAACTATGTTGGTAGATTTTATCATCATTTATTTACAAGCAAAATCTTTGAGGCATCACCAAACATCTCAATCTCTCCAGTCTCTAACATTCATCATTCTTTCATGGAGATAATCAATCTGCACTCATCAGAATAATTCCCCAATGCATGAAATTAATAACAAGGCTTTGGCTGTCTATTAATATTGTGCTAAAGATTATGAATTGAAGTGTTTTAATACTTTAATTTAATTACAGCAAAGCAGAGTAGCATGAATATGAGAGATTCTAACTTCTATGTCTTATTAAGTCTGATTTACTTATTGAAATGGAAATAGAGTTAGATCTTTAGTAAATGGTAGGCCTGTAATTATACATGTGTATTCATCACTGTTGGAGCCTTTTTGAAAGACTGCTCACTAGTGCTATATGCTGCTTCAAAACTAACCTTATTCCTGGCAGTGGGGTTCTAGTTCTGCAAGTTGTTTAAGTCTGCTATCTGTAGAGTAGCTCTGAGGGAACGAGGTTTGTTTAGCTTGGAGAAGAGGACTTAAATCAGGGGTTTAATTACAGCTCTCCTAGTGGGTACAAACCGAGAAGGTGAAGGCAGTCTCCCCTCAGAGGTACACACTGAAAGGAGGAGAGGCAGTGGGCACAAGCTGCAGCAAGGGAAATACCAACTGGACAGAAGGACAAAGCTCTTCACCAAGAGGGTGATCAAGAAACAGGCTACCCTGAGAGGCTAAGGTTTGTCTTCCTTGCAGGTTTCCAAAACTTGAGTGGAATAAGGGTCTGACCAACCTGATCCTTGCTGACAGCTTTAGGCAGCTCCAAGTGAAGTCAGGGAGAGGAACCACAGGCACATATTTTACTCTGGTGGTCTTTTTCTTGGGCACAATGGGGAACCTCTGTGCTTCATGAGACACGAGCATCACCCAGCATAAGGTTGCTTCTTTGGAGTCTTCAGCTTGACTTGGTGACACATGCAGGTAGCGCAGAACCACAGTGTCTGACATCCCAAATGGAGGTGTGTACCACTCCAAAACACTGCATGGCCAGTGCCTAAAGTCTTGTCTGGTCTGCCTGGGCTTTAAATCACAGATGCCTGTCAACAAGATCCTTCACGATAATGAAGATCAAGCAAATGTTTATTTAATTTGGGGTTTGGAGTAACCGCAAGATTCACTAGAAAATGTCAGTCAGATATAGATTCTGTCAAGATCTAAATTTCTGTGGTAGGGCACAAACCAATGCATTTTCCTCATGCTAAATACTTGAGCTGTGAGCTACAAAATTCAGTGGAGGAAACTAAAACTGAGCTTTATTCCCTGTGAGACAAGCACTACAACCATCAGCCTACAGAACCATTGTCACTCTTTTTCTGCCTGGTGAGTAGTTGAATGGAGTGTGGAACAGCTTCATCAAGGCAATGCCAGGGACCTGCTACAGCAGAATTCCTCATCTTAGGAAAGAGGGGATTCTGACCCCACACTGGGAGTTTGTCCTATGTCCTGTGCTATAGAGCATCCAGGGACAAGGAGGATACAAGTTTGGTTGACACTTACATTTTTGCCTTTGCTAAAAATGCTGACAAACTACTGAAAGTGATTTATTTCAGATCGAGTGAAACAATTCTTTTTAATTTAGATTTCTGTGTGTTTGTTTGGGGCACCCAAAGCACCCAAAACATTGCTTTTCCTAAGCCAGTAGCTCCATAGAGGAAAGCGAGGGGTTTGGTGATCAAAAACCCCAAACCAATTAAAATGTTTTGTTTCATTTGGCCAACTAAACAAAAACAAAACCCCAGTGAATTGCTCATGCAGCCCTGAAACACTTAACCCTTTCACAAATGGGTGTCACAAGGGACAGATGAATTATGCATATTGCTGTTTAATTTAGTGTTGTGGCGCAGCTGCAAACTGTTTGTCTACCAGAAAACAGAATAGTGTTTGAGAAATAGCTTTACAAATTAATCTATGCTTTTAAAGCTATGAAATGCATATGTTTTCACAGAAACTGAGCCTAAAACTTCTGGTTCTCTCTTACTGCGTCTTGTGGTTAAGCAGACGTTTTACTGGTCTGGAGTAAGCAGAATTAAAATGTAACTATTACCAAAATATTTTTTTTTCATATACCACTCAGTCTTCTCCTCTGCTTGTTTAAAATAACAACAAAATTTTAAGCCCTGCAAGAATTTCATTTTTTTCTAGCTCATGTTGCAGTTCAGTTTTGCTGTACTATTATAGCTTCATTCTACCCTATGCATCTTCTTTAAATTATCGATTTGGTTCCCTCAAATAAGCAGACTGTTTAAATTAAAAGATGCCAGAGTATTTATTATGTTACCCCTATACCTACCTCTATCATTCCCCTAAAGATTATTTAAAGATCAGGAAATTCTCTGGAAAACTCAATCTTGCGTTGAAACCCCAGCTTATTACGCTTTTTAAAATGTTGCTTTTTCAGCATAGAGAAGGATGTGCAATTTGGTGTAGGAAAGTATATTGCTACCAACTGAAGTCTATCCCAGCTAATGTGGGACTCCAGGAGAAGCTGGTTTTCTCAGGATAAGCCAGTCCCCTTAGGCACTCTAGCCAATAGAAAGAAACATCTTCAGGAGGTGATTCATCATGTCTAAAAACAAGTGCCTAACATGGGTGAGCTGATGAGCTGACTATTTCCTGTCTTTGATTATATAACATACAGAAATTTTGATTTAGACAGCTAGTTCTTGGAAGCAAAGTGAAGTAAAATGAATTGGGTTCATTTCCCCTGTGCTTGTGCACACTGTAAATAACAAGCACACTGACTGGGGAAAGCCCAACAAACCAGGCGGGTTGGTCGTGATTCAGCAAAATCTTGGAGCATTTGCTTGCATCCCACTCTGTCTGAATCTCCCATGCTTAGGTCTTCATGTATTTTCCAGGGTAGACATATAAATAAATGATGTTCCTCGATCAGGTCTGTAGTGTAAGTTTATTTTTGTTAATTGTGCCTGATGGTGCTTAAGAGATAAGTCTAGAAAAGCTAATGGACTTAAATTTTGGTGATAACTTAAAGAGAGCTTTAAGTTTGGTGATAACTTCCTAGTTTCAATGTCAGTAGACCTATTGAACCATTTGCAGTAAATATTTGTAGTTAAGTGCTTTGTTAGGTCAGGATTAATAAAAAATAAAAAATCTGGATGATAATGCTTATCACTAACTTTTTATTTTTGTTGTTATTTACTTTAAAATTTAAGATTGTTTTCAAAAACATATGTATATATGCCTACTTCAGGAAGCTGTGTTCCTTTGATTTTTTCTACTTTCTTAAGCAAACAGTCTTGGTTGTTCTGAGTTATTAATATATCATTTACTATTTACAAAGGGGAAGATGCCACAGAGCTTTCCTATATCTATATCTTTTCAAAAATATTTTATGTGTATAATCAAAAGCAGCAAAATATTTACTTCCAGTATAAACTAAGCTATGATTTCAGCTACATATTCTTTGAGCTGGCATTTACATTTACTGCCAAAACATCTACTGGTAATAACCTCTCTGTATGCTTAGTCCTAGGTAAGATCCGAAGTGCTGTTGGAAGTGCTCAGCTCCTCATGTCTCAGAAATTCCAGCAATTTTATTGGCTCTGTCAGCAAAATCTGGTAAGTCACCATGTCTGGCCATTCTTGAAGAGTTTATGACTACTCATACTTAATATTCCACAAAATGTAACTGTAAATTTTAGAATTGAATATCTTTACTTCAAAGGCAACAACAAAAACTGATGTAGTGTACCCAGAGAGTAGCATTCTGAAATGTCATTTTCATGTCTCACATTTGTCTTATTGTTCCTTTTTTTTTTTTTAACTTAATCTTTAAGTGTAGTGTTAGTACATTTTTTTATTAAAGCCAACATGTAGTTTCAGTAATTTTAGTCTAGTTGGGTGTTGTCTTCTTTTTTTTCTTTTGCTGTCTTTATTTAAAAAAAAAAAATGAGAAGGGAACAAATGCAAGTTTTCTGAGACATAATATTATGGCTTATTTCTGTTAAACCCTAAAATAGTAACTGTATTTCTGGTAAGAAAGGAGGAATTTTTCAAATTATAGTAGGCAGAGAATAGTAGGATACATGATGCAGCTTTCTACCTACCTGAAAATAGGACTGATGTTGGAAATGGGAACATTCATATTGTTCATGAAATTGGGTTTTATGATTTGCATTGCCAATTATATATAAGATGTCCTAGGGCTAAAGGAACAGATGCAGTATATTACTTGTAGGAGTTACTGCTATTGTTCTGGAAGTTCATTAGACACTAATTTGATTCGAAATGTTATCTTCGTTAATATGACAGCACTCATCAGTGATGTAAACGTTGTGGCAAGATGATACTAAGCAATAGAAGAACATACTGCTTCTAGCTAAGGCTAGTGGTACAAAACATACTTTCTTTGGCTTACTTGAAAACTAAGTGTAACTTTCACCTCTTGACTGTCCCTACACATCATACATTAAATGTGTTGAATTTTGTTACATGCAGGACAGCAGACATGACCTATATATCTGGTTAGATACATTTCTTTTTCTGTTAGTATTTGCTGCACAATTTTTAAGGTAAAAGTCATTCTGCAGAGACCCATATACTACTTTCCATCCTTAAGGTTAAGTATCCAAAATTCCTGAAACTGTAATCAAATATTGCTGAGAAAGTCATGCCAAAAAAGTCCCACCTTCTGATAGAAAAGGTTAAGATATATAGTCTTCTTTAGGAAAGAATCCAATTATCCACTTCAAAGATTCTGTCAAAACAAGAAATTTAATAGCTATCACAGAATGACAGAGGAAATATGCAAAGTCAGGCAAGCAGATGACCACATTTGTAGTATCAAATATATCATGTGTATTACTATTAATACGTTATTTTTTTTTGATAGTGAAAGAAGGGAATCTTCATCAATGCCTAGAAGTTTCTTACTGCAAATTCCAAAGTGTCTTCCATTACCTGATTGATTAAGCTATGCAAACTAAGATTTGGAGAGCCTAACCTCCATTGCACTTCATTTATCTTCGAGTGGGTCCAACACTTGTGCTTGAGAGCATTGCCGTAATAACAAGAGCAGCTCCTGCTCTGCACAGCCATCGGCAGTTTGGAAGTGCTGACAATTCGTTACTGCAAAAGCAGTAGGAGAAATCTACCGCTTTGCAGATAACATGACCAAAAAATGGCAATGTTTTCTCTCCTTCTCGTTTGGATAATAAACCTTTGAACTCCTTAATGGCAGCTTTACCCAATTCTGGATATTTCAGCTCTGAATATTCTTCAGCTTCATTAAATCAGCAATGGGCTCTGCAGAAAGCAGCAACTGCAGAACCGGACTTCTAGCTCGTTCATGTTTTGAGGCTTTTCTTCTTATGCTTAATGATAGAGGGTGGTTTTTTGTTGTTGTTGTTGTTGTTAAATAGTCACTTAGTGCTTATCTACAGCAGGCTTTACATATTCTCCAAAGGCAGCATCTTGGTGCCCCATGGGAATGCTGGCAGATAGCAGCCAGTTTATGAAGTCCCCCACTGGAGAACAACTAGTGCTTACAGGGCTACAGCACAGCAGTTTCTGTAACAGTATTCAACAACAATAACCATAAATGTACAACAGAGAACAACAGCATCTACTTTTGCCAATACAAAAATGCAGCAAAGTTTTAGGAACAGGAACGTACTTACTCAAACTGAAATTTAACCGTTGCCTATGGATGTTTCTAAAGGGTCACAGGAACTTCAGGCAACATATTTGATGATGCTATTGGTTAAGATCTCTCCTCAGAGTAAATTCGTACAACTGGACTTTTTGTCAGGGAATGTAATGACAGGACAAGGAGTAACTGTTTTCAACTAAAAGAGGGTAAGTTTATATTAGATATTAGGAAGAAATTCTTTACTGTGAGGGTGGTGAGACACTGGAACAGGTTCCCCATGGAAGCTGTGGATGCCCTGGAGGTGTTGAAGGCCAGGTTAGATGGGGCTTTGAGCAACTTGGTCTGGTGGGAGGTGTCCCTGCCCACGACAGGGGTGTTGGAACAAGGTGATCTCTAAGCTCTCCTCCAACCCAAACCACTCTATGATTTTCTGATTTTTACAAGAATCTGGCTGGCTATCTCACACAGTACATGGTTCCCAATAACTAGAAAAAAAAATACTAATAAATTAAATCACTGATTAATGACTCCTCCCTGATGAATTATTCACATTATCTCTTGTAATACCCTGCTCTTTCTTTGAAGTGTCCTCCTCCATACCCTAGTCAGCACAGATCCTACTCAGCTCTTGAAATCATCTCTTGGTGTGTCAAGGTTGCAGGCAAAAACAGAGCATCATGAGCACGGGCCAGGTACTTTTTGCTAGCTTTAGGCTTCCCTCGGAAGGAGGCTGCAAAGCTGAATTCCAAATACGATACAAATAAAAGAGCCACTTCTGAAAAGAAGCAGGTTTAAGCCACTCTTTTCAAAGCCCAGTTAGCTGTAATAGTAATCATTTTTTGCTAGCGTTTATCCACGGGCTGCGAATCCATAAATGATAACAGCAGGAGGCAGCCCTCTTGTGTCCGCACAATGCACTGCACGCTCCTCTCCTCCCAGCTGCTCTGGAAGCTGTGCTCTTCGGCATCAGGGATGAGCAGAGCACAAAGGTACAGAAGAGCAATTAGCCTTGATTCAGAAGGCAATGACATTTCAATGAGTGGCATCATTTTGTGGCTGTTTAGAGGAAAGTGGGGAAAAGGACTGAGGAGACCAGGCCAGAGAGAAGAGATCGCAGTGCAAGACAGATTGCTGTGGGACTGTCCTGACAAATTTCACACTAGGAATTGGTTCTTGAAGCCTCTGATATTGACCTCTGTACAATAACTAATACCACTGACACACACTGTAAATAGTTTTGGAATAAATTGGGATCTACCCAACACAGACATTTTCAGTGAACACTAATCTGGAGTTGCATCATGTTTGCCAGAAGTCTGTTATAATCTGTACTGGAACTTCTGTTAAACCCCAAACTCCCTATGAAATGGAAACTCTTCTAGCAAGGGTTTTGAAGTGTATAGGCTTTTAGGCAGGTGTTCTTGGCCTGGGTTCCAAAAGGGGTTTAGGTACGGGCGACACTGCACATCGTCATGCCCAGCTCCAGCCACTCAGCTCCCACAGTGGTCTAAACCCAAATTTAAGTAGCAGTTCCCAGTATAATACCCCTAGGAATGAATAAAATTCTGATTTATCTCTCTCCCAGGTTTTAGATAACTGTGTGGAGCTATGATCACTACCTAAAATGTCCTCATCCATTAGATTCCAAGAATATAGGGCACAGAGCCTTGCTTCATCAATAACACCACAGTTTATTTATTACTCAGTAAACTAGCCACTACAGCTTTTGCCTAGTGAGGGCGAAATCATGAGCTCCTTTGGCCTGATTTCAACTGCATCTCTCCCAGCTCCATTGCAGAGACCTTAACTACTTCCTCTTGCCCTGGGAGATTACTTCTCCATCATCTTCATAGAGATGTTTACCAGTTAAGCCCTATTTCACTAAAGTGACAAACCTGTCTTCTTGAACAGTACCAGTTCTCATAAAACATGAGGTACAGAGTCTGTATGCTACCTTTTAACGCAATTTTTATCCAGCATTAACGTTTGGTTAATAACCAGGTTATTAGCGCCACCTAATGCAGTACCTGAGAATAATACCTGCCCAGTTCCTGAGCATGATTCGACCCCATGGAGAACAAAATCCTAACATACCCACCCGGATTTTAACGCTTACACACATGTTTGAAAACCCAAGACAATGTAAACATCGAATCCAGCACAAGTTGACAACTTCCCCGTCGTGTTGCTTTGTCTTCTCCTCAGCTATCGCAGATGTAATTTTTAACCAGAAATACTTCAGGCTTCCTGGAATACAAACCACATCCCCATTTCCTTTAATAATTAGCAGAGAGAGGTTGTCAGCATGTGCTACATTTTAGAAATGCAGATCAGCACAGCAGATGGTGTTGAGGAGCTCTCCGTGCTGCACGGATGCAGAAAGGCTAGCGCAGGACATGTAACTTGTTCGTGTTTGGGTTGTGTAGGAGGCACAGCTTCCCAGGCACAGCTCCCAGCTGCAGAGCATGTGTAGCCTTAGCCCTGAGCAGCACTGCAGCAACAGCATCCGGCACGGCTCCATTCCTGCCTCAGAGGACTTTGTTTAAAGCCTCCTGCTCTATTCATGCTCTCTCCTTTGTGCGTGACAGGACCCGAGTGCCATGCCGAGACCAACTTCCCAGGACCTCGCAGGTTTCTGGGACTTATTGCAGCTCTCGATTGAAGATGTCAGCATGAAGTTTGATGAACTGCACCAGCTGAAACTCAATGAATGGAAAATAATAGAATCACCTGAAAGGAAGGTAAGCAGACCGTGGACAATACCATTTACTTCCCACTTATAGTACTGTGGTCTCCCTGTGTTAAATCCAGTAGTGAAGTGTAGAAGGTTTCTAGCCCAAAGATAGAAAACACCTAACTGGTATGGCCCAATTTATACATGGAAACCTTCATCAGGTGTGAGGGGGTTTTATTTTCTTTTTAGTAATGTTGAGCTGAATTGTGTAACAAACAAAATGGATTTTGCTAAGTCCTGTTTGTCTGCTCTATAACATTTGTGTTGAAATTATTTGGATTCACATTAAAAAGGCTACAACTGAAATATGTTCTGATTAATTCAGACTGAGGACAATAGCCCAATTATTCAGTCAAGGTAAACTGCACCATGCTGCTCCATTTGGGCCAGCACAAACCTGAGCATTACGGTGCTTAATCCTGCCCACAAGAGATGACTGGTGCTGGAACACGAGTGAGACAAAAGCATATGACAAAGCATAGCGCTGGTCAAACTAAAGCTTGGCTATGAAAGTTTGGGGGAGAATTTCTGGCAAACTGCCTGCACCTCTGTGGTGCAGCTTGGGAAACACCCCTGGCCACCAGGCTTCCAAAGCAGGTGGCATCATGGCCACGAGCACAATGTAAACCTGAAACTGCCTTTCCCCTTCCCAGAGCAACTCCCAGCCCCGCTCCCAAATTATCCCACTGCCCTTGCTGATTATTATATCAGTCAGATGAAGGCAGCATTTGGTTTGAGTCAGTACTGTTGGCCTCAGGTGAATACTTGGTTGGTTTGGGAGGGATTAGGAGGCATTTTGACAACTCTTTCATTTCTTCATGCTCCTCTTGGATTTTAATTTTCAGCCAACTGATTGGTGGATGGTGAGTTTGCAACTCTTGCTTACTAGTGACAATTGGAAGTAAGAAATTATTGTAGTGACAGCAACAGTGGTGTTCCTGAGAGCGAAATAATTAAAAGTGAAAAAATAATAAGATGGGACAGCAGGAATGGAGCCCTTATGTTCCTGTCTAAAAACAGGAAATAAAAAAAATAAAGACTGGAAGAGCTGACTGTCATGGAGAACAGCATTTTAGGCTGCTGCACTGTTCTTGTTGAGTTGAGAACATTGAAATATGTTCTTAAATTTAACTCTAGTCTTGGCTAATGCATTTTGGTAGTAGACTCAGAATTTAAAAAAAAAAAAAAAAAAAAGTAATGATGATTCTGCAAACCACAGGTGTATCCGTTCTTTTTTTATTATTATTTGAATCCTGCTGTGCCTCAAATTAACTGTGTTCTCCATAAGGAACAGCCCATACTCTGAACTATTACAACCACTGTAAGTGATCCAGCAGAAAGATATATCATAATAACCATACAATACATATGAAGTTGTGGAATCTCCATCTTCGGAGATATTCAGCCAAGTATTAAATATGATGACAAAAAAAGTGTTTTAACTTCAAACTTGAGTTTAATTTCAAGTGGGCTTTGAATAGAGTATTGTACTGAATCATCTCCAGGGGTCCCTTCCAACCTAAACTATTATATGATTCTGTGATTCTGCAATATCTTTTTAAGGTCCTTATGTGATATTCCACAATCTATAATGGAGTAAAATATCAATTTCATACTTCAGAAAAGTTCTTGATATAAAACCTGCAGAAGCCATTTACAGCTACGTTGGTAGCAAAATCTATTGACTTTCACTTTATAGTTTGCTAATTCTTCAGTATAATTTTCTTTAAAATGGTCCAGGCTGACAAGGAGAACAATCAGCCTATGTTCTCTCTCTGGTTGGTGCTTGCATGTTTCCATTTAGCAATTCATAGAGGAGAGTAAACTAACAGACATGTATACACAGCTGCTATCTCATATCCAGCTGAGGCTAAACTCAGTATGATTAATTTAATTAAAAATTCTGTCCTGCTAATCTTAGACAGTCTTTTCACTTGATCAAACCACACAGATGCGCTGAATTCTTATTGGAGAGCCAGTGTGTGTTTCTGTTTATAATGAATGTAATAGTGTGTCAGCTAAAACTAAATAAATTCATGTGAAAGCGAGGTATGTAGACTGCATGTGTAGGACACCTGTAAGTACAGTAAAAGGAAGCGTAGCTATTTGAAAGCACAGGACGACCGAATTTGTGCTGAAGTAATGGTTTTCTGTCAGTGTTTCTAGAATGGGTAGCACTTCACATAATCCATTAATCAGCTGATCTGAGAGCACAAAGTGAGCATGCTTGATGTATGTAATGAGTATTTTGCTTTGTATGTCTTCAATTTGCATGTTCTGCTGATGGTATCTTCCACACGCCATTCACCTTGAACTCATTCACCTCCTATTGCAGGAAGAAAGAAAGGTTCCTCCTCCTGTACCAAAGAAGCCCCCAAAAGGAAAATTCCCCATCACAAGAGAAAAATCTCTGGACCTACCCGACAGGCAGCGACAAGAAGCCAGAAGACGGCTCATGGCTGCGAAGAGAGCAGCATCTTTCCGGCAGAATTCAGCCACAGAGCGTGCAGACAGCATCGAGATTTACATCCCAGAGGCTCAAACCCGGCTTTAAAGACAGAATGCTGCAGAGTTCCTTTTTTAAACAAAATGCTTGTACAGTTTGTCAATTACCTGGTAATTTTTGTCTCATTCTCTCCACTAAATATGCCCTTGCTGTTGTGTTCTTTGTGCCATAAGCACAGTGGAATGCTTTTGATTTCCTCAGAATTTGCTGAGCTCACCGCAAGAACGACTTCTTTTGTATTTATTGTCTGACTTACAATCAGCTACAATGGATAGGGCTTGTCGAGACCTGACTTATCCAGTATATTCTCAGAGGACAACAAGAAACACCTCTTGAGATGGAACCCAGCTTACTTTTTTGTTATTTATATTTTTATAAAATGTGTGATAATTAGGGATAAGAATAACAAACTTATAAATGGGTGCATCTCACCATTCACTAGAGGCATTAGCTAATCCAAGTAGAAGGTGCTACAAATGTAAAGAGCAGGAAAGAAAGAACCCATTTATCTCTCTGACCTCCAGTTTCTTTTCCTAGAACCCAGCTAAAATATTTACCCATGTGCTCTGCCACTCTCCTCATCTTTGTTACTGCAAAATAACATTAGGCCTCTCATGTCATGTCAAGTTTCTGGAGATGAACAGGGATATCCAGCCACTAAAACTCCAAAGTTCATCAGAAACCAAGAAGCATACAAGTCTGGTGGTGTTGGGAATGCCCACTGAGAAACGTTTGCTGTTAGCAGTGTAACAACACTTTGAAACCTAAGCAAAATTATAATGCAAGAGGACTCGAGTGATGGGTGAAAGGAAAATGGAAGCCTTAAAAAGTTAGATCTTCTGTAGCAAGATGTGTAAAGAAAAAGTTATACTTACTCCTTTGGAACACTCATCACATTTTTAACAGTTCTTTTATGTGTTAACGTTTATTTTATAAACCTTCTCTCTTTTATTTCAAGAGCTGCGCTACATGTAATATTTCAAACTCTCAAAATGTTATATCAATTGAGTTTCCAGGGTATCCTTGAGAAAAAAAAAAAAAAAAAAAAAATCTTGCTTGTTTAAAATGCCAGTTGTGATGTTGTAAACAGTTTAAGAAATATGAATGTGAGTGGTAAGTATATCTAAGTTTAAATGGTTATGTTAAGGTAAAGGTGAACTGTGGTTTACAGTTGTATTTTTTTTAGAACTATTTTTCTATGCAGTATCACTTACAGCAAGAATAAGCTTCTTGCTTGCTTCAGACGTAACAAACATGACTCAAGAGAAAACTGATTTCCAGCCATGGAATATAAGGAAAATAATGTATTTTCAAGCCTCTCATTATCAGAAGATAGAAGTGGTGACTCCCACAATTAAGAGGCTTTAAATCAAAACAAATTGAGATAGAATTATGCCACTTCACCTACCTTCCAGAGCCAAGTGAGCAACCCAGCACTTAGAAGTCTTCAGGTGAAGACGCAATAAGATAAGTAACCCACAGACTCCGACCCAAGGTTGGAACGCTACTGAATACTACTTTAGGTCAAAACAATATTAACACAGTAAGACAGACAGTCCCATCTACTGCATTTCCTGTTTACCTGCTTTAACAAATGCAATGTATTTAGCCATAGGCAGAACAGCTATTAAATTATACTCTAGCACTTTGGTTCTTCACCTGACAAGCACTTTAAATCCGTGTCCCACACACCCTGCAGCCTGACAGATGACTGAAAACATGAATTATCATAGGTTATGCAGATCTGACATTGCTTCTAATCTGTTTTGGTTTGGTTCTGCTTTTTTATGTTGTTTTTGTTTTTCTTTTTTATCTTTTTTCCTACAGTGCATAGTACTAAGCATGAGTTCTGTCTTTGGAGCACAGCTAATAAAGCACGTTTAGCTTCAAGATAGGAATCTTTAGAGATGAAGTTTTGAGATGTCTCTGTGAGGAGAAAGCCCTGTAAATTGAGCCTGATATCTGGTATATACTTTGCCAAATAGCCTTAAACCATATTTGGAAGCAAAAACCAAGACGAATGTATATCCTTCAAAAATGCAAAAAAAAAAAAAAAAAAAAAAAAAAAGAAAAAAAATTCCCTGAAATATTCTTCTATAGATGGAAACATTATCTTTCCCATCCCTTGTGTTTTCAAGGCATTTTCTATTAAGGAAAGAGCTGAATTCTGGGTAGTGTACAATATTGATACTACTTCTATATTTGTTGTACTATTTTAAATACAAATGTACTTGCAGACACTGTCATCTTTAGTGTCGAAAACTGATATATTATTTAATGTGGAGCTGCTATTTAGAAATATCCACATAAAACTAAAGCTAGTGTCTTTCCTAGTTTTAGGAAATATAAAATCGGCACACACAACTAAATATATAGAGCTGTTATATACATATATGGCAGCTGATACATTTTCTCTAATTTCCCTGTACACTTCACACTTGACTTACTCTTTTGAAAACTCCTATCTGCAGGGACAGCTCACGTGATAAGACAAGTCGCATTTGATCCTGCCACTAATCAGACTTTAAAAGTCTGACAATTGTAAAGACAAATCATAAAAAAAAAAAAAAAAAAAAATTACAGATGTGCTTAGATCCCAGTTGACCTAATAATGCTTACTTGGGGCAGTCCATCTAAGTTTTTAATTTAGAATCATATTTTCATTGTTTTTTTGATATGTTACAATTTTAATGGATGTTCTCAGGCAAAAATAGGCCTGCAAGAATGATGCCAACCCTGTATTTTACATTTCCCATGCCATTATAAGCAAATGTTCAACATAAATGTTAGATGCATATGATTTCTGTTTGTTCCACCTTTGTTCCAAAAAACAAGAATGGAAAAAAAAAAAGTATCAAAATTTAATTAGAAGCCTACTGAAAGATTTGATAATATGTTATCTGTGCATGTTATATTTCAAAGTGCAATATATTAAATTCTTGTACAGGTAACATTCTATCATAGAAGGCAAGAAAGCCATTTCTATCTACATATTGTACATTTTGTTAGTTTAGAAAAATAACATTATGCTTATCATACTTGTGTTGCAAATAAATCAAATTTTTTCATTCCCTGACATGAGAAACACAGCACATGGTACCTTAACATAGAAACAGATCAATTGTAATCTGACCCCACATCATAAAAATAGAATTCAGTATAAAACCAATGCAGGAGGAGCATAAATAAACATAAAGATAGAAAGTAGAATACTTTCTACTTAGAGACATCATGGAGTACATCCACACAGAACAGCCAGATACAGCAAAATGGTCTAGTATTTAACTGAATACTAATTGGACTAATATTTATTTTAACTGATAAAAATTATAGAAAGTCTCTGTTCATTTCTTCATTGCCTGTAAAACACAAGTATAATAAACAGAATTGTGAAAAGTTAAATAAAGAAAAAGACCTGACTGGTTGATATCTGCCATACTTATTTTTTGCTTTGTATATTTTTTTAGATTTGAAATTCTTTGTAAATTGGTGAAGTATATTATGGAGTGTTTTACTATTTCTTGTTGACCTGATCAGAATGGCCTTTGGCAGTGTGCAAAGACTAATAATGTTGTACAGTTTAATACCAAAAAAAAAACATTTTAATTCATGCTTAAACCTTGTCATGATGTTAGATTTGAGATTAACCAGGAAGGAATTAAAGCGTGCATAGGAAGGTGTGTGGATTTCATGTCTATATAATACATTTCATATAATATAAATTATTTGTTTTAAAATAAGCCCATGTCCTGCTGTATCAGTAAATTAATACTCTACTTTCTACTCCTTTGGCACTGCATCTAGTGAGGGAATTTTTGGTCATTTTGTGGTTAGCAAGGCGAATACTTTCTTCCTAAGTGATTGTGTGCCATAAGTGACCTGCGGTCTCTCCAGGCCCTACTGCGATCGGTGGAGTGGCATCCTTCCAGATGCACTCATCTCAGCTGTTTGCATCATTGGATGCTTGCCTTGGAGCTTGCCTCTTGAGCTTGCCTTGGCTGGCCAGTGGGTTTAGATGTCCTTCCTCTTTGGCATTACAGGCAGGGTACACATCAGAGCTTGACCGAGGTATGGTTTGTGCACGGCCATTCGAGCGCTTGAATTTGAGCTGGTAGCTCCAGGTGCCAGGGTGTGTGTGCTGAAAAGCCGTGAAATCCTGTGGAGCGGGAGCCTTTGTATTAGGCAGAGAGCTGAAGTGAAATGCGAAGCAGTGTTACTCCCATTGCTGTTCCCAGAGCAGATGGCTTTGAGGTGACACCATGGCAGGCTACATTCAAGGTGAGGAGCAGGAGTAAACTCGTTAATGCCTAGAGAGGTGCTTCCTGGCGTATCGCAGGTCGACTTACATTTATACAGTGCCTTTCATCCAGAAGGATCTCCAAGCACTTTATTAGCTGACATGCAATCCCCAGGTCTGGCCCCAGCTGGTGCCGGGACGGTGGTCACCCTGCCTGCAGCTGGACACTGGCCTGGGGACCTGCATGGACAAGGGCTCTCCTGCCTGTCCCCATGCTGCCGGGGAGCTTCCTTCCACATCACCCTCCCAGCACCCAGGGAGGACCCACATGGTCCACACCTGTGCCAAATGAGTAGGGAATACTTGATGAAGCAAGAGGAAAACCTGAGCAAAGCAGGGGGAGAGGGTGATGCTGATCGTGTCCCTCCAGGATGTAGGCAGGGATAGAAAAACATCAAATTACATTTTCAGAACAGTCTCTGCCTTTTCTGTTTGTGACAGCAGCGAGGTCCTGGCGATGAAGGAGCTCCACCAGGAGGACACCTCGGGGAGCCAGGAGAGCCCTGGGCAGTGGTGAGCGCAAGAGCTGAGCCCTCTTGCTCAGAGATCTCAGCAGGTCTCTCCTTCACAAGCGCATCCCCCGTGGCTTTTTTAACCAGAGAGATGGATCTGGGGCACGTGCTGCAAAAGCAGCCACCACGAGTTGCACAACTTCAGAGTGCCCTATTCTCTCCCCTTCTTCCCTCTAGCCAAGATAGCATGAGGGATAACATGGAGCACAGGATTTAGGCATAAGGATTATGCTTTGGTTCAGGCAATTGCTCTGTATTGAGAGTCGGCTCTAACCCTAAGGGTTCTTTGTATGACAGAGCAATGGGGACACCTCTCAGCACTGGCAGGAGAGGCAGATCAGAGGCAGCCATTTCACACTGCAGATAACAGAAGGAGGATTTTATACATATATACATAATAATAATTTTTCAGCATCACAGTTCCCAGACTGTTGGACCCAGGAACCACAGTCAAGGCTCATGTTCTTGCAGACTGTGTGGCTTCCTTGCAGCTGAGCCATGGCACTGCCATGTGCCGGGCCAACTGTCCCATGCAGTCCCGTGGCCCATCTGCAACTGCTCGTCATGTTCACCTCCAGGGACCATCTTTTGGGAACAGCTGTTTTATGGCATATTCATATGCATATGCAGACTCCGGGCAAGAATTAAGCCCTCTGTATACATAGAAATTGCTTAGTTTTTCTCTGTAATGCAGCTACCTCTATGGTGTAATGCTGCAGCTGTTTAACCACATAATAGGCTATTCGGGACAGCAAGTAGAAAACTGAAATTGAAATGGAAACTTGCCCAAAAGAGAATTTGGACAGAATATTTAGGCTGATTCAGCTCCCCTTAACAAAATAAAATTCTAATAGCTGCAAGAGGCCATGACATTCATTATATCTAAAAACCATATTCCAGTTCCCTTCTTATTAAATGTATATCACATTTTATAAATTATGATCACACAAAAAGACTGCATGTTCAGAGAACCTCCTTTCCACACATGGGTGTTTCTGCCATTACCATCCATTGCTGACACAGAATTGGGCTTCTGAAGTCACATCACAGATAATACAAATTAGTGTGTCTACACAGTTTGCACTTGAACTGAGCAAACAGATCAGTTTTCATCAGCTGGCAATTTAATTCTCTATTTTATTAAGGCCAAATTGTTATTTTTCTAAATTGGTGTTGCTGGAGGGGATTTTTTACTTCTCTAATATAAAAACATGAATATTTTCACTAACATTAAATGAAGTGGAGGTTTATTTGAAGGTATGGTCATTATTCACCAATACATCCTGTTAAGTAAGAATTTTTCTTCTCCTTCCCTTATTCTTCTCTCATTCAGCACAACATTCCCCATTCTTAAAGATGAACTATCATTAAAATGTCTTATTAGTGAGATGAATTATGGCAGAGCTTTGGCCTGTGTTCTTATCTCAGTTGCATTAGAGAATATATAATTCTTCTTAGAATTATATAAATGAAATCTGGAAGGTCAGATTTGGACCAATAAAATTCAGGTCAACATCTGACTCAGCAAGCCCTGCTGAGGTAGGAGGGACTTACTGCAAGTGTTAGCTACTGCACAATGGTTTTGTAGGATGTGGTTCTTCCTTTCAAGTCAGTCACAATCGAGCAGAGGGCTTGCTAGTAGGTTCAAGTCTCTGACCATAGTTCTCACAAAGAAATATTAGCTTTGTTTATAGTTAGCAGTGGAATCCACATGCTCATATCCATGCTTTGATTTGTGCTCTGGAGGTTTAAGAGTATGGCCATCTCATTTTAAAAGGGCTCCGCACGTATGTATTCTTTAGTCCACTTTAGACATTAATTTCCTGAATTAACAAAATTTCCCTTTCAAGAAATCTGACTTATACTGCTCTAGAACTGTTCTTTCCTGAAGAAAAGCCACTATGACTGTGCAGGATTTTCTGCACAGAGACAAAACACGTATTTTCATTTGCCCTGTGACATGCCAAAATAAACAAATGTGTGGCCTAAGGACTAAATTAAATGCCTCCTATAGAATTTCAAGGAATGTTAGAACCAGGAAACTAGCTGTTTAGTTATCATTAAAAGTATATATAAATATATATAAATATATATATACATAAGAAATCATATCAACAATGAGGATGAACTGAGTGCCAAATATTCACCATCTGTATAAAGCTACACTTCACTAGAATTAAACTATTTTATGTAATTCTCTTTCTCATGCTTTTATGGTTCTTTTGATAAATTCTATTTAGTAGCATGCAGGATACCTAAATTGAATGTACAGTATGTTGTTTCATTGCTACAATAATTTCTTGCTTCTCAGTAATATCTTCTTTACCAGAATGTTATTTGTTACTTTGAAGACATATTTGAGAATTGTTTTATTATTGAGTTATTCTTTTTCATGGTTCTCTACTCACCTCCAGCTGATTGTAAGAAAATGTGCTTCACTGTTTTGCCCCATGGCTCTTTTATGAAGCTGCCTCTTTCAATTGGTTTATGTATTGTTTATGTTCATCTCCTGTAAATAATTCTGCAATTAAATTTTTTGAGAAAAATAGAGTATACTCTTTATTATATTTAAAATTTTGCATTAGTTAAAATATTCCATTTCCAATTAGGCAATTTGTAGACCACACTAAATTATTACTTTAGCCATGTAGAATTTTGAGTAAAAAAAAACTGTAAATTCATTTTCAATAAAATATTTTGATTGGGTTTTATCTGAATTCAAAGGAAGGCATTTAAAATCTGAAATAAATCTGAAATCTGAAATAAAAAATCTGAAATAAAAAATCTGAAATAAAATCTGAAATAATTTGGCAAATAATGGCTGTGCAACACTATCAATACGTTTTGATTAACACTATCAGCAGAGAATATCATGCACTGGTTTTAACCATTGCGTGTCATTAATAGAAAGAATAATAGTCTCTTTTCTGTGTAAAATATCTGATATTGAATGTAAAGCATTTGTTATAAGGCAGAAGTAACTGGAAGACTGTTTTGGAAAAGTGAATCCTGGAGGGTCTCTGTATGTTTTTCTTTGTTTGTTTTAATAGCCAAAAGGAACTTTGAGCCCATTTTATGTTTTTCAGCTCCCTCCAGGGCAGACAAGTCTCCTTCTGGGAATGGCATAAGCACCTTAGCAGAAAATGTGATCAATGCTTTGCATTGGCTACACTTCTTGGTAGAAGTGGCAGAAGTGGCTTCTTCACAGAAGCCATGGTAGGCAAGAAACGAAGATGTGTGGAGTGTCTGAGTCTAAATAAAGGAGGTACAATAAATGCTATGTCAAAGTGTTTAGTTCCTTAAATCATAAGATTTTTTATTGCTCAGTATATACTCATATATATATGCTCATATATACTACCACAACACTTAGGATCCCTAGCTGTGGACCAAGACAACACTGTACATTTGCAAAACAAAAAGATTTCCCTTAACAGGAAGAGTTAACCTAGCCATTAGGTAAGATGCAGCAGACAGAAAGACATAGGAGAAAAAATGAGTGAAACAGCGAGATGCTGTTCGTTAAAATGAGGGGTGGTGGTTGCAGCACTCCAGCAGCCTATCAGTTGTCAATTGTTTCATAGCTATCAGGAAAAAAAAAAAAAAAGAGGATAATGAAGTGGGTTGGAAGCTACCCTCAGGGATCTCTACCCCAGATGGAAGGGAGTCCAAGAAAGATGTTTGTTTCAGATTTAACACAGAGATGATGAATTTTGGCATGAGTGAACTGGAGGTAGAAGCTGACATCTCAGTAATTAACGAATGACGCTAGGTACGCTGTGGACAGGTGGTATACGAAGAAGCTGTGAAAAGTCTTGGCAGTAAAGACCAATAAAATTAAAGATTCTGTACTCTGCTGGCTCATTATTTGTATAAAATAATTTTCATCCTTAATACCTGTCATGGAAGGCTCAAAATTTTCCTGCTGTATGTCAGCAATTCTAATGAAAACAAAACTTCTTTTTGTCTGTCTCCTAGCAGTGGATATTAGGACCTAGAGCATCAGTCCTGTAGTGATATTTTACAACTAAGAAAGACTTTGATCACTTCTAGCTGAAATTCCAATGATGATTTAGCTTGTCTTAGCCTTCTTGACTTCCCTAAAATAGGGTGATCCTTTTTTTTTTTTTTCAATCTGGAAAGGATCTCAAGACTAACAAGCAAGCTGTTTCTTGTACAACAGTATTACAGATGGTTACACATCAGCCTTAGCATTATAAGCATACAAGTATAAATGAGGACAGTCGTTGCTGATGAACTAGTAAGGTCAGTAAAGCTGGAGCATGGATGTGGCATATTTTATTTCAGTTGCTGAACCAAATAATCAGGTGCAGAATACATGTTCTGGAATTAGCATATTTATTCCAGCTGAACTGCATTGACACTGGCAGTGGGTTTGTGGAAGGCTGTTATTGTTTTAATCGTAGCAGCACAGCTGAAGTGTGAAAATTTTGAAATGTAGACAAGTGCCTTACATAACCTATTGCAGCTTTAACATAATCCCCAGACAGATTCTGCAGTGAATTTTTGAACAAACAATTTGTAATGGCCTAATGGATTAGGTAAAAGCAGTAGGTTGTGATAGATCTTCACTTCATTAAGGCTTTTGATAAAGGTCCAATGTAACATTTTAACAGAAAACTAGAAAAATATTATCTAAATGGAGTTGTTGTAAAATGAAATCTGATGCAGCTGAAAATACTATTTTAATTATGTATATATGCTTGACCCATTTTAAAATCAGAAGTGGGAGCAAAAGCAAGAATCCTACAAAAATCTAAGCTGGTCTCAGTCCTAGGCAGTAATTTCACTGACAAATTTGATGAGGGAATCTAAGCTGGTCTCAGTCCTGGGCAGTAATTTCACTGACAAATTTGATGAGGGACTAAAAAATGTAACATTCATTGATGCTGACCTGGGAGAGGTTATAGTTGATATAGAGGATATGATCAAAGTGATCTCCAAAAAAATGGACACCTTTTCTAAATCCAGTGTGATGAAATTCAGTGAAGAAGTAAATGCAAAACTCTATACCAAGAAAGTTGTGATCAAGCTCAGAGGTGACGGAATATATGGTTTAGAAAAAGTAGAGCAAAGATGTGCTGTGGTGGATCACAAGTGAAATAAGAGTCAACATGATGCTAAATCAACGCAAGCTCTTAAAGAAAGGGGAAATCTAATAGTGAATGCATTTGCATATCATTAAATTAGTGTGGCTTAACAAATTACTTTGCTGTGTAATCATCCTTGTATACACAAACTTAAATTGTGGCGCGCACACATTATTGGACTTGACATTGCAGACCAAGTGAAAACAAATTACCCACAGAAAGAATGAGACTTCAGAGACAGAAAAGTCAAACTTGGGTAGCTGAGGCATGCCTTTTCCTCTTCCAACCAAGCTGCTTAACAATAATCTCCATGGCCATTGCATTTTGCTGCATGTCAGGTGTCTAGGGACTTCTAACAGGCTAAGACTATTTAAGGAGTGAGGTGAAAACTAAGCATGTCTCTGTCCTAGGCTTGAAACACAGTGGGGCTGGGGCAGAGGGCAGGGTGCTTTCTGTGTGCGTGCATTTAGGAACCAGGCTGCCATGTCTGGGCAGTGGCAGGATACAAACTCTCTGAATCCCACTGTCTTCAGCTTAGACACTTCCACTCAAGTCCTCTCTGAAGATTGAAATATCTGAAATTATTGTTCAAATCTCAGGCAAAAACTAATACAAAGCGTGAACTAGTGAGATAGGCAGAAGCACATCAGAACATCTAAAAGTGATACTGAACAACCGAGCCGTCAGTTATGCCACTGAGAGAGAGGCAGGTTGAATTCTGGGGCTGTAGGGACATCCTCTGTATGCTACAGAGAAGTGCTTGCTTCCCTCTTTTCAACACTGGCAAGGTTTTGGTTAGAGTATTAAACGCTATTTTGGAGTAATTGAGAAGCACATTGAGAAAATTCAGAAGAAAGCAACAAGTATTGTAAGAGGTTTAGAAAGCATGGCCTAAGTGAACAGAGTTGAGAAAATGGATCAAGAAAAGATTGACTTGTTTCAACACAAGAAAGGTTTTTATGAACTGTTAATACAATTGTTTCCCCCATCCCCTGAAAGAAGGTTATTTTCACAATTAACATAAAAATCTAGCTTTTTTGTTTGTTTGCTTGTGTAAGAGTAGTGAATCCTGGAAAAGACTACTTCGTGCATGGGCTCAGTAATTCAAGGCAGCAGGCATACCTTAGCCAACCTTGCAGACGTGACATTTCAGAATCCCCTGGAGAACCACCAGGGCCACCATGCAAGCTCCAAAAGGGAAGCGTCCTGAGTGCTGGTCCCCAACTCTCACTTGAGGTGAGATCCTCTTTCTAAGCATCTGGCCATTTGCAGGTGTAAAAGAGGTATTCTATTCACCTGCCAAAGCTGCCAGTGCTGCTGAGAGAGCTGGTCTCCCCATCTCTTCCCAGAAGGAGAGGGTGACCAGATGGGTGGATATCAGAAGCTCTCCTGGTCTGTGGCCACTTCCAGTCCTGCAGGACCACCCTGCTCACAGGTACCTCAGCCAGGCTCAGCACTGTGGGATGCTCAGGGCCAAGGCCGGATCCCTGATCCTTTTACTGTGTAGCATGGGTCTGTCAGGTCATAAAGGAATGAAGCTCAGCAGCTCTTGGATAAAAGACCTTAACGCTAAATAAAGAAATTATAGGAAAATGGTAATAGTAGCTGAATCAGTAATGTTCTTTCCTCAGTGTTAGGTTCATATTACTTTTTTTTTTTTCCTTTCTTTTAATAGCTTGCACTGGTTCACTTGAGATGTTTAATTAAGGGGAAAAAAAATCAAAAGAAAGTTTCCACTTCCCATGAGAAGTAACACCACCTCAGTATTTCCCCCTAATGGAAGTTCAGATCCTGATCAAGCTTGGAACTAATGAACTTGCTTAGCCAAAATGTCTTAGAAAGTCCTTGTGGCTGTGGTGTGGTTAATGTATTCCTCGTGACCCACACTAACTCATTTGCATAGGTGTGAGCTATTTAAACAATCCGGAAAAAAAAATACAAGGGGTCTTACTTGTCTCTGGCTAGTTCAAGAAGAACTCATTGCAACTGAATCTCATCCTACTCACTGCAGAACTTGGCAATTAAATGTTTGACAAGGATGGGACTTAGGTCAATGACTTGGAAAATAATGACAAATTTAAATGCAGATCCTGGAGGAGTATATCATAATAGACTACTTCAAACAAATTTAACAAGGAAATTAGTTTTGGTAAAAATCAAGGATTCTAAGTATTAAAAAGTGACATAAAACCAATCATAATAGATGTGATAAATCAGTTTTGCCAGACAGGAAATAAATCACAAGTGAATAGTGAGGGAAGCAGATGAGTGTTATGCTTTGGGATTTCAATATGTCAAAGTAAATTTTGTAAAATATTTATAAATTTATGAAGCATTGACAACATCTTAGAAAAAAAATCTGGTATTTAGAATTTTATGGATGTTTATATTTATATATTTGTATGAGTTTATGTAGCTTTGTTTGTGTGTATGTATATATATACACATATGTATATGTATATATATAATATGTATGTATATATTTATCCATACAGAAATAAACCAAGATCAACTGTAAATTTTATATACATTTACTTTCTTAAAAAGACAAAACTGTTTATTTGGTTTGGTTTTGTGTGTCAGCTATCTGTATGAAGTTGTATGAAGTTGGATGGGGATGAAGTTATTTGTTTGTCCAAGTCACAGGAAGAGGAAATGAAAAGAAAGCTGAGGAGAATATGGCTGAGGAAAGGAAAAACCCATAAAGAAAAAAAAATCACTGACATGAAACATCATTTTTCCATAATTCTGCTTCATGTGAAATAGCATTTTGGGGTTAATTCACATGACATCTATCTCTACAGACAGATCCTAAATCAAATATACACATATTGCACAAGAAATCAAACAGTCTGTGCATGAGATGAGCTAAATCATGAATTTTGATACCTTCCAGCCTGAATTAGAACAGGTAGATGTGCTGTTTTGGGAGAAACTTCTACGTAACCAATTCTTGTATTCCTGCACCCAGGCTCACTCCATTGTCCTGAGAGAATCTTTCCAAAAGACATTTTATCAGCTGACTTATTTAACGTGACATGGAATAAACAAACTTTGCTAAAGCCTCCTCTTTTGTAGTAATGAGTAAGAAGGGACAATTCTCCATAGGATTTTACTCTCTGAAGGTACTAAACCAAAGAAAA
Source organism: Cygnus olor (assembly GCF_009769625.2). Taxonomy (NCBI): domain Eukaryota; kingdom Metazoa; phylum Chordata; class Aves; order Anseriformes; family Anatidae; genus Cygnus; species Cygnus olor. The sequence continues at coordinate 22,101,302 of NC_049171.1, forward strand.
CAGGCTAATAAAAGATAAATGTGAATGTGGAGATAAATGTGAATCTATATCCTTTCAGTTGGAAGGACCACGTAAGGCCATGAATGTACTAGATATGACAGCCTGTGCAGAGGAGCTTCCACGTGTGTGCCATTTCCCCACTCACTTATCTTCAAATATCAAAGTAAAATACATGTAATCACAATGCTGCTGTAAGTTGGGAGTTACAAAGTTCTCCTTTGAATTAACTGGTTTGGAAGGGGATGAGGCAATACCATGAGAGGACATGGCATGGGCCAAGGAGGTGCCAGACAGCAGCACTTTAAGGGACTCTGTTGGTCCCTTGACAGACTTGATGTAGGAAGCCTCTGGGACGTGTTTACCATCTGTGACACGAGTTTCACTCCGATGACATTTCCATTGTGGGACCTAACAGGTTGTGGCCCTTGTTTGGTTTCTTTCAAGGACCAAATTCTTCTCTTCTGGAAAGCAGATGGAATGGGTGACCCGTGAGCTGCTTAATATTTGTCTTTATTGTCACAAATGAAGCTTCTGCAAATGTCTTCTGCAATGATCCGTCCTGTAGCAGTGTTAGATTGTACATGGGGACTCAACTTTTTTGAGGAAAGATTAAGTGCTTCCGGTGAAGCTGCTGTTGTCTTTTCAGCTGTCAGGAAAGGCTAGGTGAGGTCAGGGAGAGGATGAGTGGTAACTCTGAGTCAACTTATGCAAGGGTGTAGTTTGCAAGGTAAAATATACAGGCGAAATCATTCCTGGGGAAGTGGGTGGGACATGTCACAGATGGATAGCAGGGAACAATAGCTGCTTTTCAGTCACAAGCTTATTTCCAGTAGCTAAAAATGAACACCTATTATAACCAAAATAGGATCTAACTTGCTATAGTTCTTCTCCTTGCATTAACTGACACTTCCCCAGGGAGATCAGGATTTCAGAAAGCATCAGAGGGGCTGACAGCCATTTCAGCCCGTCACACCACAGTGCTCTGCCTGCTAATCTGACCACCTTTCTGGAGTTTTCAAAAGGCGTAGGTGCTATTTTCCTTTTGCCCTAAGCAAATAGACACTATCAGGGTCCTGGGAGTTCCCTCCATGAGCAGCTCTGGTTAAAAGCAAACCCTAACATTTGTCTTGTTTTATTTTACCTTTTTCCAGAAGGACCCTCACTATTTCTTACATTTAGCTAAATGAAAGGCACCTTTAATGTAAACCAGCATAAATGTGGTTCTCCCAAACACAGTATAACATAGAGTGGGTCAGGAAAGAAATGCAGACACAGGTGGATTGAGAACACTGCATGGAGGGACAGCCTGGCAAGGCATTAAAATCTTCAGCTCTCTTTGGCAATGTCAAATGGGAGGGAACAAGTATTCGGCAGTCCTGGTTTTCCTCCTCTGGAAGACATGAGCAATGAGAGGAATGCACCAGATCCCTTCCCCAGCTTGCCCTCCAAAGGCGGGCGGCGTGCTGCAGAAATGCAGCTAGGCCACAGGGCTGCATGGCTGCTGGCCAAGAGCTCCTCGCGGTGTGTGCAAGCCCAGCCAGCGCCGCTGAAACACGCTCTCAGGTCTGCAGAAGTTGATACTGCCATCCACTGCAGCTTCTGAGCACATTCGCCCTCAAACTGAGAGTGAACTGCTGGCTAGAGTTTGTTCTCAGTAGCACATTTCCCTTTCTGGACTCACAGCTCTCCTTGCAAACGGGTATATTTGGGAATAACAGGAGCTCTGAAGTGTGCCGGTGTAGGTTGGGGTGGAAATGCATTTCAAAGACAAGGATCAGTGGAGCCGTTGGATGAATTTTCTGTGCTTCTTCTTCTCAGCCAAGAATACTTTGGCCCCAGCTTTGTGCCTTTGCCACAGGCTTTTTGTTCCAGATGTCAGCGTGTTGCAGTGGTGCAGAGAAAAAAAATTCAGGTCTTCTTAATGTCTGAGGCTGAACACCCATTGCCTGACAACAAAACACATTTCACCACATAATTGGAAGCAACAGCACCTGCAGGGCAGGTGCAAAGGGAGCCTTGACTCCCATAAAATGAGGTTAGAAGCAAAAATTTGGAACAGTGTTGGTGCATCTGGACCATCAGTGTATGTTGCTGTGTAATCTGTGATTTTCTGCACACAGAGCTTGGGGAAAAAAAAAAAAAAAAAGAAAAAAAAAGTATCAAAACAATATAAAAGTGGTTGATGCAATACAAAGTATTTTCTTGAATGGTGTTGATCTGATTATTTTCCAGAGAGTTTGGGGGATTTCAGGTTGTCATACAGTTTTGCCAATATTTCCTTGCATCATGCCTGTGCCATTGAAAGAACTTTGCTTTAATTTTAATTCAATTTCCTCCCTTCAGCTTCACCTGCCATAACAGCTATGCACATCAGGCATGCATCTGTGTGCACAGACACAAACTAAGTCCCCTTTACCAAGTGCTTCTTGTTAAGCCAATTCAACCTCAAATTTTCCATGCCAATTGTCAGCATCTGATGAAATTACTGGCAGGACGTTTTCAAGCAGAAGAATTCATTTCTATAAGTGATACTAGGAAGGAAATGTGAGAATCATTTCACCAGTGCCATACTGATGAGGAAGCCCATAGTATGTCTGCAACAAAGCTCAGCTCAAGAAAACAAACAAACAAACAAACCCCCACCTGTTCCTCATCCAGTAAAGAGCAGATTTAATACAACTCTACCTTAGGCTAAAAGGGCTGGTGGAAAGCAGAAGGACCAAGCTCAGCACCTTCCCCGCATTTTTCCACTGCCACTGTTGCCACATTATAAGTGAGTGTGAGAAGCTACACGTAACCACAGGGCTTTGTAATACAGCAAGAAGAAAAATACATAACGAAATTAAACCAGGTTCCTACCTGAGCACAGAGGAGCTTCAATAATTTTAATTAATGGCCAGCAGACACATTGCAAATTACCAGACAAGCAAAGACGCATAAACGAATAAATAAAAACATCAAGAATGCTGAATCATAGAATACATTTTTTCTCATTTTATTTATTTGTGGGTGTTTTTTTTTTCATTCAAATTACAAAAAATACCCCACTCAGAGTTCTACATGATATGCAGTTCTTGTCAGAGCTTGTAAAAAAATAAAATAACAGATCAAACCCACCACAAAATATCACAGAAGTAATTTAATTTCAGAAATGCATAGTAAGTCATGGTCAGTGAGAGTGAGCAGTATATTCCCTGAACATAATGGAGTCTCAGGTATATCAAGTCTTATGAAAGCACATAGTCACTCAGACTTCTCTGGAGAACAAATTATCATTTATTTGACCGCATGAGGGTCTGTGGCACAAGCATATGTGACATCTTTCTGAATACTGGCAAGAAAAGGGGAAAAAAAAAAAAGCTAATTTAATTCGGGAAGAAAAGGGTTGACAACAGCTTGACAACATTTATGTACATTTTACATTTGTGGTAAAAGCAGGATGACCAAGATAAAAACTGTCATGAGAAAGCGTCTTCCTCCCCAAGGCTGCAAATGCCCCCCTTCCATGCTCCAGCCCAACTCCATAGGCAGTGGCCAAGCAGAAGAATCACTGAAGGCAGCTTTGCTCAGTCTGTGCTGAGTAACATTTCTCTAATGAGGAAAGTAACATCATTTAGTGTATTTGGGGCTGGGAAAATTTTCTGTCCCTATTCTTGAAATATTAATTAAATATTTGTCATGTTTATCCACTTAGAGAAAAGACACGGGGCACTTCCAGATTTACTTTAATGGGCTACAGATGGATTTTCAGAGCACTAATAAAGGATGATTTACTGGAGCTTGATGCTACGTTGCAGAGGACAGCTTGAGTCAGAAGGAGTCAAAATGGGGCAGCCAGGGTGCTAAGAGACATCCTAGTTGAAAGCAGAGATGACAATGGGTAGGTTTTATCTTATATGTAATCCTCACAGCAATTTCTTTCTATAAATAGGCTTCTCATGCACTATATTGGGTGAATATAGTAGCTCCATTGCTATGGATATTACTATTACTTTCTTTGGGTGAATGCTGTCTGCACAAGAAAGAAAGAAAAAATCATTGAGAAAACAAAACAACAAAAAGAAAGTCAATTCACAATGAAATGTCCAATCCATTACTAATTTCTTCCTAAAACAGCCTGGTTTGGTACACCATCTCAGCATGCATGAATCAGAATATTCTGATGGAAAGAAAAGAATGATGAAAAGAAACAAGTATTTTTAAACAGGTATTTGAATGTAAAACAGCTAGGAAATGAAGTTCAGCTGGAATTAGGCATAAAGTAATTTCTTTGATGCATTTGTTAATCTATTTATAGTTGAGATACAGTCTTTAAAAGACACTGGCAAATTTAGAGTCTTGCAAGTTATACTTGAGAAAATGCCTCACAGAATGAACATTAAAATAATCTATTCAATTTATCAAAAAAACCACCCTCACACCGCCAAATTAAAAAAAAAAAAAAAAAAAAAAAGCCTTAAAAGACTAGTATGTCATCTGATTACAATATCTGATTACAATATATCAGTATTTTCCCAGGGAGGAAATACTGAGAATGAATAGGCTTCTTAATCTAGCAAGGAAACGTGTTAGCAGCAATGCAAAAAGAGAAGCTAGACTGCTTCACACTGCAGAGAAGGCATACATTTTAAGGCTGAGATTAGTCACTGGTGCAAGCTGCTAATAAAAGCAGCAAATTCTTCATTTCTTTTGGCCTTCAAAAGCACAAAAAATGGCTTTATGAAAATAAGAATTAGTCAAATTCTGTTGATGAAGCCTGATAAAGGAACGACTGAGAATGGTAAGGGCTTGTGATGTGTGGGAGGTTAGATTACATGCTCCAGTGATATCATCTGTCCTTAAACGCTCTGAGTAAATACAGCATTGTACTGGTTTCCAGAGTAATGATCAGAATTCAGCAAATCCACCTTTTTCTCCATTTTATACATTTTTCTTCAGAAAACAGGGAGACAATTACCATTTGTGTTTCTATGATTGCTTTGCTGTTCTATATGCTCCTAAGCCTTGATAAGAAACTGAATTCATTTTATGACCCTTTGACACTAATATGACATTAACACAAACTAGAGCTGGGGCCATTGCATTTATCACAGCAAAGTACACCAAAATAACATCCACTGTGCATACTGTAGCCTCAGGTATGTGGGATAAATGGCAAGATTTTAGGGACTCCTTGGGAGCATCAGATTTCATGTCATTACTAGCAGCAAATGTTTAAGTAAGTCTTTGCTTAAAATAAATAAATAAATAAATATCAAAACAGTAAGAAAATTTAAATTCTGTGGATTTGTGTCATGTGT